>NC_064281.1:50285982-50641982 GCF_003254725.2 Canis lupus dingo
TTCATATTTTTGGGGTAAATACCCAGTACTGCAATTTCTAGGCAATAGGGTAGCTCTATTTTTAACTCCTTGAGGAACTTCCACACAGTTTTCCAGAGTGGCTGTACCAGTTTGCATTCCCACAAACAGTGCAAAAGGGTTTCCCTTTCTCCACATCCTATCCAAAATTGCTCTTTCCTGTCTTGTTAATTTTCCCCATTCTCACTGGTGTCAGGTGGTATCTCATTGTGGCTTTGATTTGTATTTCCCTGATGTCAAGCGATGCGGAGCATTTTCTCATGTGCTTGTTGGCCATGTCTATGTCTTCCTCTGTGAGATTTCTGTTCATGTCTTTTGACCATTTCATGATTGGATTGTTGTTTCTTTGCTGTTGAGTTTAATAAGTTCTTTATAGATCTTGGATACTAGCCTTTTCTCTGATAGGTCATTTGTAAATATCTTCTCCCATTCTGTAGGTTGTCTTTTAGTTTTGTTGACCATTTCTTTTGTTTCCTTTGCCTTCATAGATGTATCTTGCAAGAAGTTGCTATAGCCAAGTTCAAAAAGGGTGTTGCCTGTGTTCTCCTCTAGGATTTAGATGGATTCTTGTCTCACATTTAGATATTTCATCCATTTTGAGTTTATCTTTGTGTATGGTGTAAGAGAATGATCTCTACTTTCATTTTTCTGCACATGGCTGTCTAATTTTCCCAGCATGATTTATTGAAGAGACTGTCCTTTTGCCAGTGGATAGTCTTTCCTGCTTTATCGAATATTACTTGACCATAGAGATGAGGGCCCATTTCTGGTTTCTCTATTCTGTTCCATTGATCTATGTGTCTGTTTTTGTGCCAGTATCACACTGCCTTGATGATCACAGCTTTGTAATACAGCTTGAAATCTGGCATTGTGATATCCCCAGCTATGGTTTTCTTTTTCAATATTCCCCTGGCTATTCAGGGTCTTTTCTGATTCCACACAAATCTTAAAATAATTTGTTCCAACTCTCTGAAGAAAGTCCATGGTATTTTGATAGGGATTGCATTAAACATGTAAATTGCCCGGGGTAACTTTGACATTTTCACAATATTAATTCTTCCAATGCATGAGCATGGAATATTTTTCCATCTCTTTGTGTCTTCCTCAGTTTATTTCAGAAGTGTTTTGTACTTTTTAGGGTATAGATCCTTTACTTCTTTGGTTAGGTTTATTCCTAGGTATCTTATGCTTTTGGGTGCAATTGTAAATGGGATTGACTCCTTAAGTTCTCTTTCTTCAGTCTCAGTGTATAGAAATGCCACTGATTTCTGGGCATTGATTTTCTATCCTGCCACACTGGCGAATTGCTGTCTGAATTCTAGCAATCTTGGGGTAGAGTCTTTTGGGTTTTCTATGTACAGTATCATGTCATCTGCGAAGAGGGAGAGTTTGACTTTGTCTTTGCCAATTTGAATGCCTTTTATTTCTTTTTGTTGGCTGATTGCTGAGGCTAGGACTTCCAGTACTATGTTGAATAGCAGTGGTGAGAATGGACATCCCTGTCGTGTTCCTGATCTTAGGGGACAAGCTCCCAGTGCTTCCCCATTGAGAATGATATTTGCTGTGGGCTTTTTGTAGATGGCTTTTGAGATGTTGAGGAATATTCCCTCTATCCCTACACTCTGAAGAGTTTTGATCAGGAATGGATGCTGTATGCTTTCCTGCATCTATTGAGAGGATCATATGCTTCTTTTTTTTAATAATAAATTTATTTTTTATTGGTGTTCAATGCCAACATACAGAATAACACCCAGTGCTCATCCCGTCAAGTGCCCACCTCCGTGCCCGCCACACAATCACCCCCACCCCCCCATCCTCCTCCCCTTCCACCAACCCTAGTTCGTTTCCCAGAGTTAGGAGTCTTCCATGTTCTGTCTCCCTTTCTGATATTTCCCACTCATTTTTTCTCCCTTCCCCTCTATTCCCTTTCACTATTATTTATATTCCCCAAATGAATGAGACCATATAATGTTTGTCCTTCTCCAATTGACTTATTTCACTCAGCATAATCCCCTCCAGTTCCATCCACGCTGAAGCAAATGGTGGGTATTTGTCGTTTCTAATGGCTGAGTAATATTCCATTGTATACATAAACCACATCTTCTTTATCCATTCATCTTTTGATGGACACTGAGGCTCCTTCCACAGTTTGGCTATTGTGGCCATTGCTGCTATAAACATCAGGGTGCAGGTGTCCCGCCATTTCACTACATCTGTACCTTTGGGGTAAAACCCAGCAATGCAATTGCTGGGTCATAGAGAAGATCTATTTTTAACTCTTTGAGGAACCGCCACACAGTTTTCCAGAGTGGCTGCATCAGTTCACATTCCCACCAACAGTGCAAGACGGTCCCCTTTCTCCACATCCTCTCCAACATTTGGTGTTTCCTATCTTGTTAATTTTCCCCATTCTCACTGGTGTGAAGTGGTAGCTCATTGTGGTTTTGACTTGTATTTCCCTGATGGCAAGTGCTGCGGAGCATCTTCTCATGTGCTTGTTGGCCATGTCTATGTCTTCCTCTGTGATATAAGGATGGCTACCCCTGCTTTCTTTTGAGGACCATTTGAATGGTAAATTGTCCTCCAACCTTTTATTTTTAGGCTGGAGGTGTCCTTATGTCTAAAATGAGTCTCTTGTAGTCAGCAAATAGATGGGTCTTGCTTTTTTATCCAGTCTGAAATCCTGCGCCTTTTGATGGGATCATTAAGCCCATTCATGTTCAGAGTTACTATTGAAAGATATGAATTTAGTGTCATCATGATACCTATTCAGTCCCTGTTTTTGTGGATTGTTCCATTGTACTTCCTCTTTCTATTACAGAATCCCCCTTAGCATTTCTTGCAGAGCTGGCTTGGTGGTCACATATTCTTTCAGTTTCTGCCTATCTTGGAAGCTCTTTATCTCTCCTTCTTTTCTGAATGAGAGCCTTGCTGGGTAATGTATTCTTGGCTGCATGTTCTTCTCATTTAGGACCCTGAATATATCCTGCCAGCCCTTTCTGGCCTGCCAGGTCTCTGTGGAGGGGTCTGCTGTTAATCTAATATTTCTCCCCATAAAAGTTAGAGATTTTTTGTCTCTTGCTGCTTTAAGGATCTTCTCTTTATCTTTAGAATTTGCAAGTTTCACTGTTAAATGTCGAGGTGTTGAGTGGTTTTTGTTGATTTTAAGGGGGAATATCTCTATCTCTTGGGTCTGAATGCCTGTTTCCCTTCCCAAGTTGGGAAAGTTCTCAGCTATGATTTGTTCAAATACATATTCTGGACCTCTCTCCCTTTCGGCTCCCTCAGGAACCCCAATTAAACATAGATTTTTCCTTCCGAGGCCGTCATTTATTTCCCTTAATGTATCCTCATGATCTTTTAATCGTTTTTCTCGTTTTTCCTCAGTTTCTCTCCTTGCCATCAACTTGTCTTCTATGTCACTCACTTGTTCTTCTACCTCGTTAACCCTCATCATTAGGACCTCTAATTTGGATTGCATCCCATTTAATTGATTTTTAATTTCAGCCTGATTAGATCTAAATTCTGCAGTCATGAAGTCTCTTGAATCCTTAATCTTTTCTCTAGAACCACCAGTAGCTTTATGATTGTGCTTCTGAAATGGCTTTTTGACATTGAATTGTAATCCAAATTTTGTAACTCTGTGGGAGTGAGGACTGTTACTGCTTCTTTCTTTTGAGGTGAGTTTTTCCTTCTAGTCATTTTGCTCAGTGCAGAATGCCAAAAACAAGTTGTACTGGAAATAGGAGAAAAAGAGAGAAGAGAAAAAAGAAAAGAAAAAAATGAAGAAAAAAAGAAAAAAGGGGGGGAAGCAAACAGAAAAAAAGGTGGGGGAGTATCCTCTGATTCTATATACTGTAAGTCCCTCGACTTCCCCTGGAAGTTTCCAGTGTGCTTGGTTGATAACTTTGTTTTCCCCTGTCCTTCTAGCTGGTCTTTTGGGGGAGGGGCCTGCTGTGCTGCGTCTCAGGTGTGTGCACCTGGGGGAGCTGCTCAGCCCTCTGCCTGGTGCAGGGCTCAGTGGGAGTTGTTTATCCTGTTTATCCTGTGAGGGCACTGTGAGGCTCAGTGGGAGTTGTTTATCTTGTGAGGCCCCAGGGGGAATAACAGTGGTGGCAGCCAGCTCTCTAGTCCTGGAGTCAGCTCCCACAGTAACTACCACAGCTCCCAGTCCGCAGGGGCCTGGGTGCTCTTGGGGCGGGGACCGCCAATCTGCACAGTTCAGGCCGCTCAGTGGCAGGAGCATCCTTGCTGTCCTGTGTCCTCCAGCGCCCTGGTCTCGGGGACTGTGCCACTGGAATCGCGCTCCCGGGTGCGCAGCCCCCTCTCCGCGGAGCTGCCACCCGAGCTGCTCCTGGGGCCCCGCCGGGGCATGTGCTGCAGCCCTTTAAGGAGCTCAGCAGTGGTGTGTGGCGCTCCCTCCCCTGGGGCACACTTCCTCTATTAGTGCCCCTGGGAGCCTGAGGGCATCCCTGCTCCTCCTGGGATCCTGTTCCAACTCTCTGCTAGCGCCTTTCTGTCCAGGAAGATTGGTGAAGCTCTTGCTTTCCTGACGGGTCTTTCCTGTCCTGGGGGCACTCCCCAGTGGCCTTAGCCCGGCTCCTCTTGGGGCCCCTCCCTTTTCGATGCTTTTTTATTTATTTATGTTTTTTCCTCTTCTTACCTTGATAGAAGCGGGCACTCTTCTCACTGTAGCATTCTAGCTGTTCTCTCTTATTTTTTAAATTTTATTTATTTATTCATTAGAGACACACACACACACAGAGAAGCAGAGACACAGGCAGAAGGAGAAGCAGGCTCCATGCGGGGAGTCTGACATGGGACTCGATCCAGGGTCTCCAGGATCAGGCCCTGGGCTGAAAGGCGGCATGAAACCGCTGAGCCACCTGGGCTGCCCTGTTCTCTCTTTAAATCTCAGACCGAATTTGTAGGTTTTCAGGATGATTTGAAAGTTATCTAGGTAAATTGGTGGGGACAGGTGACTTGGGGTCCCCACTCTTCCACCATCTTGCTCCCTCCCCAATCTTGCCATTTCCATTGACATTGATGAAGCTAGGGAATATTATGCTACATGAAATAAGTCAGTCAGAGAAAGACAAATACCATGTGATTTTACTCATGCATGCAACTTAAGAAACAAAACAAAGAGGAGGAGGAGGAGGAGGAGCAGGAGGAGGAGGAGGAGGAGGAGAGAGAGAGAAACAAAGAAAAATAGACCTTAAATTATAGAGAACAAACTGATGGTCACCAGAGGGGAGGTATGTGGAGGTATATGTTAAATAGATGATGAGGATTAAAGAGTACACTTCTTGTGATGAGCACAGGTATGGAAGTGTTGAGTCATTGTATTGTACATCTGAAACTAATATAACACTGTATGTTAACTAACTGGAATTAAAAATTTTTTAAATATTGCATAGTTCTAGCAAGTGACAGAAGGAAAATTTGTACCCAGATCTTCCAACTCTAATTTCAAATGCAAAAGGCTTCTTACTATATTTAATCTTTTGTGGCTTTGTACCTTGAAAGCTCACCAGTGCTCTGGGTTCCTGGAACAGCCAGAAGAGTGCCTATGACATAACATGATTGAAATATTATTTAATACAACATATATTGCATATTAACCATTTCTTATGCTGAAAGCCTCTGAAATATTTTAATATTTAAAAGCTATTTCTTATGAAGTTTACTGGTCACAGAAGTATAGCTGCTACTGAGCTGGAACAGAGCAATTGTAGAAAAGAAACACAACTTCCTGAAGAAGGAAGTAAAAGCAAATAGTGTGTTAGTTGAAATAAGAAGAACTAAGACTTAGAAGAATCTAATCACCTCAAAGACCATTCCACTCTCTCTTTTTCTCCCACTCCAATCTTCCTCCCAAAGCATTTTGAATTATCTCTTGGAAATATTTGGAACTAATGAGTCTTAAGTTGATATCATGGCTTCAGTTCTGCAGCTACCCCTTAGAATTGTCCTGATTATTGAATCCTTTCTAATTTTAGTCTAATGATTGAGTAGGAGGAAAGGAAATAAGATACATTCTTTACCACTCATTTTTCAAAGCAATTGAATTGGAGAGAATGACGAATGATCAAACTCAGTATTATTAACTGAATGAGATGCTCAAGTTATGTTTATTGCTATTAAAGTTATGACGGGAACTATGTTTTCGATTTACTGTAAGTAGGATAACACAGCCACATTTCCTCATAGCTAATGATGAAGAGACTCTGGAGGTGGAGCACGTGGGGCAGAGAGAAAAAGAGAGAAGGGAGAGGAAGGAAAGGGGGGAGGAAATGGGAGAAGAGAGCAAAAGAAACTGATAAGAAGCTTCACCAATGAGTCATGGAAGTGGCCATAGTTTCTGGAGAAACTACTTTTATAACAGCTCCCCAGCTATCACTAGTGGCCAGAGAACACACAGTTACTGCACAGTTACTCTTACAGAGACTTTCTCCAGTAATGTACAAGGCAGTTTCCCCATATGAATTTCAAATGATCTTTCTTTAGACCTTCTTAATATAGAAAGAAAAAAATAGTAAGTACGTAACCCACAATTTCTTTGTCCTTCTAGGAGACTGAACTTTAGAAGTGTTTTTTTTAAATGGAAGATTAAATCCAGTATAAATTATGGTTACATTTGCCACTACTTTTAGTTCATCTGGAAAATGGACTGTATGTAGAGCAGGATGTTTTACATGTGCTGTGATAATCTTTCCTGATGAAGTGAGTGGTGGTAAAAGGTAGCAGGAAAATGAACCCCAGTTCAAAACCTAAGAATAATGGGTCTTGAAATAAAATTGTGTGTCTATTATGTTTGAAATCCTAAAGGATAAATGGATAATAAAAGTCAACAGATTGTTACTTTCCTATAAACATTTTGTCTAAAGCTTCAACATTTGATGTGGGAGCAAGAGACAAGACTTCAGGCTGCTTAATCATGCATAGCTTTGAAGTGAAATCCAAAATCCAAAATTTTGAATAGCTCAGTTGTACTTACCTCTGGTCATGAACATTTTTGCTGTGACATGCATCATTTTGGGAATGCATTTAAGAATTGCATTGCTTTGGGAATTTTATTTTGGAGGACAGACTGACAAGCATGTTCTTATTGCTTGAGGAAAATCCCATTTTTACAAACCACAGAAAATATGCTACTCCTTTTTCTTATTTCTTTGCTAAGTATTACAACGTGTAAACCATTCAAGAGGACATGAACAAGTGAGTGTAATTGGAGGTTGAAGAAGCAGGAAAGCAAGCCTTTATCTCTTTTTTTGATAATTTCTGTCTGTAATTAATTTAATATAAATGAAAATGGGAAGATTTGGATTTTTAATTTCCTCAGATTTCTTTCATGTGAATCTTTTTCATTTTGAGAATCAGTAAAAATTCCTAACCATTTTCCTTCCTAATCATTGAAAGAGCTCATATCTTATGTTTCTCCCTGGGATTTATGTGACTTCTTTAGCTTATGTACTTGACATAGGGAATTGAAAAGTGAGATATATAAGTCATAACAATTCAAATCTGGGTTATGTAGGTAACCATGTGCCCCAGTTGATTTAAAGCATCCAGTTGATTTAAAGCATGTATGTGAAAGCACTTAGGCAACTCTACTGGACAACGTAAATGTAAGTAACTATATTTTATTATTATTACTAAAGTTTCATACCTATTATTTTTTACTTTTTAAAATATTTTATTTATTTATTTATTAATTAATTTACTTACTTATTTTAGAGAGAGAGAGAACATGAGCAGGCGGTTGGGTAGAGGGAGAAGGAAAGAATCTCCAGCAGAATCTCACTGAACATGGAGCTCCACAGAGGGCTCATTCTTATGACCCTGAGATTATGGTCTGAGCTGAAATGGAGTCAGATGCTTAAACAACTGAGCACCCAGGCAACCCTTATTTTCCACTTTTAATTTTTTAAAATATTTTATTTATTTATTCATGAAAGACCCAGAGACAGAGAGAGAGGCAGAGACACAGGCAGAGGGAGAAGCAGGTTCCATGGAAGGAGCCCGATGTGGGACTCGATCCTGGGACTCCAGGATCACACCCTGGGCCGAAGGCAGGCATTAAACTACTGAGCCACCCAGGGATCCCCTATTTTCCATTCTTAAAGTAAAATGTGATGGCTTTATACAGTATATATTTGGATCTGTTCTCTTTAAAGCTAATTCTAAAAACAATTGTACAGTTCTAAGTGTAGAATCCAAGAAAACAACTTGATATTCTTATGGTCAGTGAAATATGGTCTTTCTCATTTTTCTAGGCCCCAACAAAAATCATACATAGTAGTTAACTGTTGATATGTGTATTTTCTTTGAGGATCTCTATTATGAAAAAAAATGCTAGAAGGGAAAGGGAAGGGTAGTTGTCTAACTAGGTGTCCCTGTATCTTTCTCATAACACGTCTCCCAGGACACAGATTGAGATTTAACACCTTCACAAATAATAAGGTGGCTCAACCACATGTAGATCATTGAGAATTTAATATTTTCTTTTTTTTCTTTTTAAAATGCTTTGTGTTTTATTTCTTTTTTTTAATTTTTTATTGGTGTTCAATTTACTAACATACAGAATAACCCCCAGTGCCCGTCACCCATTCACTCCCACCCCCCGCCCTCCTCCCCTTCTACCACCCCTAGTTCGTTTCCCAGAGTTAGCAGTCTTTACGTTCTGTCTCCCTTTCTGATATTTCCCACACATTTCTTCTCCCTTCCCTTATATTCCCTTTCACTATTATTTATATTCCCCAAATGAATGAGAACATATAATGTTTGTCCTTCTCCGACTGACTTACTTCACTCAGCATAATACCCTCCAGTTCCATCCACGTTGAGGCAAATGGTGGGTATTTGTCATTTCTAATAGCTGAGTAATATTTTCTTCTTGACTTGGCTACTTCTGGGCAGCTCTGTCCTACATGGGTTTTGAGCTTTTTAAAACATTTCCAGTGGTTCTGGCTCAGTAGATATGGGCAGATGTTTCTGTCTTCAAACATGGTGTTGATTTGGCAGATTTTGGAAAAGATGAAGTGGAGTTTGTAGTAGAACCTAAAGATTTATCTTGAAAAGATTTATCTTGAAAAAGTGCTCTATGCAATACAAGTGAACTGTATTTCATAATACAAAGGTGAGAAAGAGGAAGTGAATGAAGAAAGTAGTGAGCAGACTGAATGAGAAGGGAAGACTTTACTTTCTTGGTAGTAATTCATTGAAGTTAATGTCAGCAGTTTTTGCCTGCATATGTTGGTCTGCTTTTTAGGTTTTTATTTATTATTTATTTATTTTGTTATAAATTTTTGTTATAAATTGTTCCATTTTATTATTAGTTACTGTTGTCAATCTCTTACTTTACCTATTTTACAAATTAAACTTTATCATAGGAATGTATATAAAGGAAAAAACAAAGTGTATGTGTAGGTTTTGGCACTACCCATGGTTTCAGGCATCTATTGGGAATCTTGTAACATAACTGCTATGTATAAAGGGGGATCAATGCATGGTTAGTTGGATAAAAATTTTTCTCTATGAACTAATTGTTGCTTCTGGTGAGCACTACTCTCAGTGTTTTCTTCTCTCTCATCCCTCTCCTTTATCTTGTTAAATGGGGACCTCTGTATCCACCCTTTGGATAATTCTCTGAGCAAAATTTCCACTTTCCACATTTACCAAAAAAAAAAAAAAAATTCAGATGATGGTTCACAAAATTCACTTCCCAATTTTCTCAACTTACAGAAGAATAACATTTGTTCGTTTCAGGTTTGGGAGCAAGGAATTGTTTTTTGGCAATCCTTTACCTAATGTGAATTCTAATTCCCCTTTTTTTAAATTTAAATTTTAGGCAGTTAACATACAGTGCATTATTGGCTTCTGGAGTAGAATTCAGTGATTCATCACTTACATGCAACAACCTGTGTTCATCAAAACAAATGCTCTCTTTAATATCCATCACCTATCTAGCCCACCCCCCACCTATCTCCCACCATCAAGTCTCAGTTTTTTCCTTATCTTTAAGAGTCTCTTATGATTTGTTTCCATCTCTCTTTTCCCCTCTCCCATGTGTTCATCTGTTTTATATCTTAAATTCCATATATGAGTGAAGTCGTATAGTATTTGTCTTTCTCTGACTGACTTATTTTGCTTAGCATAATGCACTCTATCACCACCGAGGTCATTGCAAATGACAAGGTATCATTCTTTTTGATGGCTGAATAATATTCCTTTTGTGTATATATACCAAATCTTCTTGATCCATTCATCAGTCAATAGACATTTGGGCTCTCTCCATAGTTTGGCTTTTGTTGATAATGCTGCTACAAACATTGTGGTGCATGTATGCTTTTGAATCTGCATTTTTGTTTCTTTTGTCCAAATAGTAGTACAACTTCTAGGACATAGGGTAGTTTTATTTTTATCTGTTTGGGGAACCTCAATACTGTTTTCCAGAGTGGCTGCACCAGTTGCATTCCCAACAAGAGTGCAAGAGGGTTCTCCTTTCTCCTCATCTTCACCAATATTTTTTGTTTCTTGTGTTGTTAATTTTAGCCATTCTTACAGGTGTGAGGTGGTATCTCATTGTAGTTTTGATTTGTATTTCCCAGATGATGAGTGATATTGAGCATTTTTTCATATGTCTGCTGACCATTTATATGTCTTCAGTGGAAAAGTGTCTATTCTTGTCTTCTGCCCATTTCTTAACTGGATTATTTTGTTTCGGGGTGTTGAGTTTGATAAATTTTTATAGATTCTAGATACTAGCCCTTTATTAGATATGTAATTTTCAAATATCTTCCCCATTCTATAGGCTATCTTTTACTTTTGTTGATTGTCTTCTTCATTGTACAGAAGCTTTTTATCTTGATGAGGTCCCAATAGTTAATTTTTTGCTTTTGTTTCCTTGCTTTTGGTGGTGTGTCTAGTAAGAAGTTGCTATGGCAAAAAAAAAACAGAAGAAGTTGCTATGGCTGAGGTCAAAGAGGTTGATTTTTGCCTGTGTTCTCCTCTAGGATTGTTATGGTTTCAAGTCTCACATTTAGATCTTTCAACCACTTTAAATTTATTTTCGTGTATGATGTAAGAAAGTGGTCCAGTTTCATTCTTCTATGTGTTGCTGTCCAGTTTCCCAACAACATTTATTGAAGAGACCATCTTTTTCCTTTGGGTATTTTTTCCTGCTTTGTTGATGATTAATTGACCATATAATTGTGGGTCATTTTTGAGCTTTTCAATCTTTTCCATTGATCTATGTATCTGTTTTTGTGCCAGTATCATGCTGTATTGACGACTAAAGCTTTATAATATAGCTTGAAGTCTGGAATTCTTTGTTCTAGCTCTGTGAAAAATGATGGTGGTACTTTGAAAGGGCTTGGATTAAATGTGTAAATTGCTTTGGGTAGTATAGATATTTCAGCAATGTTTGTTCTTCCAGTCCATGAGTATGGAATGGTTTTCCATTTCTTTGTATCCTATTCAATTTATTTTATAGAGTACAGATCTTTTGCCTCTGATTCCTAGGCATCTTATGGTTTTTGGTACAGTTGTAAATGGGATCAATTCCTTGATTTCTTTTTCTGCTGCTTTATTATTGGTGTATAGAAACAAAACAGATTTCTGTATGTTGATTTTATGTCCTGTGACTTTGCTGAATTTGCATTAGTTCTAACAATTTTTTGGTAGATTTTTTTCAGGTTTTCTACATAGAGTATCATGTCATCTGCAAATAGTGACAGTTTGACTTCTTTCTTGCCAATTTGGATGACTTATTTTTTTCTTTTTGTTGTCTGATTGCTCAGGCTAAGACTTTCAGTGAGAGTGGACATCCCTGTCCATAGAACATCATCTTTGAAGCTTTTTTCTTTTATCTTCCTTTTTGGGCAAAAGTAACTATTTTCCTTTTTCCATCCTCAATACTTTCATTTATCACTCCTTACCAGTAATATTAGGCATGAGGTGTTGACTAAGGCACAGTGTCATATAATCATATATTTATAATTTAGAAAACTCTTCCCTGCTCAGCAAATTGTTACTCTTTCTTTTAAGGTTCAATTGATACCTGCTTACAGTTTTTAAAAATATTTAGTCACTTGTTACAGTTTGTAATTATAAATTATGTAATTTTTTAATTATCTGTCTCCATTCCTTGCCATCACCACTATAAGAACATTGAGATCAGGATCCATGTCTGTTTTTATATCCCCAGCTCCTAAAGTTTTTCCTGGCACATAGTCAGAACTAAGTAAATTTTATTAATTTATTAGTCAGAAAATTAACCCAAATATTATATTCTTCTTGATTCTTTCCTAATCTCTATAACCACTACCTGTGTCTCTCACTCTACTGACAAAATTTAACATTCCCTCTTTTGTACGTGAATGGAAATTTTCAAGTAACTTGAAGGACAACCAAACATCCAGGTTTGCCTGGGAATATCTAATTTATGCCTAATGATCTGAGATAATTATTAATAATATTCTTATTCTCAAAAGTGTCCCAGCTCAGAAAATAATAAATGACCACCCTCTACAGAATTGTTTTAGCACTTCCTAGAGCCAATTAGTTTGGAAGTTCTTTGAAGACAGGATCAATCCTGGTTTCTCTTTCTAGACCCAGGGCTTATTTCAGTGTCTGGCACTCAGTGACTATTCTTTCAAATGAAAAGCATTCCTTCTGTGAGATTTCTGTTCATGTCTTTTGCCCATTTCATGATTGGATTGTTTGTTTCTTTGGTGTTGAGTTTAAGAAGTTCTTTATAGATCTTGGAAACTAGCCCTTTATCTGATATGTCATTTGCAAATATCTTCTCCCATTCTGTAGGTTGTCTTTGAGTTTTGTTGACTGTATCCTTTGCTGTGCAAAAGCTTCTTATCTTGATGAAGTCCCAATAGTTCATTTTTGCTTTTGTTTCTTTTGCCTTCGTGGATGTATCTTGCAAGAAGTTACTATGGCCGAGTTCAAAAAGGGTGTTGCCTGTGTTCTTCTCTAGGATTTTGATGGAATCTTGTCTCACATTTAGATCTTTCATCCATTTTGAGTTTATCTTTGTGTATGGTGAAAGAGAGTGGTCTAGTTTCATTCTTCTGCATGTGGATGTCCAATTTTCCCAGCACCATTTATTGAAGAGACTGTCTTTCTTCCAATGGATAGTCTTTCCTCCTTTATCGAATATTAGTTGCCCATAAAGTTCAGGGTCCACTTCTGGATTCTCTATTCTGTTCCACTGATCTATGCGTCTGTTTTTGTGCCAGTACCACACTGTCTTGATGACCACAGCTTTGTAGTACAACCTGAAATCTGGCATTGTGATGCCCCCAGATATGGTTTTCTTTTTTAAAATTCCCCTGGCTATTCGGGGTCTTTTCTGATTCCACACAAATCTTAAAATAATTTGTTCTAACTCTCTGAAGAAAGTCCATGGTATTTTGATAGGGATTGCATTAAACGTGTATATTGCCCTGGGTAACATTGACATTTTCACAATATTAATTCTGCCAATCCATGAGCATGGAATATTTTTCCATCTCTTTGTGTCTTCCTCAATTTCTTTCAGAAGTGTTCTATAGTTTTGAGGGTATAGATCCTTTACATCTTTGGTGAGGTTTATTCCTAGGTATCTTATGCTTTTGGGTGCAATTGTAAATGGGATTGACTCCTTAATTTCTCTTTCTTCAGTCTCATTGTTAGTGTATAGAAATGCCACTGACTTCTGGGCATTGATTTTGTATCCTGCCACGCTACCGAATTGCTGTATGAGTTCTAGCAATCTTGGGGTGGAGACTTTTGGGTTTTCTATGTAGAGTATCATGTCATCGGCGAAGAGGGAGAGTTTGACTTCTTCTTTGCCAATTTGAATGCCTTTAATGTCTTTTTGTTGTCTGATTGCTGAGGCTAGGACTTCCAGTACTATGTTGACATAGACATGGCCAACATGCACATGAGAAAATGCTCTGCATCACTTGCCATCAGGGAAATACAAATCAAAACCACAATGAGATACCACCTCACACCAGTGAGAATGGGAAAAATTAACAAGGCAGGAAACAACAAATGTTGGAGAGGATGTGGAGAAAAGGGAACCCTCTTACACTGTTGGTGGGAATGTGAACTGGTGCAGCCACTGTGGAAAACTGTGTGGAGGTTCCTCAAACAGTTAAAAATATACCTGCCCTACGACCCAGCAATTGCACTGTTGGGGATTTACCCCAAAGATACAAATGCAATGAAACGCTGGGACACCTGCACCCCGATGTTTCTAGCAGCAATGGCCACGATAGCCAAACTGTGGAAGGAGCCTCGGTGTCCAACGAAAGATGAATGGATAAAGAAGATGTGGTTTATGTATACAATGGAATATTACTCAGCTATTAGAAATGACAAATACCCACCATTTGCTTCAACGTGGATGGAACTGGAGGGTATTATGCTGAGTGAAGTAAGTCAGTCGGAGAAGGACAAACATTATATGTTCTCATTCATTTGGGGAATATAAATAATAGTGAAAGGGAAAATAAGGGAAGGGAGAAGAAATGTGTGGGAAATATCAGAAAGGGAGACAGAACATAAAGACTGCTAACTCTGGGAAACGAACTAGGGGTGGTAGAAGGGGAGGAGGGCGGGGGGTGGGAGTGAATGGGTGACGGGCACTGGGTGTTATTCTGTATGTTAGTAAATTGAACACCAATAAAAAAAAAAAAAAAAAAAAAAAAAAAAAAAAAAGAAAAGCATTCCTTCCCTCTTTGCCTCAAGAAGCTTCTATTGTTTAACAAAGAAACACAAAAAACACATGACACCTACACACATACGCAGGTTTTAGGACAGACTGTCAAACATTTTTCTTAAAATCTTCTTAAATCTTTGAAAAGTAAATCCAAGTTTATGTTTGCTAAGTCATTTATTTCTCTTCTGCTTTAGATTATTGAGTAGGAAACTTTCTTAATAAAAACTAGGTATTACAATAAGGATTTCCTATGTCGTGGGATTTTTTCTGACCTTAAATTTACTATTATATACAAACATGTACTGTATGTATCATGTAATGTATTTTATACATGAACATGGTAAAGGTGCTCACATCAATGTTAATTTGGACAGAGCAAAATATAAGAGAATAGAGAAAAGTATTCTATTATCCATTAACTAAGAATCTTCTGCAGGTACCTCTCGTTTGCCAAGAAAATACACAGTTAGTCTTATAAACAGATCTTTTTAAGTGACCCTTGAGCTTCAAATAAATGCAAGGGGAAAATCCCAATGTCCTATGTGTACTAGAAATTATTTTGAAGAGAATGAAATGTAAGTCAGATAGTAAATGTGGAACTTATAAAAGAAATAGACTTCAAAATTCAAATAAGAGATTATAGAGAAGTGAAAGTGAAATTGATGTCTACACATTGGCTAATATTCATTAAGGGAAAAATTTTGAAGTCACAAGTGATAGCATAATCATTATGGAAGTCATACTCTACCTAAATATCAGTTCTGAGATATCTATTATGTGTGCATATAATGTTTCCAAATGTGATATTCCTAATGTACACATGCAGTTAACCATATTATTTTTAGATAGAGCTATTAGTGGACTCTCTTCTTGTTTGTATAAATACTACTAAAGGGTAACTGGAAAACCCCAATACATTGGTTACATAATCTGGTTTTAGATTAGTGAACACTGCTGCTGTCTGGAAAGTTTGTCAGTGATCACAGGTCTACAGACTTTGCCTCACTGTCAGACTTCTTTAAAAATCAACAGTCCTT
Source organism: Canis lupus dingo (assembly GCF_003254725.2). Taxonomy (NCBI): domain Eukaryota; kingdom Metazoa; phylum Chordata; class Mammalia; order Carnivora; family Canidae; genus Canis; species Canis lupus. Next base: position 50,301,763 of record NC_064281.1, read on the forward strand.
TGATGGTATCTGTTGTGCCCTTTACATATATTGAGAACTTACCATATGTTCTGTTCACTTTTTAAAGCACTTTCCTTATTCATCTTACATAATCCTTGTCCTGTGAGGTAAATATTCTCTTTTTGTATATCAGGAAACCAAGGCTCAGGCTAAGAAAAAAACACTTTAGCCAAGTTAGAACTGAAACCTGTGGGAACCAATGTGGTAGATGAGAGGAGGAGTTCAAAAATAAAATTGTCCATGATTATCTTCTGTAATTAACATTATTTTAAAAATGTTTTGGTTTATTGTGCAAGTTGACTTAACTTTCTCCTCTTTACAATACAATAAATGAAATTGCAATAAATAAAAGAGGCTGCAGATACAATTCATAAGTGTACATAGACCCTTTTTTAAAAATTCTGGAGCACATCTACTTGTCACCTTATACCTTCTTCAATTATTTTAAAGCAATTTTATGGTTTTCTAATTTACCTTGTAGATAGAGTCCCTGATATTTTGCAATGAGTAGTGCTGGAGATGTTGTGCTCTTCAGGAGTGGAACTCAGCTTTAGCAAGAAGGATCTGGTGTGAGATTTGGGAACATTTACCCAGCAGAAAGGATAAAAGAGAGTCCTTTCAAAGTTATATATATTCTTTCCTCTCGTTGAGATGCCATTTTTTTTTATTTTTCTCAAAGTTATGATTGGCAGTTAAACATAGTGTGATTTATTTTGTGAAGAGAAGGAGAATAACAGCATTATTGCCACTGTTGAAATTTTTATGCCTGGAATTATTAAAGAACTGGAGTCCTTTTTTTTTTATTGGAAGATGAGTCCAATCATTTGAAGCACAAAAATAAAATGTCGTACACTCTGTAGTTTCTTACAAAGAAACCTCTGCATTCTGAAATGCTTTTCCAGAATTTTACTAAAAATGATTGTGGTGTATTTGTTTATTTGTAGGTACTGGTAACATCTGAACATACCAAATCAAACAGGCAAACTCTTGCACCATCACTATCACCACATTTTACCACAAAGGAATGCAACCGTATGTGGATACCACACGGGCTAAAAGGAAAGAGTGAATTACACCTCAGACTGTCCACTGAACGGGATGACGGCCACAGCTGCAGTGGAGACGCCAAAAATGGAGAAGAGTGCCTCCAAGGAAGAGAAACAACAGTCTAAACAGGACAGCATGGAGCAGAGCAATGCTGATTCTGAAGAGTGGATGAACTCTGAAAGTGACCCTGAACAGATGAACCTTAAGAGCAGCAACAATGACAATTGCTACCAACCTGGAGATGCTCAGTTGAAAAAAAAGGAGATTCCCTCTAAGCCACACCGTCAGCTCTATAGATCACCCTGCTTAGATCATCCAAGCTTCTCCCAGAGCAGCATTCTACAAGATGGGAAGCTTGACTTGGAAAAGGAATATCAAGCCAAGATGGAGTTTGCTCTAAAGCTAGGCTATGCAGAGGCACAGATTCAATCAGTATTGAACAAGCTGGGCCCAGAATCACTTATTAATGATGTGTTGGCAGAGCTTGTCAGACTTGGGAACAAAGGTGATTCGGAAGGGCAGGTCAGCTTGAGTCTGTTAGTACCTCGGGGTCCCAGCTCCAGAGAGATTGCAAGCCCTGAACTGTCTCTTGAAGATGAAATAGACAACAGTGAAAATTTGAGACCAGTTGTTATAGATGGAAGTAATGTGGCAATGAGGTAAGTGTGGTATATTTTTGCTCTTTTAAAAAAGAAAAAAATAAACTTCCTTAAACTCATAGAAATCATCTTCCTTCGCAAAGTGCTATGAGAGGCCCTTGTTTGTTGTCTGTGGCTTGTGCTCTAGTAGGTGGAGAGAGACTAAAATGATCCTGCCTTGGCCCTTTCTCTCTCCCTTGAAATTGTTGGCAATTTATTTTCAGGTACTCTAAAAATCAGCTTAGACATCAGTGATGTTTCAGTAGAGACACAATCATTCAATCTTTGTTCCTCATGGAGTTCCTCTTCCATTTGCTTGCCTGGACCAATCATCCCGTGAATCCTGCTTTCGTAACATCATGTGGGGGCTCACTTGGGAGCTTGTGGTAACTCTCAATTGCCATTCTACCAAATTTGGATTCTTTTGCCTGGCTTTGTGATCTAACCTTTCTCTCCTCCCAGTAGGTTGTATTTTTCACACCTACTGCATTTACATCAGTCTTTTTAATAGCCTCATATAAATTATGCTGGTTTCTACCCCCACTTCTTGTGCTTATGTCATTTCCCAACGTAGGAGTGACCGCCTCCTTATCTTCATACCTTAGGATGTACTGCCTCCATAACTACCATCATGACTTTTTAAATCCCATTGATTATCTCTTAGCTACAGTACCTATGGTAGGTTGAACAATAGCCCCTGAAAGATGTCCACATTCTAATCCCTGGAATCTGTGAATATGTTATCTTAAATGATAAAAGTGACTGCAGGTTTGATAGTTAAGGATTTAAGATAGGTGAGATTATCCTGGTTTATCAAGGTGGACTCACTGTAATCACACTAGGCCGTTATAAGAGAAAAGGAGGCAGCAGGATAAGAATGAGTAGTAGGGAACCCTGGGTGGCGCAGCGGTTTAGCGCCTGTCTTTGGCCCAGGGCAGGATCCTGGAGACCCGGGATCGAATCCCACATCGGGCTCCCGGTGCATGGAGCCTGCTCCTCCCTCTGCCTGTGTCTCTGCCTCTCTCTCTCTCTGTGTGACTATCATAAATAAATAAAAATTTAAAAAATTAAAAAAAAAGAAATGTTAAAAAAAAAAAGAATGAGTAGTAGATGTGATGACTGAAACAAGAGGTCAGATGATATAAGAAAGAAGCCATGAACCAAGGAATGTGGGCAACCTCCAGAAACTGAAAATGGCAAGGAAACAGATTCTCTCTTGAAGCCTACAGAAGCAACACAGCCTTGTGAGAAAATGGATTTTAGAATTCTGACCTCCTAAACTAAAAATAAACAATTTGGTGTTATTTTAAGATACTAAATGTATGGTGATTTTTCTATAGCAGCAATAATAAAGTAATAACCAAGAGTGCCTTCATACTTTATTTCATATTTTTTCATATAGTTTTTTATTTCATGTCAGAGATCTTCAGGAATCCCACTTCCATTTCTTTTTTGCTTTTTTTTTTCAAAAGCAAAAATAAACTATAGTGACTTCATCAAAATAAAAACCTCCTTCTGTTTATAAGATGAGTTGTCATCCAGCTTGGCTTAAAATTCCCAATGTTAAAAAAAATTCCCAATGTTTGGGGCTTCTGGGTGGCTCAGTCGGTTAAGCATCTGACTCTTAGTTTTGGCTCAGGTCATGATCTCAGGGTTAAGCATCTGACTCTTAGTTTTGGCTCAGGTCATGATCTCAGGGTCATGAGATCAAGCCCCACATCAGGTGAGGAGTCAGTTGAGATTCTCTACCCTTATGCCCCTCCCCCACTCTCTCTCTCTCTCAAATAAAGAAATTAATCTTTTTTTAAAATTCCCAATGATCAGGAATCTGTTTCCTACTGAGTCTATCATTGCTTGATGAACTCGTTGGAATATAAGACTGTACACAATCAGAACATAAGTAAGAAGCCTTAGACTAACAAGTTTTTCATTTGATTATCCCATTGTCCTTGAAAGCAAGGGCCTTATTTTATGCCTCCCTTGTTTTCCTCACAGCACATAGTACACTATTGGATGCTCCTACAGAGAAAGTAGGGATAGCACAAGTCTTATGAATACTATTACTCTATGCAGGAGTTGCTTAACAGGCTATCTGGAGGTACACTTTAGTATATAGTTATTTAATCCTCACAGCAACAATATTTTACAGTTGAGAAAACTAGAGTTCATCAAGGTTCAATGATTTTCTTGAGGTCATTTGATATAGTATAGTAAAATAGCAAAGTGGGAACTTGAATTTAAGTCTTCTGGTTTCAAGTGAATTAAATGAAACTAACATTTATAAATATCTGTTATGTTTTTTCTTTTTTCAAGTTTTTATTTAAATTCCAGTTAATTAACATACAGTGTTTCAGGTATAGAATTTAGTGATTCATCATTTACCTATGATACCCACTGCTCATCACAAGTGTCAGGCACTTTTGTATGCCTGATTTAATACTCACTAAAAACCTTACAAAAAGGGAATAATTAGGCTCAGAGAGGTTGAATAACTGCCCAAGGTTATGCCAGCAATAAATGACAATGCTTGTATTAAAATCTGAATCTGACTCCAATGAATCTTTGACAATATAATGCAATAGTCTGTGACTATTAGTATTATTAAGGATATTTGAGGAACGCCTGGGTGGTTCAGTCAGTGTCTGACTTTGGCTCAGGTTTTGATCTCAGGGTCCTGGGATTGAGTCCCACCTTGGATTCCCCTCTCAGTGGGGAGTCAGCTTGTCCTTCTGCCCTTCCCCCAGCTCTAATGCTCTCTCTCACTCTATCTCTCAAATAAATAAATGCAATCTTAAAAGAATATTTAGCATTCTTCCTGGTAGCAGAGAATACATTTACAGATTTCCTTTTCCAAACTTTTAAATCATGGCTGCATAGTTACAAGGTGGGTGAAGTAGGTTAGACATCTCCCCTGTTTCACTTAGGAAAACTATATGTTCTCATTCATTTGGGGAATATAAATAATAGTGAAAGGGAATATAAGGGAAGGGAGAAGAAATGTGTGGGAAATATCAGAAAGGGAGACAGAACGTAAAGACTGCTAACTCTGGGAAACGAACTAGGGGTGGTAGAAGGGGAGGAGGGCGGGGGGTGGGAGTGAATGGGTGACGGGCACTGGGTGTTATTCTGTATGTTAGTAAATTGAACACCAATAAAAAATAAATTAAAAAAAAATAAATAAAATAAAATAAAATAAAAAGAGAAAAATGAAAAAAAAAAGGAAAACTAGAATCAGAGCAACAAGAAATTTAAATGATTTGTGCACAATAATAAACTAATCAGAATGAGGCAGTGGCCCAGTGAAAAGCAGAAGGTGATCTCTATGTTCAAAGGGCCAATGGTAACTCTGCTCTTCTCCTAATAGGCAAAAACTAGAGTAATTTCTGAGCGTAAGAGTTATGGGATCTGCCAAACTAAACCATCCAAAACACCTTATATTGGACCAATTTCCCAAGGCCTATACTTCTTTAAGTGTTTTTGTTTTGTTTTGTTTTGTTTTGTTTTGTTTTGTTTCAAATGTAAGGATGATAAGAACCCAGGACTTGTTTGAGGACTCTGACTTCATGGTAATATAAGACCTTCCTTGTCTTTGGACTTCTGTTCGAGCATTGCTGGTTATAAAAGATACTGTAGTATGATTCCTTTGCTTTGTAAGGAATACTGAAGAGATTAATTACCAAGGTAATTGGTTTCAACATATCTAGTCTATGCCAGTAGCAAACTGTCATACTGATAGGAAGATGGACTTTTGTCTTCTGTAGGAGTTGCTTTGCAAAATTAAAGATTGCTCACCCAATTTAAATGAAGCAAAATAAAAGCAGCACTAAACCTTATTTTTAGGAGCATATTAAAGTAGTGCATAGTAGGCCACATGATTTTCTAAAATTTCCAGCTGTGTCCTTGTTAGTATCTCTTTCCTTTTCTGACTAGATTAGTTACTGATGAGTCCCATTTATCCTACAATCACATTTCACATGGTCAAAGTTCAGTGCCATAGTCTGCTTATGAATTTGTTAGTGCTATTAATCTAAATATGGCTTCTTTTCCCCATTGGTTAGTTGTAGTTTTATCATTAGATTAGTATTTCCTAGGAGCGCCTGGTGGCATACTGGGTTAAATGTCTGCCTTGGGCTCAGGTCATGATCCCAAGGTTCTGGGATCAAGCCGCACATGGAGCACCCTGCTCAGTGGGAGCTGACTTCTTCCTTTGCCTCTCCCCGTGCTTATGCATGCCCTCTCTTTTTTTTTCTCTCTGTCAAATAAATAAGTAATAAAATCTTGTTAAAAAGATTAAAACTTCTTAGACAAACTACATATCAACATCTACTGTTTCTCAGTGTGCTATGTGAGCCTGCATTGAAACCATGATGCTTTGTTCCTTGTCTGCAACATTTGCTTAACATTTGCTGTAGTGGTATACCTGTGATTCACATACTGATATATGTTAAGATCCTAAAGGGTATGCTAATTGTGAAAACTGCCTCCTTGGGGAAAAAATCCATTTCAGAGGAGTTAAGGCTTTCAAATGTAAATGAAATCATATTCTTTAAGTCTGAGAAAAACCGAATTTTTTTTGAAATAAGTATTTGTTTTATTTTTTGTTTTTGTTTTTGTTTTTTTTTGTTTTTTTATTTTTTATTGGTGTTCAATTTACTAACATACAGAATAACCCCCAGTGCCCGTCACACATTCACTCCCACCCCCCGCCCTCCTCCCCTTCCAACACCCCTAGTTCGTTTCCCAGAGTTAGCAGTCTTTACGTTCTGTCTCCCTTTCTGATATTTCCCACACATTTCTTCCCCCTTCCCTTATATTCCCTTTCACTATTATTTATATTCCCCAAATGAATGAGAACATATAATGTTTGTCCTTCTCCGACTGGCTTACTTCACTCAGCATAATACCCTCCAGTTCCATCCACGTTGAAGCAAATGGTGGGTATTTGTCATTTCTAATAGCTGAGTAATATTCCATTGTATACATAAACCACACAGGTCTAAGCCTAGTATATCAATAAAACAAATACAAATCAAGTATTTGTTTTATTGATATACTAGGCTTAGACCTGTGTTTAACAAGCAAGCCTAATAAAGGCACCATGGTTAGACTATAAGTTTGCTTTTCCAAGCCATCATTTAAACCCTAAAGAAAGGGCAGAGGGAAATGTCAGTGATCCATCTACTAGACAGAATCTAGCTTAAAATCTGGATCATAAAATGTATCTAAGCCGTTGCAGAGCAAAGTGAGATATACTGTCACCAAGACACTTGGTAACTTGCAGGTCCAGGTCTTTAGACTGCATTTTAGGTAGATTTTTAGATACGAACTTTTTCAATTGCAAAATAATATCTTGTGAATTGGGGCTAGAACAGGTCATCTTGCAAGAGTCACTTTATTTGCTACTACTTTTTCATTTACGCATTCCTCAAATATTTATTGGCACTAAACTTTTCATACTGGGCCCTTATATAGGACTTCATAATTTTTTTCAAAAAAACCTCATAGAATTCAATGCCAAAATAAATAAATAAATAATTTGATTAAAAGTGGGCAAAAGACCTGAACAGACATTTACCATTTACTACCTTCAAAAATGTCAAAACTGAATTCTGATTTCTATTAGGCATTTGGTACAATTCATGGAATGCACTCGTGGCATTATTTTAATATATTTTCAATGGAATGCTATAGGCATTTTACATTTTTTAACATGATAATTCTCAGTATGATAAAAATGTATATCAGAATAAAGATGTATCAAAATATGGGATCCCTGGGTGGCTCAGGGTTTAGCACCTGCCTTCGGCCCAGGGCATGATCCTGGAGTCCCGGGATTGAGTCCTATATCAGGCTCCCTGCATGGAGCCTGCTTCTCCCTCTGCCTGTGTCAATGCCTTTCTCTCTCTCTCTCTCTCTGTGTCTCTCATGAATAAATAAATAAAATCTTTTAAAAAAAGATGTATCAAAATATTAACAATGTTTGTCTCTGAGAGGTAGTAAAACATAACCTGCAAGGATTTTTCTTTATATTTTATGTGTTTTCCACATTGTACATTATAAATATACATTACTCTTATAATAATTAGACATTTCATTGAATAATAATTGACATACTATATTGTATTAGTTTCAGATGTACAACGTAGTGATGTGTTACTTATATACACAACAAAATGGTCACCACAATAAGCCTACCTACCATCTGTCATCCTACAAAGTCATTGCAATATTATTGACTATTATATATATAATATTATATTCCTTATGCCATACATTACATTCTCATTTTCCTAGATGGCTTTTAAGATGCTGAGGAATGTTCCCTCTATCCCTACACTCTGAAGAGTTTTGATCAGGAATGGATGCTGTGTTTTGTCAAAAGCTTTCTCTGCATCTATTGAGAGAATCATATGGCTCTTGTTTTTTCTCTTGTTGATATGATCTATCATGTTGATTGCTTTATGAGTGTTGAACCAGCCTTGCATCCCGAGGAAAAATCCCACTTGGTCATGGTGAATAATCTTTTTAATGCACTGTTGGATCCTATTGGATCTATATTGTGTGTTTGAGACTTTTCTTGGTTCATGAGATAGGCTGCTGTTGCTATATACTTCCCTCTTATGACAGTCTTTGTTGTATCCCAAGTATTTTGGAACATCCATATAGTTTATAATTTCTTTTTAATTTATTGGTCAACCCATTAATTTTTTAGTAGGATGTTCTTTACTCTCCATGTATTTGTGTTCTTTCTAAATATTTTCTTGTGATTGACTTCAAGTTTCACAGGAGTGGTCTGAAAATATGCATTGTATGCTCTTAATCTTTTTGTACTTGTTGAGAGCTGGTTTATGACCCAGTATGTGATATTTTCTGTAGAATGTCCTATGTGCACTCAAAAACAATGTATATTCTGCTGCTTTAGGATGAAATGCTCTGAATATATCTGTTAAGTCCATCTGGTCTAGTGTGTCATTCAAAGTCATTATTTCCTTGTTGATTTTCTGTTTAGAAGATCTGTCTATTGATGTAAGTAGAATGTTAAATGCTCTACTATTATTGTATTATTATCAGAGTTTCTTTATGTTTGTTATTAATTGATTTATATATTTGGGTATTCCCAAGTTGGGGGCATAAATATTTACAACTGTTAGATCTTCCTGATGGATAGACCCCTTAATTATGATATAATGCCCTTCCTCATCTCTTGTTCCACTCTGTTTTAAAATCTAGTTTGTCTGAGATAAATATGGCTATTTCAGTTTTCCTTTGACATCCGTTAGCATGATAGATAGATCTTCATTCCCTTACTTTCAATCTGCAAGTGTCTTTAGGTCTAAAATGAGTCTCTTTTAGGCAACATATAGATGGATCTAATTTTTTAATCCATTCTGCTAACCTATGTCTTTTGTGTGGAACATTTAGTCCATTAACATTCAGAGTGATTATTGAAAGATATGAATTTAGTGCCATTGTGTTACCTGTAAAGTTGGCATTTCTGTAGATTGTCTCTATTTCTTTCTAGTCTTTGTTGCTTTTGGTCTTTTATTCCCCAAAGAGTCCCCCTTAATATTTCTTGCAGGTAGGTTTACTCGTCATGAACTCCTTTAGGGTTTTGTTTTTGTTTTTGTTTTTGTCTAGGAAACTTTTTATCTCTCCTTCTATTCTGAATGACAGACTTGCTGGATACAGTATTCTTGGCTACACATTTTTCCCATTCAGAATGTTGAATATATCCTGTCACTCTCTTCTGGCCTGCTAAGTTTCTGTGGATAGATCTGATGCCAACATGATCTGTCTTCCCTTATAATTTAGGGACCTTTTTTTTTTTTACCTTTGCTGCTTTCAGGAGGCTATCCTCATCTGTGTATTTTGTGAATTTGACTCTGATATGCCTTGGCACTAGCCAGATTTAATTTAGTGGGGATTCTCTGTGCTTCTTGGATTTAGATGTCTCTGTTCTTCCCCGGATTAGGGACATTTTTAGCTATAATTTGCTCAGATAAACCTTCTGCCCCCTTTTCTCTCTCTTCAACTTCAGGGATCCTATGATATGAAGTTACCGAGTCTCCTAATTCTAACTTATGATCCATTATGTTTGTTTCCCTCTTCTTTTCAGCTTAATTATTTTCCATAATTTTATCTTTTATATCACTGATTCATTCCTCTGTTTCATCCATCCCTCCTTGCCATGTCATCCATTTTGGGTTGCAACTTGTTTATAGCATTTTAAATTTCAGTCCAAGTAGATTTTAGCTCTTTTATCTCTGCAGTAAGGGATTCTTCTATGCTTTTTTTCAGTCCCAGTAAATATCTTTATAATTTTTTAAGTGCCCAGTTTAGATGTCGTAATTATAATTGTATTTATGAAATCCTTGACTATTACTTCCAATTTCTGTTCTTTTGGGGTGAATTCCTCTGTTGTTTTTTCCCAGACTATGTGTTTTGGTCTGCATGTTACAAGAAACTAGATCTAAAAATAAAAAATCTATTAAAAATTAAACAAAATAAAAATAGAAAAGGGAGCTATTTCCCTTAGAACTGAAGGTTTGCTCTATGATCAGTAGAATTCATGCCGGTGAGCGGTTTGTACTTGTCTTCTGGTGTGGGGACCCATTACACTGATTCTCAGACCTCCTTTCTCCATTGAAGATGCACCTACTGGATGTAGGCTTGTGAAGCTTGGTGTAAGCAGCTCCGTTTTCCACGTGATGGTGCTATTTACCTCACTGAGGTCTGTCCTTGCTTATGGGTGGGATACAAAATGGCGGCCTAACCCCACATTCACTCCTCCCGGAACTTGGAGTTTATGTCCCCCACTCTCCCCTCTTGTGTTCCTGGCTTCCATCAGATCCCTGCCTTTCCCTTGTCTTTGTCCAAACCATCCACCTTCCAAGCAGCACTGTGCTGTGTTTTATCTTAAGCACATTGCTGGGTTTCAAAACTCCAAATTTTAGGGAGTCTTATGGTGCAGACCCCCAGTGATCCTCTGGGAGAGGGCCTTGCTGTGCTTTTGCCATTTGCCAATCCACCCCAGGAAAGTGGATGCATCATCGGGCATCGGTTTGTTTATTGTAAAGTGAAGCCAAAAAGCTGCCCCCCCGGGCTTACTGCCCTCAGGGAGCATCCCTGCTCCTGTGGCTGGGAACAGTGAAGCATTATCGATAACACCAGTTCTTCTTGCTACACAGAGGGTACTCATACTATGCTGTTGGTTCCTGAGTCTCCACTCTCCTTACCCAGTGGAGCACCTTTAGGCCAGGCACAACCCTGGCAATAGTGGACTTCTAAAACCCAATTTTGTGTTCCACTGCTTATAATACCTTGTAGTAGTCTCTATAAGCAGGACTCCCTCCCCTCCACAGCATCTGTAGTTATTATCTCCCTCAAATCAACTCTCTATACCTCTTACCTTCCAGAAGGTGGTTGCTTTTCTACTCGTAGACTTGTAGTCTTGTTCTCTTGGTCCTCAGATTGATTTCTTGGGTATTCAGAATGATTTGATAGTTATCTAGCTGTATTTGAGGGACAATGCAAGTTTGGGGGCCACCTACTCCTCTGCCATCTTAACTTCTCCTGCCATTGCTTTTCCTTGTGTTACTTATGCAAACACTTGTAATGTAGGCTGAGATTTTCTAAACTGGCTGTCAGGAATCTTGCTGGCTCTGCCACCACCAAGCTGGCCATCAAGTGTGCCCCCCCTCCCTCTCCCCCACCGTATCCTAGAGGATGAGTGGAATCTCCTCTTATGACTACTTTTGCTGCATCCCAAAGGTTTTGGACAACTGTGTTTTAATTTTCATTTGTGTGCATGTATTTTTTTTTCTTCTTTCACTTCCTGGTTGACTCATTCATTCTTTAGTGTTCTTTAACCTGCATGTATTTGTGATCCTTCCAGATTTTTTTCTTGTGGTTAACTAAGTTTCATAGCATTGTGGTCAGAAAATATCCATGGTATGAATCTAATCTTTTTGTACTTGCTGAGGTCTGATTTGTGACCCAGTATGTGACCTATTCTGGAGAATGTTCTGTGTGCATTTGAAAAGAATATGTATTCTGCTACATTATGATGAAATGTTCTGAGTATATCTGTTAAGTCCATTTGGTCTACTGTGTTATTCAAAGCCATTTTTTTCCTAGTTGATTTTCTGCTTAAATGACCTATCCTTTGATGTCAGTGGAGTGTTGAAAGTCCCCTATTATTACTGTATTATTCTTAATGAGTTCCTGTATATTTGTCATTAATTGTTTCATATATTTGGGTGCTCCCAGGTTGGGGGCATAAATATTTACAATTTTTAGATCTTCTTGTTGGATAGTCCCTTTTATTGTTTATATAGTCCCCTTCATCTTTTGTTACATTCTTTGGTTTAGAGTCAAGTGTGTTTGATATAGATATGGCTATTTTTCTTTCTTTTGTCATCAACTTGCATGATAAATATTCTTCCAGCCCTCACTTTCAATTTGCGGGTGTCTTTGGGTCTAAAATGAATCTTATGTAGGTAGCTTATAGATGGGTCTTGTTTTTTAATCCGTTCTTACACCCTATGTCTTTTGATTGAAGTGTGTTTTTTTTAAATTCAGAATAATTATTGATAGATATGTATTTAGTGACATTTTCTTTCTTATTTAGTCATTGTTTCTAGAATTTTTCTCTGTTCCTTTCTAGTCTTTGACACTTTTGGTCTTTCCTTTGCACACACAGAGTCCCTTTTAATATTTCTTGCAGGGTTGTTTTAATGGTCACAAACTCCTTTTGTTTTTATTTGTCTGGGAAACCATTAATTCATTCATTCATTCATCCATTCATAAGAGACCCAGAGAGAGGCAGAAACATAGGCAGAGGGAGAAGCAGGATCCCCACTGGGAACCTGATGCAGGACTTGCTTTGCTGGACAGAATATTCTTGGCTGCAGATTTTTCCCATTCAGCATATTGAATATTAATGCTACTCACTTCTGGCTTGCAAAGTTTCTGTGGAGAGATCTGTAGCTAGTATTATGTTTTTTTTTCCTGTAAGTTAGGGATTTATTTTGTCTTTCTACTTTTAGGATTTTTTCTTTATAAATCTATTTTGCAAATTTAACTACAATATGTATTGGCATTGGCCTGCTTTTGTTGATTTTGATGGGAGTTCTCTGTGCCTTCTGGATTTGGATGTCTATTTCCTCCCAAGATTAGGGAACTTTTCAGGTATTATTTCCTCAAATAAACCTTCTGCCCTCTTTTCTCTCTCTTATTCTTCTGGGACTCCTATAGTATGAATGTTATTATATTTGATGGAGTCACTGAGTTCCCTAAGTCTACTCTGTGTTCTGTCATTCTTTTTTCTCTATTTTTTCAGCTTCATTATTTTTCATAACTTTATCTTGTATATCACTAACTCATTCCTCTGTTTCTTCCCTCCTTGTGATCATTACATCCAGTCAGTCTCAAATATCAGATATTGCAGTTTTCATTTCTGTCTGATTGTTTTTTAGCTCTTTTATCTCTGCAGTAAGTGTCTCTCTGATGTTTTCCATGCTTTTCTCTAGCCTGGTTACTATCCTTATGACTGTTGCTTTAAATTCTGCATCAGGTATATTACTTATCTGTTTATTAAAAAAAATACTTATCTGTTTCAATTAGATCTCTGGCTGTGACCTTTTCTTGTTTTTTCTTTTGGTGTGAATTCCTCCACTATTTCTGCATTATGTCTAGGTCTCTGTCTTCTCTGTGTTAGAATTGCCTGTTATTTTTTTTCTGCTCCTGAGAGTAATGACTTTATGAAGAAGAGGTTATATAGTTTCCAGGGCCTGGTGCTTCAGATAATGTCTCTGGTGTGTGCTGCATCCACCCTGCTGCTGTGTTTTGGCCGCTTTATTCCTCAGGTCAGCAGTCTGTAGAGGCTTTCTTTGCCTGCAGTGGGCAGTGTTTGTACCTTAGCTACAAAGTAGTGAGTTTTAACTAGTTGTACTCTGGTCTGATTGCTAAATGAGACCTAATGCCACTTCCACTAGAACTGAAACTTTGCCAGTCTCTGTAGTCAGTAGATGTGGTGTATGCAGAGGTTTCTGGGGAGGGGACCCATTGTGCTGGTACTTAGGCACATTTGCCTGAGAAAAGCCATACCAGCAGAGTGCAGGGGGGCAGGACTTGGTGTAAACAAGTTAGACAGCCACTGTTAGTGCTGTGTTGTTTACTGAAATTGGTTTATGCTGAGGGTGGAGTAGGTCAGCATCCTTAGGTCTCTGTTCCAGCCAAGTCCCCTGACTCCTAAAACTCCAATCCTTGATCTCTGCTGGTTACAAACACTTAGAAAAATAAGCCTCTGTCATTTTCCCAGCCAACAGTTTTGGGGAAGTGTTCTCCTTGTTCATGTCCTTGTGCATTCCACTCTATCTTGTCTTTCTCTGTGATCAGGGCTCCTTCTCCTCCCAAGCACCCATGATGTTTATCCTCTAGACCATGCCTCTGCATTTCCTACCTTCTTCAATGTGACCTCTTCTCTCCCTCTAGTTGTACAGTTTGTTCTGTTAGTCCTCTGTCAAGTTGATTTCTTGGGTATTCAGAATGATTTGATAGATATCTAGCTGTGTTCAAGGGACAAGGCAATCCTAGGGTCCTCCTAGTATGCTGTCATCTTAGGTCCGCCCCCAACATGGGTTTGTTTCTGGGATTCTATTACATTCTATTGATCTGTGTCTAGTTTTGTGCCAGTACCATACTGATTTGATTTGATTGCTGTTGCTTTGTAGTATAGTTTGAAATCTGGGATTGTGATATCTCCAGCATTGTTTTTCTTTTTCAAGATTGCTTTACCTCTTCAGGATCCTTTGTGTTTTCATACAAATTTGAGAATTACTTGTTCTAGTTCCATGAAAAACACTGTTAGTATTTTGTTAGGGATTGCATTGAATTTGTTTGGGGCAGTATGGATATTGTAAAAATGTTCATTTTTAAAAATATTTTATTTATTTATTCATGAGAGACACAGAAAGAGAGAGGCAGAGACATAGGCAGAGAGAGAAGCAGGCACTATGCAGGGAGCCCAATGTGGGACTCGATCCCAGGACCCCAGGATCACGCCCTGAGCCAAAAGCAGGGGCTCAACTGCTGAGCCACCCAGGTATCCCAAAATGTTCATTTTTTCAATCCATAAACACACTATTCTTTCTGTTAATTTATGTCACCTTTAATTTCTTTCGTCAATGTTTGACAGTTTTCATAGTGAAGGCCTTTCATCTCAGTTAAGTTTATCCCTACATATTTTGTTATTTTTTAAAGATGTTATTTATTTATTTATTTATTTATTTATTTATTTGAGAGAGAGAGAGAGAGAGAGAGAGAGAGCATGGGGATAGGGAAGAGCAGAGAGAGAAGCAGACTTCCTGCTGAGCAGGAAGCCCAATGAGGGGCTCAATCCCAGGGCTCTAGAATCATGACCTGAGATGAAAGCTGATGCTTAAACGACTGAGCCACCCTATTCTTTTTGATACAATTATAAAGGTTTTTTTCATACTTTCTGTAGTTCATTATTAGTGTATAGGAGCACAACAGAATTTTTTATATTGATTTTGTATCCTGCAAATTTTTTTTTGCATTCATTTTGTTAGGTCTTTTGTTTTTTTAGTGGAATATTTAGGGTTTTCTACATATAGTAAGTATCATGTCATCTGCAAATAGTGACAGTTCTACTTCTTGCTTACCAATCAAATGCCTTTTATGTTTTTTCTTGCTAATTACTGTATATAGGGCTCCCAAGCTATGTTGAGTAAAAGTGGTGAGAGTGGACATCTTTGTTTTGTTCCTGATCTTAGAACAAAACCTCTCAGTTTTTCACCACTGAGCATGAGGTTAGCTGTGTTTTTCATATATGGTCTTTATTATGTTGAGGTGCATTTCCTCTACATCCACTTTTTGAGAGTTTTTTTTATCATAAATGAATGATAAATTTCATCAAATGTGTTTTCTGCATCTATCGAGATGATCCTATAATTTTTATACTTTGTTAATGCAGTGTGTCAGTTGATTGACTTGCAGGTATTGAACCATCCTCAAATCCGTGGAGCAAATCATAGAAAATCAGGATGTATGATCTTTGTAATGTTTTGTTGAATTGGTTTGTTAATATTTTTTTAAAGATTTTATTTATTTATTCATGATAGTCACACACACACAGAGAGAGAGAGAGAGAGAGAGAGAGGCAGAGACATAGGCAGAGGGAGAAGCAGGCTCCATGCAGGGAGCCCGAGGTGGGATTCGATCCCGGGTCTCCAGGATCCCACCCTGGGCCAAAGGCAGGCGCTAAACTGCTGCGCCACCCAGGGATCCCGGTTTGTTAATATTTTGTTAAATATTTTTGCATCTACAGTCATCAAAGACATTTGCCTCCATTTTTTTCAAGTGAATTTGTCTCATTTTCATACCATGGTAGGTCTGGATTCATAGACTGAGCTTGGAGGCATTCCTTCCTCCTCAATTTTTTGGAATAGTTTGAGAAGAATGAGTATTAACTGTCTAAAATTTTGGTACAATTCACCTATGAAGCCATCTGGTCCTAGACTTTATTTGCTGGGAGGCTTTTGATTAACGATCCAGTTTCATTACTAGTAATTGTTATCAGATTTTCTCTTTCTTACTGATTTAGTCATGGAAGATTTCATGCTTTTTGGAATTTTTTTGACTATGGTTGACACACATTACATTAGTTTTAGATACACATCATAGTAATACAACAACCTTAAACTTTAAGCTATGCTTACCACCACTGTAGCTACTATCTGACCACAGATACATTATCATTGTATTACACTGTATTGAGAATATCATTGACAATATTTTTTAAGTTGTTTTTAATTCCAGTTATCATACAGTGTAATATTAGTTTCAGGTGTGAAATGTAGTTATTTAACACTTCCATACAACACCTGGTGCTCATTATAAGTATACTCTTTGTATAATCCCAATCATCTATGCAATTTATTCCCCACCCACCTCCCCTCTGGTAATGTCAGTTTATTCTCTTAGTTAACTATATGTTTCTTGGATTACATCTCTCTCTCTCTGTCTCTCTGTTGGTCTGTCTGTCTGTCTGTCTCTCTCTCTTTATCCCCCATATTCATCTGCTTTGTTTTTTAAGTTCCACATATGAGTGAAATCATATGGGATTTGTCTTTCTCTGACATATTTTGCTTAGCAAAACACTGTCTGCTCCATCCACATTGTTCCAAATGGCAAGATTTCATTCCTTTTTATGGCTGAGTAATATTGTATATGTGTGTGTGTATATACCATATCTTTATCCATTCATGAGTCAGTGGGCACACAGGTTGTTTCCACAATTTGGCTATTGTAGATAATGATACTATAAACATCAGGGTGCATGTATCCCTTTGAATTAGTATTTTGGTATTCTGTGAGTAAATATCTCCTAGGGCAATTGTTGGATTGTAGGGTAGTTCTATTTTTAACTTTTTAAGGGACCTCCATACTGTTTTCCAGAGTAGCTGGTCGTCCTGAATGGGAAAAAAATGGAGACATTTTTCTCTATGATCAGGAACATGACAGGGATGTCCACTCTCACCACTGTTATTTTTTTTGAATAAAGATTTTTAAAAAAATCTTTAAAAGATTGAAAAAAAAGAAAAAAAAGATTGATTGATGGACTAATTGATTGATTTATATGAGAGAGTTGAGAGTGGGAGAAGGGTTAGAGGAGGAGGGAGAAAGGAAATCTTAAGCAGGCTCCACACACAGCACGGAGCCTGACCCAGGGCTCAATCTCACAAACTTCAGATCATGACCTGAGTGTCAAGATTTGGACACTTAACTGAGCCACTCAGGCACCCACACTTACTGTTTTTTTAAGATTTTATTTATTCATTCATAAGAGACAGAGAGAGAGAGACAGAGAGACAGAGAGACAGAGACACAGGCAGAGGGAGAAGCAGGCTCTATGCAGGGAGCCTGATGAAGGACTCCATCCTGGGACTCCAGGAACACGCCCTGGGCTGAAGGCAGGCGCTAAACTTCTGAGCCACCCAGGGATCCCTACTGTTGTTTAACATACCAATAGAACACCTAGCTGCAGCAATCAGGCAACAAAAATAAGTAAAAGGCATCCAATTTGGCAAGGAAAAAGTAAAACTTTCACTATTTACAAGTGACATGCTACTCTATTTAGAAAACCTGAAAGATTCCACCAAAAAACTGCTAGCACGGAAAACTGAATTCGGTAAAGTCACAGAATACAAAATCAATATACAGAAATCTGTCGCACCAACAATGAAGTACCAGAAAGAGAATTCAAGGAATAAATCACACTTAAAATTGCACCAAAATGCATGAGATACCTAGGAACAAACCTAACCAAAGAGGTGACTTTGGTTTTTATTCTCGTGGAATAAACCAAAGATGACTTTGGTTTATTCAACACTTTTATTCTGAAAACTATAAAGCATTGATTAAAGAAATTGAAAAGGGCACAAAGTAATGGAAAGACATCCCATGCTCATGTTTTGGAAAAACAAATATTGTGAAAATGTCAATAACAGACAAAGCGATCTACACTTAAATGCAATCTCTCTCAAAATACCTATATCACTTTTCACAAAACTAGAGCAAACAATCCTAAAATTTCTATGGAAACACAAAAGATTTCAAATAGCCAAAGCAACCTTGAAAAAGAAAAGCTGGAGACATCATAATTTTGGACATTAAATTAGATTGGAAAGCTATAGTGATAAGCTATAGAATAAGTATGGTACAGGTGCAACAACAGACACATCAATCTATAGAACAGAATATAAAATCCAGAAAGGACCCACAACTATAAGGTCAATTAATTTTTGACAAAAGAAAAAAATCCCCAGTGGCAAAAGACAGTCTCTTGATCAAATGGTGTTGGGCAAACTGCATGGCAGCCTGCAAAATAATGAAACTGGACCACTTTTTTACACGATACACAAATATAAATTCGAAATAGATTAAAGACCTAAATGTGATACCTGAAATCATAAAAATGCTAGAGGAGAAAACAGATAGTAACCTCTTTGACATCAGCCATAGTAACTTCTTTCTAGATGTCTCCTGAAGCAAGGGAAATAAATACAAAAAATAAACTATGAGAACATCATCAAGATAAAAAGCTTCTGCACAGTGAAGGAGAAAAAAATCAACAAAATTAAAAGGCAACCTAAGAAATGGGCAGATATTTGCAAATGACGTATTTGATAAAGTGTTAGTATCCAAAATATATAAAGAATTTATAAAACTCAACACCCCAAAAAGAATAATCCAATTAAAAATGGGCTAAATACATGAATAGACATTTTTCCAAAGAGATACAGATGTCCAGCAGCACATGAAAAGAAGCTCAAAATCATTTATCATCAGGGAAATACAAATCAAAAGTAAAATAAGATCTCACATCTGTCAGAATGGCTAGAGATAACAACACAAGAAACAAGTGTTGGTGAGGATGTGGATAAAGGCGAACTCTATTGCACTGTTGGTGAGAATATATAAACTGGTGCAGACATTCTGGACTGTGTTTCTTATGGTGTGCCTTTTATTCCCATGACTTATTCATTCCGTAAATGGGAGCCTATATCTTCTAGTCCTCTTCACCTATGTTGCCTAACACCACACCTTCTCCCATCTAGAAATAATAGCTTGTATTCTGTATTTATAGGTCTGACTCTTTTTTTTTAATTTTTATTTATTTATGATAGTCACATAGAGAGAGAGAGAGAGAGAAGCAGGCTCCATGCACCGGGAGCCCAACGTGGGATTCGATCCCGGGTCTCCAGGATCGCGACCTGGGCCAAAGGCAGGTGCTAAACCGCTGCGCCACCCAGGGATCCCTAGGTCTGACTCTTTTCTTTGTTTATTCACTTGATTTGTTTTTAGATTCCACATGTGAGTGAAATCACATGGTGTTTCTCTTTCCCTGTTTGAGCTATTTCAGTTACCCTAATACCCTCTTGGTCCATCTATGTTGTCACAGATCCTTTTTTACCATTATCTATCTATATCTATACCTATCTATATCTATCTTCCTCATCTGCTATATCTATACCTATCTATATCTATCTCCCTTATCCCATCTACTGATGGGCATTTGGGTTGCTTCCACATCATGGCTTTTGTTTATTTTTTAAAATCTATTTCCTACCCATCTGTATAAGTTCTTTATTTAGTTTGGATATTAACACCTTAACTTCTCCTATTTATAAATATTTTCACCCATTCAGCAGGTTCTCATATTTTTGATGGCTTCCATGCTGTGCAGAAACTTTTCATTTTGATATAGTCCAAATACTTTATTTTTGCTTTTACTTCCCTTGCCTGAAGAGACACACTTAGAAAAATATTGCTACACCTGATGTCAGAGAAACTATTACCTGTGCTCTCTTCTAAGCTTTGTTGGTTTTAGTTTTCACATTTAGATCTTTAATCCATTCTTTTATTTTTGTGCATTGTGTTAGAAACTGATTCAATTTAGTTCTTTTACATATATCTTCCCATTTTCCCCAGCACCATTTATTGAAAAGACTGCCTTAGTGTCTTCAACAAATGTCTTTGGGAAAATTGGACATCCACATGTAAAGTATGAAAATAGACCACTTTCTTACAGCATACACAAAAATAAACTCAAAATAGATGAAAAGACCTAAATGTGAGACAGGAAACCGTCGAAATCCTAGAGGAGAATACAGGTAGCAACCTCTTCGACCTCAGCCATAGCAACTTCTTACAAGACGTCTCCAAAGGCAAGGGAAACAAAATTAAAAATGAACTATTGGGACTTCATCATGATTGAAAAAAAAGCATTTGCAAAGAAAAGGAAACATTTGACAAAACCAAAACACAATTTACAAAATGGAAGAAAATATTTAAAATTGTCTTACTGGATAGCTAGTATCTAAGATCTATAAAAACTCACCAAACTCTGATTGCTGAGGTTAGGACTTCCAGTACCATGTTGAATAGCAGTGGTGAGAGTGGACATCCCTGTCTTGTTCCTGATTTTAGGGGAAAGGCTCCTAGTGCTTCCCCATTGAGAATGATATTTGCTGTGGGCTTTTCATAGATGGCTTTTAAGATGTCGAGGAATGTTCCCTCTATCCCTACACTCTGAAGAGTTTTGATCAGGAATGGATGCTGTATTTTGTCAAATGCTTTCTCTGCATCTAATGAGAGGATCATATGGTTCTTGGTTTTTCTCTTGCTGATATGAATCACATTGATTGTTTTACGGGTGTTGAACCAGCCTTGTGTCCCAGGGATAAATCCTACTTGGTCATGCTGAATAATTTTCTTGATGTATTGTTGGATCCTATTGGCCAGTGTCTTGTTGAGAATTTTTGCATCCATGTTCATCAGGGATATTGGTCTGTAATTCTCCTTTTTGGTGGGGTCTTTGTCTGGTTTTGGAATTAAGGTGATGCTGGCCTCATAGAACGAATTTGGAAGTACTCCATCTCTTTCTATCTTTCCAAACAGCTTTAGGAGAATAGGTATGGTTTCTTCTTTAAACGTTTGATAAAATTCCCCTGGGAAGCCATCTGGCCCTGGACTCTTGTGTCTTGGGAGGTTTTTGATGACTGCTTCAATTTCCTCCCTGGTTATTGGCCTGTTAAGGTTTTCTAGCAATCAGACAACAAAATGACATTAAAGGCATTCAAATTGGCAAAGAAGAAGTCAAACTCTCCCTCTTCGCCAATGACATGATACTCTACATAGAAAACCCAAAAGTCTCCACCCCAAGATTGCTAGAACTCATACAGCAATTCGGTAGCGTGGCAGGATACAAAATCAATGCCCAGAAATCACTGGCATTTCTATACACTAACAATGAGACTGAAGAAAGAGAAATTAAGGAGTCAATCCCATTTACAATTGCACCCAAAAGCATAAGATACCTGGGAATAAACCTAACCAAAGATGTAAAGGATCTATACCCTCAAAAGTATAGAACACTTCTGAAAAAAATTGAGGAAGACACAAAGAGATGGAAAAATATTTCATGCTCATGGATTGGCAGAATTAATATTGTGAAAATGTCAATGTTACCCAGGGCAATATACACGTTTAATGCAATCCCTATCAAAATACCATGGACTTTCTTCAGAGAGTTAGAACAAATTATTTTAAGATTTGTGTGGAATCAGAAAAGACCCCGAATGCCCAGGGGAATTTTAAAAAAGAAAACCATAGCTGGGGCCATCACAATGCCAGATTTCAGGTTGTACTACAAAGCTGTGGTCATCAAAAGAGTGTGTTACTGGCACAAAAACAGACACATAGATCAATGGAACAGAATAGAGAACCCAGAAGTGGACCCTGAACTTTATGGTCAACTGACTTTCATTAAAGGAGGAAAGACTATCCATTGGAAGAAAGTCTCTTCAATAAATGGTGCTGGGAAAATTGGACATCCCCATGCAGAAGAATGAAACTAGACCACTCTCTTGCACCATACACAAAGATAAACTCAAAATGGATGAAAGATCTAAATGTGAGACAAGATTCCATCGAAATCCAGGAGAAGAACACAGGCAACACCCTTTTTGAACTCAGCCACAGTAACTTCTTGCAAGATACATCCACGAAGGCAAAAGAAACAAAAGCAAAAATGAACTATTGGGACTTCATCAAGATAAGAAGCTTTTGCACAGCAAAGGATACAGTCAACAAAACTAAAAGACAACCTACAGAATGGGAGAAGATATTTGCAAATGACATATCAGATAAAGGGCTAGTTTCCAAGATCTATAAAGAACTTATTCAACTCAACACCAAAGAAACAAACAATCCAATCATGAAATGGGTAAAAGACATGAAGAGAAATCTCACAGAGGAAGACATAGACATGGCCAACATGCATATGAGAAAATGCTCTGCATCACTTGCCATCAGGGAAATACAAATCAAAACCACAATGAGATACCACCTCACACCAGTGAGAATGGGGCAAATTAACAAGGCAGGAAACCACAAATGTTGGAGGGGATGCGGAGAAAAGGGAACCCTCTTACACTGTGGGTGGGAATGTGAACTGGTGCAGCCACTCTGGAAAACTGTGTGGAGGTTCCTCAAACAGTTAAAAATAGACCTGCCCTACGACCCAGCAATTGCACTGTTGGGGATTTACCCCAAAGATACAAATGCAATGAAACGCCGGGACACCTGCACCCCGATGTTTATAGCAGCAATGGCCACGATAGCCAAACTGTGGAAGGAGCCTCGGTGTCCAACGAAAGATGAATGGATAAAGAAGATGTGGTTTATGTATACAATGGAATATTACTCAGCTATTAGAAATGACAAATACCCACCATTTGCTTCAACGTGGATGGAACTGGAGGGTATTACGCTGAGTGAAGTAAGTCAGTCGGAGAAGACAAACATTATATGTTCTCATTCATTTGGGGAATATAAATAATAGTGAAAGGGAATATAAGGGAAGGGAGAATAAATGTGTGGAAATATCAGAAAGGGAGACAGAACGTAAAGACTGCTAACTCTGGGAAACGAACTAGGGGTGGTAGAAGGGGAGGAGGGCGGGGGGTGGGAGTGAATGGGTGACGGGCACTGGGGGTTATTCTGTATGTTAGTAAATTGAACACCAATAAAAAATAAATTAAAAAAAAAGAAATGGGCAGAACACATGAACAGACATTTCTCCAAAGAAGACATACAAACGGCCAAGAGACATGTGAACAAATGTTCAACATCATTCAGTATCAGGGAAATACAAAGCAAAACAAATATTGGCAAGGATGTAGAGAAAGGGGAACCCTCTTACACTCTTAGTGGGAATGCATACTGCTACAGCCATTCCGGAAAACAATATGCAGTTTCCTGAAAAAGTTAAAAATAGAGCTACCCTATGACCCAGCAATTAAATTACTAGTTATTTAACCAAAGGATAAAAACTTAGTGATCCAAAAGGGTACCTACACCGCAAAGTTTATAGCAGAAATGTCCACAATAACCAATCTATGGAAAGAGCCCAAATATCCATCAACAGATGAATGAATAAAGAATATATATATATATATATATATATATATATATATATATATATTACTCAGTCGTCAAAAAGTAAAATCTTACCATTTGCAATAACATGGATGAAACTAGAGCATATTATGCTAAGTCAAATAAGTCAGTCAGAGAAAGACAAATATATGATTTCATTCATATGTGGAATTTAAAAAAGAAAACAAATGAGCATATGGGAAGGGAAGGAAAAATAAAGTAAGGTAAAAACAGGCAAACCATAAGAGACTCTTAACTATAGAAAACAGAGGGTTGCTGGAGGAGACATGGGTTGGGGTATGGAATTATTGGATAATGAGAATTAAGGATAGCACATTATGTAATTAACACTGGGTGTTACATGCTACTGATAAATGACTAAATTCTACCCCTGAAACTAACAATATATGTTAACTAAATTGAATTTAACTAAAAAATTAAAAAGAAGATAAACTACAAAGCTGTAGTAATCTAAACAGTACAGTACATCTAATACTGTACATCTAAACAGTACAGTATTGGCACAAAAGGAGACACATAGATCCATGAACAGAATAGAGAGTCCAGAAATAACCTGACACTTATATAGTCCATGAAAAATGAGGAGAGACTATACAATGGGAAAAAGACAGTCTTTTCTTATTTAAAAAAATTATTTTTATTTCCAGAATGGCTGCACCAGCTGCCTTCCCACCAACAGAAGGTCCCATTTCTCTGCATCTTCACCAGCATCTGTTGTTTCCTGAGGTGTTGATCTTAGCCATTCTGACTAGTGTGAGTTGGTAACTCCTCATGGGTTTGAATTGTATTTCCCTGATACCAAATGATGTTGATCATCATTTCATGTGTTGCTGGGCATTTGTTTGTTTTCTTTGGAGAAATGTCTATTCATATATTCTGCCCACTTCTTGCTAGGGTATTGTTTTGTTTCCCTTTGAGGGGTTTGAGTTTCATATATTCTTTATAGATTTTGAATACTAGTCCTTTATCTGAATGTCATTTGCAAATATTTTCTGCCATTCCATAGGTTGTCTTTTAGTTTCATCGATTGTTTCCTTTACTATGCAAAAGCTTTTTATCCTGATGAAGTCACAATAGTTCATTTTAGGTTTTGTTTCCCTTGTCTCTGGAGACTTGACTAGCAAGAAGTTTTTGAGGCTGAATTCAAAGAGTTTGCTGCCTGTGTTCACCTCTAGGATTTTGATGGATTCCTGTTTCATATCTAGGTCTCTTTCATTAATCTTGAATTTATTTTTGTGTATGGTGTAAGAAAGTGGTCTGTTTCCATTCTTTCGCATGTGACTATCCAGCATTCTTTTTTTTTAATTTTTAATTTTTTATTGGTGTTCAATTTGCCAACATATAGCAAAACACCCAGTGCTCATCCCATCAAGTGCCCCCCTCAGTGCCCATCACACAGTCACCCCCAGCCCCCGCTCACCTCCCTTTCTAACACCCCTAGTCATTTCCCAGAGTTAGGAGTCCCTCATGTTCTGATACCTTTCTGATATTTCCCACTCATTTTTTTCTCCTTTCCCCTTAATTCCCTGTCACTATTTTTTATATTCCCCAAACGAATGAGACCATATAATGTTTGTCCTTCTCCGATTGACTTATTTCACTCAGCATAATACCCTACAGTTCCATCCATGTCGAAGCAAAGGTGGGTATTTGTCATTTCTAATGGCTGAGTAATATTCCATTGTATACATATACCACATTTCTTTTTTTTAATAAATTTATTTTTTATTGGTGTTCAATTTACCAACATACAGAATAACACCCAGGGCTCATCCTATCAAGTGCCCCTCCAGTGCCCAGCACCCATTCACCCCCACCCCCACCACCCTCCTCCCCTTCCACCAACCCTAGTTCGTTTCCCAGAGTTAGCAGTCTTTACGTTCTGTCTCCCTTTCTGATATTTCCCACACATTTCTTCTCCCTTCCCTTATATTCCCTTTCACTATTATTTATATTCCCCAAATGAATGAGAACATATAATGTTTGTCCTTCTCTGATTGACTTACTTCACTCAGCGTAATACCCTCCAATTCCATCCACGTTGAAGCAAATGGTGGGTATTTGTCACTTCAAATGGCTGAGTAATATTCCATTTTATACATAAAACATATTCTTTATCCATTCATCTTTTGATGGACACTGAGGCTCCTTCCACAAATTGGCTATTGTGGCCATTGCTGATAGAAATATCGGGGTGCAGGTGTCCTGGCGTTTCATTGCATCTGTATCTTTGGGGTAAATCCACAACAGTGCAATTACTGGCTCATATATTTAACTCTTTCAGAAACCTCCACACAGTTTTCCAGAGTGGCTGCACCAGTTCACATTCCCACCCACAGTGTAAGAGGGTTCCCTTTTCTCCGCATCCCCTCCAACATTTGTGGTTTCCTGCCTTGTTAATTTGCCCCATTCTCACTGGTGTGAGGTGGTATCTCATTGTGGTTTTGATTTGTATTTCCCTGATGGCAAGTGATGCAGAGCATTTTCTCATATGCATGTTGGCCATGTCTATGTCTTCCTCTGTGAGATTTCTCTTCATGTCTTTTACCCATTTCATGATTGGATTGTTTGTTTCTTTGGTGTTGAGTTGAATAAGTTCTTTATAGATCTTGGAAACTAGCCCTTTATCTGATATGTCATTTGCAAATATCTTCTCCCATTCTGTAGGTTGTCTTTTAGTTTTGTTGACTGTATCCTTTGCTGTGCAAAAGCTTCTTATCTTGATGAAGTCCCAATAGTTCATTTTTGCTTTTGTTTCTTTTGCCTTCGTGGATGTATCTTGCAAGAAGTTACTGTGGCTGAGTTCAAAAAGGGTGTTGCCTGTGTTCTTCTCCTGGATTTCGATGGAATCTTGTCTCACATTTAGATCTTTCATCCATTTTGAGTTTATCTTTGTGTATGGTGAAAGAGAGTGGTCTAGTTTCATTCTTCTGCATGGGGATGTCCAATTTTCCCAGCACCATTTATTGAAGAGACTGTCTTTCTTCCAATGGATAGTCTTTCCTCCTTTATTGAAAGTCAGTTGACCATAAAGTTCAGGGTCCACTTCTGGGTTCTCTATTCTGTTCCATTGATCTATGTGTCTGTTTTTGTGCCAGTAACACACTCTCTTGATGACCACAGCTTTGTAGTACAACCTGAAATCTGGCATTGTGATGGCCCCAGCTATGGTTTTCTTTTTTAAAATTCCCCTGGCTATTCAGGTCTTTTCAGATTCCACACAAATCTTAAAATAATTTGTTCTAACTCTCTGAAGAAAGTCCATGGTATTTTGATAGGGATTGCAATAAACATGTAAATTGCCCTGGGTAACATTGACATTTTCACAATATTAATTCTGCCAATCCATGAGCATGAAATATTTTTCCATCTCATTGTGTCTTCCTCAATTTCTTTCAGAAGTGTTCTGTAGTTTTTAGGGTATAGATACTTTACCTCTTTGGTTAGGTTTAATCCTAGGTATCTTATGCTTTTGGGTGCAATTGTAAATGGGATTGACTCCTTAATTTC
The DNA here is from genome assembly GCF_003254725.2 of Canis lupus dingo. Taxonomy (NCBI): domain Eukaryota; kingdom Metazoa; phylum Chordata; class Mammalia; order Carnivora; family Canidae; genus Canis; species Canis lupus. The sequence goes on from NC_064281.1 coordinate 50,329,005, forward strand.
TCTTTCTTCAGTCTCATTGTTAGTGTATAGAAACGCCACTGATTTCTGGGCATTGATTTTGTATCCTGCCACGCTACCAAATTGCTGTATGAGTTCAAGCAATCTTGGGGTGGAGGCTTTTGGGTTTTCTATGTGGAGTATCATGTCATCTGTGAAGAGGGAGAGTTTGACTTCTTCTTTGCCAATTTGAATGCCTTTAATGTCTTTTTGAGGTCTGATTACTGAGGTTAGGACTTCCAGTACCATGTTGAATAGCAGTGGTGAGAGTGGACATCCCTGTCTTGTTCCTGATCTTAGGGGAAAGGCTCCCAGTGCTTCCCCATTGAGAATGATATTTGCTGTGGGCTTTTCATAGATGGCTTTTAAGATGTCGAGGAATGTTCCCTCTATCCCTACACTCTGAAGAGTTTTGATCAGGAATGGATGCTCTATTTTGTCAAATGCTTTCTCTACATCTAATGAGAGGATCATATGGTTCTTGGTTTTTCTCTTGCTGATATGATGAATCACATTGATTGTTTTACGAGTGTTGAACCAGCCTTGTGTCCCGGGGATAAATCCTAATGGTCATGGTGAATAATTTTCTTAATGTACTGTTGGATCCTATTGGCTAGTATCATGTTGAGAATTTTTGCATCCATGTTCATCAGGGATATTGGTCTGTAATTCTCCTTTTTGGTGGGGTCTTTGTCTGGTTTTGGAACTAAGGTGATGCCGGCCTCATAGAACGAATTTGGAAGTACTCCATCTCTTTCTGTCTTTCCAAACAGCTTTAGGAGAATAGGTATGGTTTATTCTTTAAACGTTTGATAAAATTCCCCTGGGAAGCCATCTGGCCCTGGACTTTTGTGTCTTGGGATGTTTTTGATGACTGCTTCAATTTCCTCCCTGGTTATTGGCCTGTTCGGGTTTTCTATTTCTTCCTCTTCCAGTTTTGGTAGTTTGTGGCTTTCCAGGAATGCCTCCATTTCTTCTAGATTACATAATTTATTGGCTTATAGCAGTTCATAATATGTTTTTAAAATTGTTTTTTATTTCCTTAGTGTTGGTAGTGATCACTCCTTTCTCATTCGTGATTTTATTAATTTGAGTCTTCTCTCCCCCTCTAAAAAGAAGAGTTGATCTGTTCCACAGTTCTTCTGGTCTCGATTTCATTGCGTTCTGCTGGAATCTTTATTAACTCTCTTCTTCTGCTGGGTGTAGGATCTCTTTGCTGTTTTTTCTCTAGCTCCTTTATGTATAAGGTTAGCTTTCGTCTTTGAGTTCTTTCCAGTTTTTGAATGGATGCTTGTATTGCAATGTATTTCCCCCTTAGGACTGCTTTTGCTGCATCCCAAAGATTTTGAACGGTTGTACCTTCATTCTCATTAGTTTCCATGAATCTTTCTAATTCTTCCTTAATTTCCTGGTTGACCCTTTCATCTTTCAGCAGGATGGTCCTTAATCTCCACGTGTTTGAGGTCCTTCCAAACTTCTTGTTGTGATTTAGTTCTAATTTCAAGGCATTATGGTCTGAGAATATGCAGGAGACGATCCCAATCTTTAGTATCAGTTCAGACCCGAGTTGTGACCCAGTATGTGGTCTATTCTGGAGAAAGTTCCATGTGCCCTTGAGAAGAATGTGTATTCAGTTGAGTTTGGATGTAAAGTTCTGTAGATATCTGTGAAATCCATCTGGTCCAGTGTATCATTTAAAGCTCTCGTTTCTTTGGAGATGTTGTGCTTAGAAGACCTATCGAGTATAGAAAGAGCTAGATTGAAGTCACCAAGTATAAGTGTATTATTATCTAAATATTTCTTCACTTTGGTTAATAATTGATTGATATATTTGGCAGCTCCCACATTTGGGGCATATATATTGAGGATTGTTAAGTCCTCTTGTTGAATAGATCCTTGAAGTATGATATAGTGTCCCTCTTCATCTCTCACTACAGTCTTTGGGGTAAATTTTAGTTTATCTGATATAAGGATGGCTACCCCTGCTTTCTTTTGAGGACCATTCGAATGGTAAATGGTTCTCCAACCTTTTATTTTCAGGCTGTAGGTGTCCTTCTGTCTAAAATGAGTCTCTTGTAGACAGCAAATAGATGGGTCCTGCTTTTTTATCCAGTCTGAAACCCTGCGCCTTTCGATGGGGTCATTAAGCCCGTTCACATTCAGAGTTACTATTGAGAGATATGAGTTTAGTGTCATCATGATATCTATTCAGTCCTTGTTTTTGTGGACTGTTCCACTGAACTTCTTCTTAAAGGGGAATTTTAAGAGTCCCCCTTAAAATTTCTTGCAGAGCTGGTTTGGAGGTCACATATTCTTTTAGTTGCTGCCTGTCTTGGAAGCTCTTTATCTCTCCTTCCATTTTGAATGAGAGCCTTGCTGGATAAAGTATTCTTGGTTGCATGTTCTTTTCATTTAGGACCCTGAATATATCCTGCCAGCCCTTTCTGGCCTGCTAGGTCTCTGTGGAGACGTCTGCTGTTACCCTAATACTCCTCCCCATAAAAGTTAGGGATTTCTTGTCTCTTGCTGCTTTAAGGATCTTCTCTTTATCTTTGGAATTTGCAAGCTTCACAATTAAATGTCGAGGTGTTGAACGGTTTTTATTGATTTTAGGGGGGGATCTCTCTATTTCCTGGATCTGAATGCCTGTTTCCCTTCCCAGGTTAGGAAAGTTTTCAGCTAGAATTTGTTCAAATACATATTCTGGCCCTCTGTCCCTTTCGGCGCCCTCGGGAACCCCAATTAAACGTAGGTTTTTCTTTCTCAGGCTGTCGTTTATTTCCCTTAATCTATCTTCATGGTCTTTTAATTGTCCCTTTTTTCCTCAGTTTCCCTCTTTGCCATCAACTTGTCTTCTTTGTCACTCACTCGTTCTTCCACGTCGTTAACCCTCTTCGTTAGGACTTCTAGTTTGGATTGCATCTCATTCAATTGATTTTTAATTTCTGCCTGATTAGCTCTAAATTCTGCAGTCATGAAGTCTCTTGAGTCCTTTATGCTTTTTTCTAGAGCCACCAGTAGCTTTATAATAGTGCTTCTGAATTGGCTTTCTGACATTCAATTGTAATCCAGATTTTGTAACTCTGTGGGAGAGAGGACTGTTTCTGATTCCTTCTTTTGAGGTGAGGTTTTCCTTCTAGTCATTTTGCTCAGTGCAGAGTGTCGAAAAGCAAGTTGTATTGGGAAAAGGAGAAAAAGAGTAGAGAAAGAAGGGAAGAAAAGAGAAAAAGAAAAAAGGAAGAAAAAAGAGAAGAAAGAGAAAGAAAAAGAAAGAAAGGGAAAAAAAGGGTGGGGGAAGGAAACAAATCAAAAAGCAAAAAAAAAATACAAAAAACAAAACAAAGCAAAAAAAAAAAAAACACGGGGAGTATCTTCTGTTTCTGTATACTTTAAGTCCCTTGGCTTCCCCTGGAACTTGTCCATCTAGTTGCTCTTCTGGGGGAGAAGTTGCTCTTCTGGCCTGTTGTGCTGATTTTCAGGTGTTAGCACTTGGGGGAGCTGCTCTGTCCCCTGCCTGGTGCAGGGCTCAGTGGTGTTGTTTTCCCCGTGAGCCCCTGGAGGAACAACCACAGTGGCGGTGGCCAGCTCTGGAGCCCTGGATTCAGCTCCACCAGTAACTGGAGCTCTCAGTTTGCAGGGGCCTGGAGGCTCCGGGGCGGGGCCCCTGATCTGCTCAGCTCAGGGCAGGAGCGTCCTTGCGGTCCTGGGCCCTCCCGGCCTCTGCCTGTCCCAAGGGGAGGTCGGATCCTGGGCTGTGTCCCGGGCGCCCAGTGCTCCCGGGCCTGCGCTGTTGGATTCGCACTCTGGCCGCACAGCCCCCTCCGTGGAGCCGCCGCCTGAGCCCCTCCAAGCTGCTCCGGGTCCAGCCCTGGGCGCTGCAGCCCTTAGGGAGCTCGGCGCACTCTCCCCGGGGCGCAGTTCCTCTGTTACTGTTCCAGGGAGCCTGAGGGCATCCCCGCCCTCCTGGGGTCCTGCTCCAAATCCCTGCGAGGCCTTTCCACCCGGGAAGATTTGTGCAGCTCCTGCTTCTCCGCGAGGGAGCTCTCCTGTCCGGGAGACACTCGCCCCGGCCTTAGCCCGGCTCCTTGCAGGGACCCTCCCCCTTGGAGGCCTTTTGTTTCTTTATTTCTTTTTTTCCCTGTCTTCCTACCTTGATAGAAGCGCGAACTCTTCTCACTGTAGCATTCCAGCCATTCTCTCTTTAAATCTCAGGCCGAATTCGTAGATTTTCAGGATAATTTGAAGGTTATCTAAGTAATTTGGTGGGGACAGGTGATTTGGAGACCTTACTCTTCCTCCATCTTGCCCCTCCTCCACCACATCTTCTTTATCCATTCATCTTTCGATGGGCTGTCCAGCATTCTTAACACCATTTGTGGAACAGACTTTTTTTTCCATTGGATATTCTTTGCTGCTTTGTCAGCAATTAGTTGACCATAGAGTTGAGGGTCCATTTCTGGGTTCTCTATTCTGTTTCATTGATGTATGTGTCTATTTTCCTGCCAGTACAATATTGTCTTGACCACTACAACTTTGTAATATAACTTGAAGTCCAGAAATATGGTTTTGTTTTCTTTATCAAGATTTTTTAGCTATTTAGGGTCTTTTGTGGCTCCACACAAATTTCAGGAATGTTTGTTCTAGCATTGGGAAAATAATGGTGGTATTTTGATAAGGATCGATTTAAACATGAAGATTACTTTTGATAGTATAGATATTTTTACAATATGTGTTCTTCCAATCCATGAGCATGGAATAGTTTTCCATTTATTTGTGTCTTCTTCAATTTCTTTCATAAATGTTCTATAGATTTCAAGATACACATCTTTTAAAGGGTTACTTTTATTCCTTGGTATCTTTTCATTTTTTGTGCAGTGACATATGGGATCAATTCCTCAATTGCTCCTCTGTTGCTTAGTTGTTAGTGTGTAGACATGCAACGTACCTCTGTGTGTTGATTTTATATCCCCCACTTTACTGAATTCTTGAATGAGTTCTAGGATTTTTTTTTTTTTTTTGCTGGAGTCTTTTGGGTTTTCTACATGTCATCTGTGAAGAGTGACATTTTTACTTTTTCTTTGCTGATTTAGATGCCTCGTATTTCTTTTCCATTGTCTGATTGCTGAGAATGGGACTTCCAGTATTATATTGAATAACAGTGGTGAGAGCGGACATCGCTGTCATATTTTTGACCTTAGAGGAAAAAACTGTTTTTCCCTGTTGAGGTATGATATTACCTGTGGATCATTCATGTGTGAGTTTTGTGATGTTGAAGTATGTTTCCTATACCCCTACATTGTGGAGGGTTTTTACCAAGAAAGGATGCTCTATTTTGTCAGATGTTTTTGCTGCATTTATCGAGAGCATCATATGGTTCTTATCCTTTTTTTAAAATGTGATGCATCATACTAATTCACTTATGGATGTTGAACCACCCCTGTAGCCCAGGAATAAAACCTTTTTGGTTGTGGTGAATAATCCTTTGAAGGGACTGTTGGATCCTATTGGCTAGTATCATGGTAAGACATTTTGCATCCATGTTCATCAGGAATCTTGACCTGTAATTCTCCTTTTTGGTGGGGTCATTGTTTGGTTTTGAGATCAAGGTAATGCTGCCTTCATAGAATGAATCTGAAAGTTTTCCTTCCATTCTAATTTTTTGGAACAATTTCAGAAGAGTTGATATTAATTCTTCCTTAAATATTTGGTAGAATGGAAAGCCATCAGGCCCTGGGAAGCCATCAGGCCCAGAAGTCTTGCTTGTTGGGAGATTTTTGATTGCTGCTTTAATTTCCTTGTTGTTGATGGGTCTGTTCAGGTTTTTTACTTCTTTCCATTGGAGTTTTGGCACTTTATATGTTTCTAGGAATGCATCCGTTTCTCCCAGATTGCCTATTTTTTTTGGCCCATACTTGCTTATACTATATTCGTAAAACTGTTTATATTTCCTTGGTGTTGGTGGTGTGAAGTTCATCTGGTCCAGTGTGTGTCATTCAAAGCCCTTGTGTCCTCTTGATCTTCTGCTTAGATGATCTGTCCATTGCTACAAGTGGGGTGTTGACATATCCTACAATTAATGTATTATTATCTATGTGTTTCTTTACTTTGGTTATTAATTGGTTGATATAATTGGCTGCTTCCAAATTAGGAGCATAAATATTTATAATTGTTAGATCTCGTGGGGTATACCCTTTAAGTATGATATAGTGTCCCTCTTTATCTCTTACTACAACCTTTGGTTTAAAATTTGGTTAAAAAATTGGACATCCACATGCAGAAGAATGAAACTAGACCATTCGCTTACACAATACACAAAGATAAACTCAAAATGGATGAAAGATCTAAATGTGAGACAAGATTCCATCAAAATCCGGGAGGAGAACACAAGCAACACCCTTTCTGAACTTGGCCACAGTAACTTCTTGCAAGTTACATCCATGAAGGCAAGAGAAACAAAAGCAAAAATGAACTATTGGGACTTCATCAAGATAAGAAGCTTTTGCACAGCAAAGGATACAGTCAACAAAACTAAAAGATAACCTACAGAATGGGAGAAGATATTTGCAAATGACGTATCAGATAAAGGGCTAGTTTCCAAGATCTATAAAGAACTTGTTAAACTCAACAGCAAAGAAACAAACAATCCAATCCTGAAATGGGCAAAAGACAGGAACAGAAATTTCACAGAGGAAGACATAGACATGGCCAACAAGCACATGAGAAAATGCTCCACATCACTGGCCATCAGGGAAATACAAATCAAAACCACAATGAGATACCACCTCACACCAGTGAGAAGGGGGAAAATTAACAAGACAAGAAACACCAAATGTTGGATAGGATGTGGAGAAAGGGGAACCCTCTTGCACTGTTGGTGGGACTGTGAACTGGTGCAGCCACTCTGGAAAACTGTGTGGAGGTTCCTCAAAGAGTTAAAAATAGATCTGTCCTGTGACCCAGCAATTGCATTGCTGGGGATTTACCCCAAAGATACAGATGCAGTGAAACACCGGGACACCTGCACCCCGATGTTTATAGCAGCAATGTCCACAATAGCCAAACTGTGGAAGGAGCCTCAGTGTCCATCGAAAGATGAATGGATAAAGAAGATGTGGTTTATGTATACAATGGAATATTACTCAGCCATTAGAAACGACAAATACCCACCATTTGCTTCAACATGGATGGAACTGGAGGGTATTATGCTGAGTGAAATAAGTCAATCGGAGAAGGACACACATTATATGGTCTCATTCATTTGGGGAATATAAAAAAAAGTGACAGGGAATAAAGGGGAAAGGAGAAAAAATGAGTGGGAAATATCAGAAAGGGAGACAGAACATGAGAGACTCCTAACTCTGGGAAACGAACTAGGGGTGGTAAAAAGGGAAGTGGGCAGGGGGGTGACTGGGTGACGGGCACTGAGGGGGGCACTTAATGAGATGAGTACTGGGTGTTATTCTATATGTTGGCAAATTGAACACCAATAAAAATATATTTATAAAAATATAAAATCTAAATTTCTAAAAATAAATAAATAAATACATAACTAACCTAGTTTTCTTTCTGAGGTCCATTTTCATGGTAAAAGGTTCTACACTTTCTCATTTTTAGTCTGAAGGTGTCTTTTTGTCTAAAATGAATCTATGGTAAAGTGCATATGGATGTGTTTTTCTTTTCATCCAATTTGTTACTGTAGTCTTTCTACTGGTGCATTAGGCTCATTCATATTCAGAGTAATTATTGAAAAACATTAATTTAGTACCATTGTATTACCTGTACAGAAACTGTTTCTGCAGATTGTCTGTTTCTTTCTGGTGTATATTACTCTTGGGCTCCCTCTTTGCTTACAGGATCTCTCTTAATATTCCTTGCAGAGCTGGCTTGCTGGTCACATAGTATTTCAGTTTCTGTCTGTCTTGGAACCTCTTTTTCTCTCCTTCTATTCTGAGTGACGGCCTTGCTGGATAAAGCATTCTTAGCTACAAGATTTCTCATTTAGTACCATGAATATATCATGCCAACCCTTTCTGGCATGCCTGTTCTCTGTGGATATAGGTCTGCTGTCAATCTAATATTCCTCCCTGTGTATGTTAGGAATCTCTTGTCTCAAGGGATGTCTGGATGGCTCAGAAGTTGAGCATCTGCCTTTGGCTCAGGGCATGATCCCAGAGTCCCAGGATTGAGTCCCACATTGGGTTTCCCGCATGGAGACTGCTTCTCCCTTGCCTATGTCTCTGCCTCTGTTGTGTGTGTGTGTGTGTGTGTGTGTGTGTGTGTGTCTGTGTGTGTGCGTGCATGTGTGTGTGTGTCTCATGAATAAATAAATAAAATCTTTAAAAAAAAGGAATCTCTTGTCTCAAGATGCTTTCAGGATTTTCTCTTCATCTCTGAAATCTGCAAGCTTTACTATTATATGTCAAGTGTTTACCTGTTTTTATTGATTTTTGGAAGGGGTCCTCTCTACCTCTTATATATGAATGCCTGTTTCCTTCCTTAGACTAGGGAAGTTCTCAGCTATGATTTGCTCAAATATACTTTCTGGCCCTCTCTCACTCTCTTTCTCTTTGCACATTCAGGAATTCCAATAATTCGGATTTTTTTTATGGCATCAGTTATCTCTTGGAACCTATCCTCATTTGCTATTTTTTTTCTTGCTTCCTTCCTTTCCATCAACTTGTCTTCTATGTCACTTATGCTCTCTTCTGCATTATTTACCTTAACTGTTAGAGCATCCACTTTAGACTGCATCTCAGTTAGAGTATTTTTAATTTCAGCCTGATCTCATTTCTGCACTAAGATGATTTTCTAGAGTGTGTTATGTTTTTTTTTCAAGCCCAGCTAGTAACTTTTTAATTGCTATCCTGAATTCCATCTCTGATAGTTTACTTAAATACATATCCATTAGATCTGAGGCAGAGAGTATTGCTTCTGGTTCTTCTTTTTGTGTGTGAATTCCTCCTTCTAGTCATATTGTCCAGTGAAGAATGGCTGAATGAGTGAACATAATCAAAAGTATCAACCACAACCCAAGGGGAATACACACTAGACAAATCCAAGTAGTTAAGAAATCAGAAAAGAAAAAGATTAAGTAAAACAAAACAAACAAGAAAAGAAAACAAATAAAAAAGGGGGAGAGAGAATATAATCTCACATAGTGCATAATACAGGGTGACCCACTTGGTCCTGAGGGTATTTTGGTCTGTGTGTTAGATGATGCTAAATTCCAAAATTATAAGGAAAGCAAAACTGACATGTATACAAAAATAAAACTGAATACAAGGAAAGGGAGCAAATAATGAAGAATATATCTATAATATACGACTGTAAAAAAAGTGAAAATTAAAGAAAGACTTAAAACAAAGTTGATAAAAGAAGAAACTAGTTGAAATAGGGAAAAAGGGGGGAAATGGGAAAATGTAAACTGAAAGATAAATGAAACATGAAAAAAAATTCAAGTTCTACATACTATTTCCCCTAGCACTGGAGTCTTACAGTTCTGTTAGGTCTGTAAACTTGCTATTCACCTGTTTTAGCTAGTCTTCTGGAGGAGGGTGTGCTGCATTGATTTTCAGTTGTCTGTGCCTGGGTGGAGTAGAACCGCCCCTTACTAGGGGGCTGGACTTAGTGTAAGCTATTTGCTGTGTGTGGCTTTTGTTCCCTAAGGCTTTCTGTGCCTCCTTGGAGGGTGAAAATAAAAATGGTCATGCCCTAATCTCCACTCTGGTAGCTGAAAGTTCTCAGTGTGTGCCAAACTCTGTAGACACCTATGGTGCCTACCCACTCCAGTCCTTCCTGGAGGGAGGTAGAGGGACACTGATTTGTGCAATTTGCAGGACCCACTCAAGGAGAGCTTTTGCCCAATCATGGGTGTGCCCACTCTGCAACTCCCAGAGGAGGCAGAGGGTTGCCCTATTTCTGTCCCTAATAGGGCTGTAGCCCAGTTGAGTGGGCACCTTCTCCGCCTTTCCCCGGGGGGAAGGTGGAGTGTTGCTGCATTCCATTCCTTTGCAGGGACTGGCAGAGGGAGCAGATTGGGCTACAGTTCGTGGGCAAATGAATTGAGAACCCCCTCTGAGCTCACTGATCTAAATCTGATTCCCCACTCCAATGCTTGGAAATTCTACCAGCTCAGGCATCCCTGTTCTCTCTGAGCCTCCAGGAATATTGAGACCCCACTGTCCAACTCTCGATTCTGCCCCACTTGAGCACTAAGCACCTTTCAGTCAGAGAAGTCTCGCACGGAGCAGATTTCTAAACGTCTCAATTTTGAGTTCCCGGTCTATATTACTTTCTGGTAGCTGGTTTATGCAGACTCCCTCCCCTCACTGTTTATCTTCTAATATATCCCTTCCCGTTTCTCTTCTCTGCAATCCAACTTTGCAAAACGTGGTCACTTTTTTATTTGTAGAGTTCCAGCCATTCTTTTCTTACATCTCAAGAGGTGTTCAGGATGATTTGATAGTTATCTAGGTAAATTAACTGGACCAGATAAAACAGGGACACCTACTCTTCTGACATCTTGCCTCTACTCCCTCTTTTTTTCTTTTTAAAATACACAACTCTGGCTTTATGACTTAAAACTCTGTATCATCTGTAGACATACTCCTAGACACTACTCAAAGAATGTACAGAAGATCTGTATTAACATTCAACCAATTTTGTAATATTTAAAGAGAAAAGAAAAAATCTCTTTGGCTAAAATAGAGATATAGCAAATGTATGTAATGATTTCCAATATACTAAGCACTTAATATATATTCTCTCGTATTCCTCAGAGAAAAGCTAAAAGAATAAAAGAAAAGAAAAGCTATAAAAGAATATATTTTAACCTCATTTTATTCATTTATTTTTTACATATTTTTAAAATTTAAATTCAATTTGCCAACGTATAGTATAACACCCAGTGCTCATCCCATCAAGTGCCCTCCTCATTGCCCATCACTCAGTTACCCCATTCTCCCACCCACCTCCCCATCCACAACCCTTTGTTTGTTTCCCAGAGTTAGGAGTCTCTCATGGTTTGTCTCCTTCTCTAATTTTTCCCACTCAATTCCCCTCCTTTCCCTTATAGTCCCTGTCACTAAACTGAAACTAATACATTTTTAATAATTTGTCCCTCAAACCCATAGCTATTTTATTTAATGGTTACAAGAATACAGTCTCATTTGATTATGGCCCACTAATTCCTCCTGGTTGCTTTCCTTTTTAAAACAGAGATAGCATAAATTCTATCTTCTCATGTTTTTCAGCCAGTTCATCCCAGATCTACCATCATATCTCTCTGCAAAGATGCCAGTGAGTTTCAGAAAAATAGTAATTATTTATAAATATTTTTAATAGAAAAATATTATTTATAATGTCATGATGCCTCCTAAATAATGTATAGATAGAAGAGGGAACTTTGCCAAGAATTGGCTGTGGCAGGATGCCTGGGTGGCTCAGCGGTTGAGCAGTTGAGTGTCTGCCTTTGACTCAGGGCGTGATCCCTGATTCTGCATTGGGCTTCTTGTGGGGAGCCTGCTTCTCCCTCTGCCTCAGTCTCTGCCTCTCTCTGTATGGCTTTCATGAATAAATAAAAATCTTTAAAAAAGAAATAATTAGTATTTTTGTATTCTTGGGGTAAAGATCTAGTAGTGTTGTAGGGCAATTCTATTTTTGACTTTTTTGAGGAAATGCCATACTGTTTTCCAGAGTGGCTGCACCACTTTGCATTCCCACCAAAAATGCAAGAAAGTTTCCCTTTCTTTACATCATTGCCAACACCTGTTTTTTCTTCTTTTTTTTTTTTTTTTTTTTTTTTTTTTTTTTTTTTCTGTTTTTTCTTCTATTGTTAACTTTAGCCATTCTGACAAGTGTGAGGTGGTATCTCATTGTAGTTTTTATTTGTATTTCCCTGATGATCAATTATGTTGAGCATTTTTTCAAGTGCCCAGTGACAATCTGTAGGTCTTCTTTGGAAAAATGTCCTTTCATGCCTCCTGCGCATTTTTAATTGGATAATCCTTTTTTGAGAGTTGAGTTTTATAAGTTCTTTATAAATTCTGGATACTAACCCTTCATCAGATATGTGAGTTACAAATAACTTCTCCCTTTCCATAGCTTGCCTTTTACTTTTGTTGATTGTTTCCTTTGCTAGGCAGAAGCTTTTATTTTGATGCAATCCCAATAGTTTATTTTGGCTTGTTTAATAGTTTATTTTGGCTCCTTGCTTCAGGAGACATATCTAATAAGAAGTTGCTAGGACCTATGTCAAAGAGATTATTGCCTGTATTCTGTATGTTTTTAATGGTTTCCTGTCTCATATTTAAGTCTTTCATCCATTTTGAATTTAAGAAGGTGTAAGAAAGTGTCCAGTTTTATTATTGTCCATTTTGATGTCTGGTATTCTCAACACCATTTGTTGAAGAGACTATCTTTTTCCTATTGAATATTCTTTCCTGCTTTGTTGAAGATTAATTGACCATATATTTGTGAGTTCCTTTCTGGGTTTTCTATTCTGTTCTATCGATCTGTATCAATTTTTGTGCCAGTACCAGTACCATTTTGATCACTACTGCTTTGTAATACAACTTGAAATCTGGAATTGTGATGTCTCCAGCTTTGCTTTATGTTTTTTCAAGTTTGCTTTGTTTATTCAGGGCCTTTTGTGGTTTCATACACATTTTATGTTTGTTCTAGCTCTGTGAAAAATGCTGTTGGTATTTTGATAGAGATTTTATTAAATGTGTAGATTGCTTTGGGTAGTATAGACATTTTAACAATGTTTGTTCTTTTGATTGATGAGCATGGAATGTCTTTCCATTTCTTTGTATTTTCTTCAATTTCTTTCATCAATGTTCTATAGTGTTCAGAATACAGGTCTTTCCCCTTTTTGGTTAGGTTCATTCCTAGATATGTTCTTGTTGGTGGTGTAATTGAAAATGGCATTGTTTTCTTTATTTCTCTTTCTCCTGCTTTATTACTGATGTATAGAAATGCAACAGATTTTTAAAAAAAATAAATACAAAAAAATTTGCATGTTGACTTGTATCCTATATATTTACCGAATTTGTGTATCATTTCTAGTAAGTTTTAGGTAGATTCAAGTTCTCCATGTAGAGTATCACATCATCTGCAAACAAAGTTTTACTTCTTCCTTGCTGATTTGGATGTCTTTATTTCTTTTTATTGTCTGATTGCCGTGGCTCGGACTTTCAGTAATATATTAAATAACAATGGTGAGAGTTGACATCCCTGTCTTGTTCCTGACCATAGAGGAATAGCTCACAGGTTTTTTCCCATTAAGGATGATATTAGCTATGGGTTTTTTATAGATGGGTTTTATTATGTTTAAGCATGTGTCCTCTAAATCTACTTTGTTGAAGGCTTTTATCATGAATGGATGTTGTATTTTGTAAAATTCTTTTTCTGTATCTATTTAAATGATATTATGGTTCTTATCCTTTCTTTTATTAATGTGGTACCAGGCATCATCCATTTTCATTATAATCCATTGCACTTAGATTTCTGGTTGTGGCCTTATCTTGTTTTTTAATTTGGGATGAATTCTTCCCTCTTGGCATTTTGTTTAAGTCTCTCCCTTCTTCTGTGTGGTAGAAAAACCAATTATGCTTTCTGCTCCTGAGAGTAATGGCTTTATGAAGAAGAGGTTATATAGTGCCCAGGACCTGGCACTTCAGGGAGTGTCTCTGGTGTGTGCTGCATTTGCTCTGCTCTTGTGTTTTGGCTGTTCTATCCTCAAGCCAGTAGTCTTCAGAGACTTTCCTTGCCTGCAGTGAGTAGTATTTTGTCTTTGATCAGAAAGTGGTGAGTTTTAACTAGGTATGTTCTAGTCTGCTTGTTTAATGATAACTGATACTACTTTCCCTAGACCTCAAGCCCTGCAGAACTCTATAGTCAAGAGATATGGTGTGGTCAGGGGTTTCTGGTGGTCTTCTGAGAAAGGGGTCTGATGTGCTGAGACTGAGGCAAGCTTGACTGAGAAGGGTAGTTTCCCCAGAGCACAGGGCATGGAACTTGATTGAAGTCAGCAAGTTAAGCAGTTTGTGTTGGTGTTTGACTGCTTCCCACAGGTGGCTCTGTATTTATGGTGAGGGTTGAGATGTGAGAAATGGCACAGGCCAGCTCTTTTGTCTGTGGAGAGGCATCTTTGTGAACGCTGCCTCTCAGGGAAGCACTCTGAGAAGAATGAATAATCTCTCTACTGTGTGTCCCAGGTTTTTCAGATCACTTGCGTCCAGGTTTTTTGTTTGTCTTTTCACCAGGAGGAGTGCAGTGCCCTCCAGGTTCTCTCCTAGCCAATCCTACTGACCTTTTAAACAGTCTTTAGAGATGTGGTGTGGGCAGGAGTTTGTGCTAGTCTTCTGAAGGAGGGGCCTGCCAAGCTGAGACTGAAGGAATTTTGACTGAGAACAGTAGTCCCTACAGACCACAGGGGGTGAGGCTTTGTCTAAAGTTAGGTAGCCAATGTTGGCCCTGTGCTGCTTCCCCTACATGGCTTTTTTTTTTCAAAGAGTGATCAACTTTTATTAAAAGCTACAGAAAATCAGAATTTAGCTCAGTATAAGGAAGAATTTCAGTATAGTCAGAAATGTCCCAAAGAGGGGGTCCTGGGTGGTGCAACTGTTTAAGCATCCAACTTTCAGTGTCGGCTTAGGTCATAATCTCAGGGGTAGGAGAGGGGTAGGAGAGGGAAATGGTGCTGGCCAACTCCTTTTTCCTGAAAGAGGCCTCTCCTTGACTGCTTCCTCTCAGGGACTGTGTTCCAAGATGAGTAAATAATCTCCTCCCTGTGTGCCCCAAGCATTCTTCAGATTGTTGTTTCCATGCCATCTATCCCTGGGTTGCTTGCTTGCCTTCTTTCTAGGAGCACCACAGTGCCCTCAGAGCTCTATCCTAGCCAAACCCACTGGCCTTTTAAAACTCCAGGTTTTAAGTTCCACTGGTTGCAAGAATTCATGAAAATCAGCCCCTCTTGGTTTCCCAGCAGATGGCTTTGGGGAAATGTTCTCCTTGTGTATTTCTCTGTGTGCTTTGCTCTCTTTTGCCCTTCTCTGCAGTTACTGCTCCCTCCCTTCTGCAGCACCCATGATCTGTTTCTCCACTTTACCCTCTACGTACTTCTTACCTTCAATGTGGCCTCTTCTCTGCTTTTCTGCTTTTAGTTGTAGAGTTTGCTCTGTCAGTGTTCAGGCTGATTTCTGGGGGTATATAGGGTGACTTTTTTTTTTACAGATTTTATTTATTTATTTGAGAGAGTGAGTGAAAGAGCATGAGAAGGGTGAGGGGGAAACAGAAGGGGAGAAGCCAAGGGAGAGGGAAAAGTAGACTCCTCACTGAACAAGGAGCAGGACATTGGGCTCCATCCCAAGACCATAGAATCATGATCTGAGATGAAGACAGATGCTTAAATGACTGAGCCACCCAGGTGCCCCATAGGATGATTTGATAGTTACTTAGTTGTGTTCATAGGATGAGATGAGCCTGGGGTCCTCCTCTTACACTCTCATCTTCTCTACCCCTCTGTAGCTGAACCAACATGAAATTGCTCTTTTATGAGTCAGAAACTGCACCAGGTTGGGTTGTCCAGAAAGAAAGCAAATAAGATCATGGGGAACACCTTTCAAGCTGTGACTCCCTGAGAGAGAGTGAATGAGTTCCCTTTATTTCTGGTTAGCATATGTTTGTGTATATATAAATATATACACACATTTAGGTAGAGAGCACACGAGTGGTGGAGAGGGGGCAGAGGAAGAGGAAGAGAGACAATCTTAAGCAGACTCTACAACCAAGACCCTGAAATCATGACCTGAGCAGAAATCAAGAGTCTAACACTTGGCTCACTTAGTCAGTCAGGTGTCCTTAGAGTTAGCATGTATATTTAGATAGGAAAGCCTTGTCATCCTATGTAGCTATGGGCATGAGGCATGGATGTGCCTTAAGAAAACATACACATATTGTATTTTATGTAAATGAGTCTCAGGTTCCTCCTTGGGTGGAGATTTTAGTATTGTAATAAGGTGAAGGTAATTGTAAGTCATTCCAGAGGTCACTCATGGTCCATCTGCACAGGAAAGAGTCAGGTTTAGCTCAAAGGGTGGTCTGAGCTTGTGGGAGGCCTGTTGCCATCACCTGGGGGGTGGTTTCCAGTTTGATTTGCCTGAGTCAAGAGAAAAGCCAGAAAGAAGAACTTAGAGGAAAATGAAAGACAAAGGTTAGTAAGTACAAGCAGGTAAGGCCAGGTACAAGCAGTAAAGGCCAGGTCTCTGGGGACTAGCAGGTGATACCTCTTGCCAGCCTATGTCTTTTGATTGGAGTATTTATACTATTTACATTTAACATAATTATAGATATGTATATACTTATTGCCATTTTATTTGTTTTCTGGTTGTTTTTGTAATTCTTTGCTGTTCCTTTCCTTTTGTTTTTTTAATATAAATTTATTTTTTATTGGTGTTCAATTTGCCAACATATAGAATAACACTACTGCTCATCCCGTCAAGTTACCCACCTCAGTGCCCGTCACCCAGTCACCCCCACCCCCCGCCCACCTCCCCTTCCACCACCCTTAGTTCGTTTCCCAGAGTTAGGAGTCTTTCATGTTCTGTCTCCCTTTCTGATATTTCCCACTCATTTTTTCTCCTTTCCCCTTTATTCCCTGTCACTGTTTTTTATATTCCCCAAATGAATGAAACTATATAATGTTTGTCCTTCTCCGATTGACTTATTTCACTCAACATAATCCCCTCCAGTTCCATCCATGTCGAAGCAAATGGTAGGTATTTGTTGTCTTTAATGGCTGAGTAATATTCCATTGTATACATATACCACATCTTCTTTATCCACTCATCTTTCGATGGACACCGAGGCTCCTTCCACAGTTTGGCTATTGTAGACATTGCTACTATAAACATCAGGGTGCAGGTGTCCCGGCATTTCATTGCATCTGTATCTTTGGGGTAAACCCCCAGCAGTGCAATTGCTGGGTCGTAGGGCAGATCTATTTTTAACTCTTTAAGGAACCTCCACACACCTCACACCAGTGAGAATGCGGAAAATTAACAAAGCAGGAAACCACAAATGATGGAGAGGATGTGGAGAAAGGGGAACCCTCCTGCACTGTTGGTGGGAATGTGAACTGGTGCAGCAACTCTGCTGTTCCTTTCTTTTTCTCCTACTCTCTTTCTGTGTGGTAAATTTCTGTAGTATTATGTTTGGCTGTCTTTCTCTTTACTTTTTGTGTATCTATTATAAGTTTTGGATTTGTAGTTACCATGAAGTTCATATATAACATCTCAAGTATATAGTAGTCTATATTAAGTTGATGGTCATTTCAGTTCAAGCACATTCCAAAAAAAACCACACTTTTTTTCTTATGTTTGACTCCCTCCTCCATTTTTTATGCATATGCTTTATGTATATACATCTTTTTATTCATAATTTTCTTGAGTCTAATTATGGTCATTTATTTTCCACTTAAAAAGTTCCTTTAATATTTATTGTGAGGGTGGTTTAGTGATAATAAACTTGTGCTTGTCTAGGAATTCTTCATCTCTCCTTGAAATCTGAATGATAACCTTGCCAGATCCAGTATTCTTGGTGATTTTTTTTCCTCTTAGTACTGTTCAGCTTGGGTATTTTCCATTTCCCTATCTTCCAGGTCTCTGATTTGTTCTGCATCCACTAACTTACTGTTGATTTTCTCTGTTTCTTTTTTTTTTATTTTAATCATTGTATTCTTCAACTCTGATTGGTTCCTTTTTATATTTTCCATGTCTTTATTGAAAGTCTCACTGAGCGCTTCCACTCTTCTTTCTAGGCTGCAGAGAATCTTTGCAATCATTACTTTAAATTCCTTAACAAGTATATTGCTTATCTCCATTTCATTTAGTTCTTTTGCTGAGGTTTTATCTTATTTTTTCTTCAGAAGCATATTAATCTTTCCCCCCATTTTGCTTGGCTTTCTGTGTTGGTTTTTATGGGTTAGGCAGAACATGAAAGAATCTTCTTGTGTTTGGTTGCCTCCTGTGTAGTAGATGTGTGCTTAGTGTCTTTGGCTGGTTATCTGAAGCTGTGGCTGGTATGGGCTGGACGTTCTTGGGCTCTCCACATTATGGGTACCTTGGAAGGACAGCTAAAGATTAAGTGGGTGCAGTGGGTGCATCAGGGCAGTCCCTGGGCTCTTCATACATTAGGCATCCTGGCAGGACAGTTAAGGATAATATAAATGTAAAATGGGGTGTGAATGAGAGCTCTCCCCATAGATGGTATCCTGGGGGGCTCATGGAGCTGACCTGAGTTGTGAGCTGGAAGGATCCATGACTCTCTGTGCAGCAAGTACCCACGCAGTACAGCTAAAATGGAAGTAGGTGTAGGTCGGGAGATACTTGGGCTTTCTGTGATGAATGCGAACTTGAGGACAGCTGAAGCTTAAATTGCAAGCTGGGGTTTCCCAGAGTAGTCTGAGCACAGGGTGAACTGGTGGAGTAGCTAGCTCTCTGCACAGAGGATGTCCTGACAGGATAGCTGAAAGTAAAGTGGGTACGAGCTGGGAGGACCTGGAGCTCTTTGCACAAAAGGCATATTGGCAGGATAGTTGAAGCTGAAGTGGATAAAATCTGGAGTGTCCTGGAACCCTCTGCATAGAGGGTATGATGAAGGGGTGGCTGGAGCTGAGACAAGGTACAGGCCAGAAGCTCCTTGGGTACTCCATATAGAGGAGACCCTGGCAGAACAGCCAACCCTAAAGTGGGTTCAGGCCACTGTAGTCCCTGGAGTGTCCCATACAAAATGTGCCCTGGCAGGACAGTTGAAGCTGAAGTGATTGCAAATTAGATTTTTCTAGGGCTCCCCACACTGAAGGTGAACTGGCAGGACCAGCAAAGCTAAATTGAGTGTAAGCTGGGGTGTCCCAAGGTGCTTAGTGCAGTGGGCGCCCTACCCAGGCAACTGGATCAAAAGTCATGTGGACAGGAGTATTCCAGGGTGCTCTGAGAAGCAGGTATCCTGGTGGAGTGGATGAAATTAATGCAAGTATGGGCTGGGGTATTCCTGGGGCTTTCCACACAGAGGGCATCGTGACAAGGAGGCTTAATCTGAAATGGACATCACTCAGGAGGTTCCAGAGCACTTTGTACCAAGAGTAACCTATCAACCTCATTAAGCCAAAGAGATGTGAGCCTGGAGTGTTCTAAGGCACTTTACTCCCATTGCAACCTGATTGGGAAGGCTAGGGGTGGTTTTGGCTATGAGCCCAGGATTCCATATATATATATGGAATATATATATATGGAATATATATATATATATAACATACTCAGCCTTTCTTTTTTTTTTTTCATACTCAGCCTTTCTAATGACTAATATTCCAAGGTATACATACATACGAAATCTTCTATCTCCATTCATCTTTCGATGGACACAGAGGTTCCTTCCACAGTTTGGCTATTACGGACATTGCTGCTATAAACATTGGGGAACAGGTGTCTCGATTTTCACTGCATCTGTATGTTTGGGTTAAATTCTCAGGACTGCAATTGCCAGGTCATAAGGTAGTTCTATTTTTCACTCTTTGAGGAACCTCCACACAGTATTCCAGAATGGCTGTACCAGTTCACATTCCCACCAACAGTGCAAGAGGGTTCCCCTTTCTTCACATCCTCTCCAAAATTTGTTGTTTCCTGCCTTGTTAATTTTCCCCATTCTCACTGGTGTGAAGTGGTATCTCATTGTGGTTTTGATTTGTATTTCCCTGATGGCAAGTGATGCAGAGCATTTTCTCATGTGCTTGTTGGCCATGTCTATGTCTTCCTCTGTGAGATTTCTGTCCGTCTTTTGTCCATTTCATGATTGGATTGTTTGTTTCTTTGCTGTTGAATTTAATAAGTTGTTTATAGCCCTTGGATACTAGCCCTTTATCTGAAGGTCACTTGCAAATATCTTCTCCCATTCTGTAAGTTGTCTTTAGTTTTGTTGACTGCTTCTTTTGCTGTAAAAAGCTTCTTATCTTAATGGAGTCCCAATAATTCATTTTTGCTTTTGTTTCACTTGCCTTCATGGATGTATCTTGCAAGAAGTTACTGTGGCCAAGTTCAAAAAGGGTGTTGCCTGTGTTCTCCTCTAGGATTTTGATGGAATCTTGTCTCACATTTAGATCTTTCATCCTTTTTGAGTTTATCTTTGTGTATGGTGAAAGGGAATGGTCTACTTTCATTCTTCTGCATGTGGATGTCCAATTCTCCCAGCACCATTATTGAAGAGACTGTCTTTTTTCCAGTGGATAGTCTTCCTGCTTTGTCAAATATTAGTTGACAAGAAAGTTGAGGGTACACTTCTGGGTCCTCTATTCTGTTCCATTGATCTATGTGTCTGTTTTTGTGCCAGTACCACACTGTCTTGATGACCACAGCGTTGTAGTACAACCTGAAATCTGGCATTGTGATGCCCCCAGCTATGCTTTTCTTTTTTAATATTCCCTTGGCTATTCGGGGTCTTTTCTGATTCCACACAAATCTTAAAATAATTTGTTCTAACTCTCTGAAGAAAGTCCATGGTATTTGGATAGGGATTGTATTTAATGTGTAAATTGCCCTAGGTAGCATTGACATTTTCACAATATTAATTCTTCCAATCCATGAGCATGGAATATTTTCCATCTCTTTGTGTCGTCCTCAATTTCAGAAGTGTTCTTTAGTTTTTAGGGTATAGATCCTTTACCTCTTTGGTTAGGTTTTTTCCCTAGGTATCTTATGCTTTTGGATGCAATTATAAATGGGATTGACTCCTTACGTTCTCATTCTTCAGTCTCATTGTTAGTGGATAGAAATGCCACTGATTTCTGGGCATTGATTTTGTATCCTGCCACACTGACGAATTGCTGTATAAGTTCTAGCAATACTGGGGAGGAGTCTTTTGGGTTTTCTATGTATAGTATCATGTCATCTGCAAAGAGGGAGAGTTTGACTTCTTCTTTGCCAATTCGAATGCCTTTAATGTCTTTTTGTTGTCTGATTGCTGAGGGTAGGACTTCTAGTACTGTGCTGAATAGCAGTGGTAAAAGTGGACATCCCTGTCTTGTTCCTGATCTTAACGGAAAGGCTCCCAGTGTTTCCCCATTGAGAATGATATTTGCTGTGGACTTTTCATAGATGACTTTTAAGATGCTGAAGAATGTTCCCTCTATCCCTATACTATGAAGAGTGTTGATCAGGAATGGATGCTGTATTTTGTCAAATGCTTTATCTGCATCTATTAAGAGGATCCTATGGTTCTTGTTTTTTCTCTTGCTGATGTAATCAATCACGTTGATTGCTTTATGAGTGTTGATCCAGGGTTGCATCCTGGGGATAAATCCCACTTGGTTATGGTGAATAATCTTAATGTATTGTTGAATCCTATTGGCTAGTATCTTGTTGAGAATTTTTGCATCTGTGTGCATCAGGGGTATTGGTCTATAAGTCTCCTTTTTGGTGGGGTCTTTGTCTGGTTTTGGAATCAAGGTGAGGCTGGCTTCATAGAATGAGTTTGGAAGTACTCCATCTCTTTCTATCTTTCCGAACAGTTTTAGTAGAATAGGTATGGCTTCTTCTTTAAACATCTGATAGAATTCCCCTGGGAAGCCATCTGGTCCTGGACTTTTGTGTCTTGGGATATTTTTGATGACTGCTTCAATTTCCTCCCTGGATATTGGCCTGTTCAGGTTTTCTATTTCTTCCTGTTCTAGTTTTGGTAGTTTGTGGTTTTCCAGAAATGCGTCCATTTCTTCGAGATTGCATAATTTATTGGTGTATAGCTGCTCATAATGTTTGTTTTTTCACAAATTGGAAGAATTATTATTAAATGTCCATACTACCCAAAGCAATCTATAGATTCAATGAAATCCCTATCAAAATACCAACAAGAGAGGTCCCTGGGTGACTCAATCAGTTAAGTGTCTGCCTTTCGCCCAGGTCATATCTCAGGGTTCTGGGATCAAGCTCCAAGTCAGGCTCCCTGTTCAGTAGGGATTCTGCCTCTTCCTCTCCCTCTGCCCATCTTCCCCTGCTTGAATTCACTCTCTCATGCTTTCTGTCTGTCTCTCAAATAAATAAATAAATTCTTTAAAAAATACCAACAACGTTTTTCATAGAAGTAAGAAAAATAATCCTAAAATTTGTATGGAACTACTAAAGTCTCCAAACAGCCAAAACAATCTTGAAAAAGAACAAAACTGGAGATATGGCATCCTAGATTTCAAGATATACTACAAAGCTATAATAATCAAAACAGTGTGGTACTGACACAGAAATAGACACCTAGATCAGGGGAACAAATAGAGAACCCAAAGGTGAACACATGCTTTTATGATCAATTAATCTTTGACAAAGCAGGAAAGTATATTCAATGAGAAAAAGACCGTACCTTCAACAAATGGTGTTGGGAAAATTGGACAGCAACATGCAAAATAAAGAAACTGGACCTCATAATAAGTTTTTAAAATTGTTTGTATTTCCTTCGTATTGGTGGTGATCTCTCCTTTCTCACTCATGATTTTATTAATTTGAGTCTTTTCTCTCTTCTTTTTAATAAGGCTGGCTAATGGTTTATCTATCTTATTAATTCTTTCAAAGAACCAACACCTGGTTTTGTTGATCTGTTCCACAGTTCTTCTGGTCTCTATTTCATTGAGTTCTGCTTGAATCTTTATTAATTCTCTTCTGCTGGGTGTAGGATCTATTTGCTGTTTCTTTCTCCAGCTCCTTTGGGTGCATGGTTAGCTTCTGTATTTGAGTTCTTTCCAGTTTTTGGTTGGATGCTTGTATTGCGATGTATTTCCCCCTCAGGACTGTTTTTGCTGTATCCCAAGGATTTTGAGTGGTTGTATCTTCATTCTCATTAGTTTCCATGAATCTTTTAAATTATTTTCTAATTTCCTGGTTGACCCTTTCATCTTTTAGCAGGATGGTCCTTAACCTCCACGTGTTTAAAATCCTTCCAAACTTCTTCTTGTGATTTAGTTCTAGTTTCAAAGCATTATGGTCTGAAAATATGCAGGGGACGATCCCAATATTTTGGTATCTGTTACGACCTGATTTGTGACCCAGTATTTGATCTATTCTGGAGAAAGTTCCATGTGCACTTGAGAAGAATGTGTATGCAGTTGCATTTGGATGTAAAGTTCTGCAGATATCTGTGAAATCCATCAGTCCTGTGTATCATTTAAAGCTCTTGTTTCTTTGGAGATGTTGTGCTTAGAAGATCGGTCAATTGTAGAAAGCATTATATTCAAGTCACCAAGTATAAATGTATTATTATCTAAGTATGCCTTAACTTTGGTTATTAATTGATTGATATACCTGGCAGCTCCCACATTAGGGGCATAAATATTCATGATTGTTAGGTCCTCTTGTTGGATAGATCCTTTAAGTATGATATAGTGTCCCTCTTCATCTCTTACTACAGTATTTGGGATAAACTTTAATTTATCTGATATGAGGATGGCTACCCCTGTTTTCTTTTGAGGACCATTTGAATGGTAAATGGTTCTCCAACCTTTTATTCTCAGGCTGGAGGTGTCCTTATGTCTAAAAGGAGTCTCTTGTACACAGCAAATAGATGGGTCTTGTTTTTTTATCCAGTCTGAAACCCTGCACCTTTGGATGGGGTCATTAAGCCCATTCACATTCAGAGTTACTATTGAAAGATATGAATTTAGTGTCATCATGATTCCTATTCAGTCCCTGTTTTTGTGGATTGTTTCCTTGGACTTCCTCTTTCTTTTTCACTGTCCCCTTAATATTTCCTGCAGAGCTGGTTTGGTGGTCACATATTCTTTCAGTTCCTGCCTATCTTGGAAGCTCTTTATCTCTCCTTCTATTCTGAATGAGAACCTTGCTGGATAAAGTATTCTTGGTTGCATGTTTTTCTCATTTAGGTCCCTGAATATATCCTGCCAACCCTTTCTGGCCTGCCAGTTCTCTCTGGAGAGGTGTGCTCTTAACCTAATACTTCCCCCCATAGAGGTTAGGGATCTCTTTTTTCTTGCTGCTTTAAGGATCTTCTCTTTACCTTTGGAATTTGCAAGTTTCACTATTAAATGTCGAGGTGTTGAGTGGTTTTTATTGATTTTAGGGAGGGATCTATCTCCTGGATCTGATTGCCTGTTTCCCTTCCCATTTTAGGAAATTTTTCAGCTATGATTTGTCCAAATATATATTCTGGACCTCTGTCCCTTTTGGTGCCCTTGGGAACCCCAATTAAACAAGATTTTTCTTTCTGAGGCTGTCATTTATTTCCCTTAACCTATCCTCATGATCTTTTAATTGTTTGTCTCTTTTTTCCTCAGTTACCCTCTTTGCCATCAACCTGTCTTCTATGTCACTCACTTGTTCTTCTACCTCATTAACCCTCATTGTTAGGACCTCTAGTTTGGATTGCATCTCATTTAATTGATTTTTAATTTCTGCCTGATTAGATCTAAATTCTGCAGTCATGAAGTCTCTTGATTCCTTTATGCTTTTTTTCTAGAGCCACCAGTAGCTTTGTAATTGTGCTTCTGAATTGGCTTCCTGACATTGAACTGTAATCCAAATTTTGTAACTCTGTGGGAGAGAGGTTTGTTTCTGATTCTTTTTTTTGTGGTGAGTTTTTCCTTCTAGTCATTTTGTTCAGTGCAGAGTGGCCAAAACCAAGTTGTACTGGAAAAAGGAGAAAAAGAGAGAAATAAGGGGGGGTGGGGAACAAACAGAAAAGAAAAACAAGGGGGAATGTCCTCTGATTCTATATACTGTAAATCTCTCGACTTCCCCTGGAACTTTCCAGGGCTGTTTGGTTAATAACTTGCTTTTCCCCTGTCCTTCCAGCTGTTTTTTTTGGGGAGGGGCCTGCTGTGCTGATTCTCAGGTGTGTGTACCTGGGGGGGAACTGCCCAGCCCCTTGCCAGGTGCATGGCTCAGTGGGAACTGTTTATCCTGTGAGGCCCCTGCTCAGTCCCAGGTACAAGGTGCCACCAGGAGGAACAACAACAGTGGTCGAGGCCAGCTCTCCAATTCTGGAATCAGCTCCAGCAGTAACCACCGCATCTCTCAGTCTGCAGGGGCCTGGATGCTCCAGGGGCAGGGGGCACTAATCTGCACAGCTCTGGGCCTTCCGGCAGCAGGAGCATCCTTGCTGTCCTGTGTCATCCCAGCCTCCACCTGTCCCAGGGAGAGTGCTGGATCTTGGGCTGTGTCCCCCAGCGCCCTTGGCTCCAGGGCCTGCACCGCTGGAATCGTGCTCCTGGGGCTGCGCAGCCCCCTCCGCGTGGAGCCACCACCTGAGCCGCTGCTGGAACTCCTCCCGGGGCCACGCTGGGCGGGTGCTCCAGCCCTTTAGGGAGCTCGGCCCACGGTGTGTGGCGCACTCTCCCCCAGGGCGCACCTCCTCTGTTAGTGACCCTGGAGCCTGAAGGCATCCCTGTCCCTCCTGGGATCCTGCCTGTGTTCCCTGTGAGCACCTTTCCCACTGGGATGATTGGTAGAGTTTCTGCTTCCCCGGGACTGGGCTTTTGTGTCCTGGGGTCACTGGCTGCCGGGCCTTAGCACGGCTCCTCATGGGTGCCCCTCCCCCTTGGATGCTTTTTTATTTATTTTTTTCTGTCTTCCTACCTTGATAGAAGCGCAAACTCTTCTCACTGTAGCATTCCAGCTGTTCTCTCTTTAAATATCAGGCCTAATTCATAGGTTTTCAGGGTGATTTGAAAGTTAACTAGGTAAGTTGGTGGGGACAGGTGACTTGGGGACCCTACTCTTCCACCGTCTTGCCCTGCTTCCAGAGTACTGTTTCTGATTCGTGTGTGTGTGTGGTGAATTCTTCCTTCTAGTCATTTGTTCAGTTCAGAGTGGCTGTATGAGTGGACTGAGTCAAGAATATCAACCACAGTCTACATAAATTTCACCCTAAATAATTCTTGCTAGAAGCGAAAACTTTTCTCTCTGTAGCATTCTGGCTATTATCTCTTTAAATTTCAGGTTGAATTCATATGTGTTAAGGGTGTTTTGAAAGTTATCTAGGTAAGTTGGTGAGACCAGGTGTGTTGAGGACTCCTACTCTCCCACCATCTTGCCCTGTCCGGGCCCAGGGTTCCTTACCAGATTTTCTTGAGGCAACAATCCAGCCTTAAAAATCAGACCTTGATCTTTTCTGCTTTTTAAGATGGGGGGGTGGTAAAAACCCTGTCATTCTTCAGTCCTTCTGACTCAGAGAATATTCTCTCAGCTCCTTTGACCTTTTAAACTGCATGTTTTTTTCTGTGCCCCACAGCTACTAGGGCTGGTATAGTCTTGTGGACCAAGGCTATGCATCTGGATGCTACCCCAGTTTGCACTTTTAAGGTGGTGAAGGAACTAAACGGTGTTGTTCTTCAGTTATTCTGACCTGGAACCCACAGTTCCTCTGCCATTTAGCAGAGCTCTAGTGCTGTATCTTTCATATGATAGTTGTTTTTTTAAACCACAGGGATTTTTTTATGTGCCCAAGGACAGAGGAATCTGTTCCTGCTACCTCAATACTATCCCTTCTCACTGCTGTTTGCAATGTCAAGGGTGGGAGTTCCCTTTGTTACCATGTCTTCATCTCTCTTTTTCTTCTCTTTGTCCATTCTATCTTTTGTTGTGCAGAGGCTGTTCAGCCAGCCCTCACTCCTTCTTCAAGAGGAATTGCTCTATAAATCGGTGTGATTTGGATGTTCCATGGAGGGGATGAGTTCATGGTCTTCCTATGTTGTCTTCTTGGACCAGACACAGTTTCTAGGAATTTACCCATTTCCTCTAGGTTGTTTAATATGTTGCCATATAATTTTTCATAGTGAAAAATATTTTATTTTTATTAAGTTATTGTTGACACACAATGTTAGAGTAGTCTCAGGTGTATAACATAGTGACTGGACAACTCTATTCTCATTACAAATGTAGCTACCATCAGTCCCCGTACAATGTTGTCACAATACCATTGACTATATTTCCTATGCTATGCCTTTCATCTCCACGACTTATTTATTTCATAACTGCCAACTTTACTTCCCACCTCCCTTCACTCATTTTGCCCACTCTACCCTCTGGCAACCACCAGTTTGTTCAAGGTATTTATGGATCTATTTTGCTTTGTGTATTTATTTGTTCTGCTTTTTAGATTCCACATATAAATAAAATTATGTAGTACCTGTCTTTCTCTATCTGACTTATTTAGTAAAAATATTTTTAAAAAGAATTTTGCAACATAAAATATATAGTTGGCATATCCAACAGCAAATATTACTCCTATATTTATTTAGACTGTGTTTGGGAGGACACACTTTATAGCACTGCCAAGCTATGTGAAACGAAATCCCATCCCTTTCCTCCAAATTCCCCCTCTATTGGCAATTCTGATGATTTTCCTGAGTTCATGTTATTCTCTTACTTAACAGCACTATAGCAGTGGGAAAAATAGCATCTGAGCATATTCCTTTCCCATATTTCATGCTAGGTTCATCCAATATTAACCCTTTAAGATCCATAAGCTAGCCTAATTTACCCATTCATCTTTTTAGAAGCAATCGGTGTGGTAACTGTTTCTAAGGCTACCTTGGAATGTATTGGCATTTAAATATATTTCTTTTCTTTTTTCTTACGTGTTTTGACTTTTAGTAATGTAGTATAATTGCCTTCTGGCACTTACTGGAGACTTAAACATGATTATCATGTGTTTAGAAATGTTGAAGAAGCATTTAATAATGTGTTTCAAGAGTGATTAAGGCACTGGGAATTCTTGCAGTATGTGTGTTAGTGGGACTTTTGAGATTATGTATAAATTCACCCAAAAAGAACAATATAATTGGAGCTAATTTCTCTTATAGTTGAGTACCAGTGGGAAATCTAAAGAGAGAGACCCTATTATATTGTCTTAATTAACTTTCTAGCAAAATGTTTCTTCTTTTCTGATCAGTTTTAACAGGCAATATCCACTTTATTGTACTAGAATTGGTACGTGTAATGTATGCTGTTTAAAAACTATAATTTAATGTGGTTTATGTTTATGTT
This sequence comes from Canis lupus dingo, assembly GCF_003254725.2. Lineage (NCBI taxonomy): Eukaryota > Metazoa > Chordata > Mammalia > Carnivora > Canidae > Canis > Canis lupus. The sequence continues at coordinate 50,357,039 of NC_064281.1, forward strand.
AGAACACCCAACTCCTTGCTCAAAGATCAGGATTTTCACAGGCAAACTAGGCACAAATTTAGTACACTGTGAGTTTTTAAGATTATGTCAATAAATATATCTTTTCTCAATTCATCTAATTTTCTCTCTTCAAATTTCCAATCAAATTTCTGTTTGGCTTTTTAAGTTTTTACAATATTTATGTCTACACGTAATTATGATAAAATGTCTTCTCTTTTTACATCATGTTCTAATTATAAAAGCAATACTTGTTTGAAGAAATTTTGGAATAAGAAAATAAATTACTTATAATCCTCTCACACGGGATAATTATTTTTATCAATATTTTGATGTGTCTATTCTCTAGTATTTTCTCTAAATAATATATAGACTTTCTTCTACAAAATTGGGATTACATTATATATAGTCTGTATCCTTTTTTTCCCTTAACATTACATTGTGAACATCTTCCACATCTTAAAACTTTCAAGAATGCGATTTTTCTTGGTAAATTATATGTAATTAAATGTGATAACTGTTTTTAGTCAGCATTTATATGTGTTTCTTTTTTGTTGTCAGTGTCATTCTTTTAAGTTTAAAATATGTGCTTAAGACATAGCTCCAATTAGTCCTCCATATAAACTCTATCTAAACCTCTGGAGATACCTCTTCTTTTCTCATCTGTTGTGAACATCTGAGTGTTCTAAAATAAAATGGTAGTAAATGTAGAGAGAGGAGTGAAAATTGAAGCAGTCATAGGAAATATCCATCAGAGTTGCTACAAGTTGGGAGTTATCTGGGACCTTGAAGAAAAATGTAATAATAATAGCACTATTTATAGCAATTAAATAAAAATAACTTGATTTGCTGTTTTTAAAAACATATTTTTGGCAATATCAAGAAATAAAATGTCTATTGTTAGTGTCTTGGTTCTAAGAAAAAAGCTTGTTTGGAGTATTTCTCTGCTACCTATTGTTGATACTTTATCCTTTCATTCTCTATCTTCCTAAAGCCATGGGAATAAAGAAGAGTTCTCCTGCAGAGGAATACAACTTGCTGTGGATTGGTTCCTAGACAAAGGCCATAAAAATATTACTGTATTTGTGCCTGCCTGGAGAAAGGAGCAATCTCGCCCTGATGCACCAATTACAGGTACTATTTCAAATAAGACATTGCTTCTCATCCAGAGGCAAAGCTGGGAGAGATTGGTCCCAACTTAGATAATTATTTTTCTAAGTTTATTAAGTGTACTTAAAATGTCTTGTATTAAATATATTTTTAAAGATTTATTTATTTACTTATTTATTTGAGAGAGAGACATAGCGCAAGTGGGAAGGAAAGAGAGAAGCAGGCTCCTTGCTGAGCAAGGAGCCCAAGGTAGGGCTCAATCTCAAGACCCTGGGATCATGACCTGAGCCAAAGGCAGACACTTAACAGACTGAGCCACTAAGGTGCTCCCATTAAGTATATTTTTAAATGTATTTTTTCTGATCCAAATAAAACCATTATTGTGTTGTGGCATATGGCACTTAAATTGAGACTTCAATTCAGCAAGGAATAAAGCATATAGTTGAAAAAAAAAGGAATGCTTTTCTATTTGACCACAAACTTTGGACTAAAATGGAATGAATCTGTTTATGAGTGTGGCTGAGTTTTCCAAAAGACTTAGAAACCATCATAGAAAATTGATCACATTCTGTAAGACAATTGGTAGAGATTATGAGATTTGCAAATTATAGAGCAAAATATATATAGAGAAAAGTTCCATGGCAGTCAGAGCCAACTTATCAATGAGGCATGAGGCCCAGGGCTCAGGGCCATGATACTCTTAAGGTCCTACAAAGATATTTTAATTTGAAGCACAAGCAAGATGGCAGAGTAGGAGGGTCCTAAACTCACCTTATCCCATGATTGCAACTAGATTTCGTTCATATCCCAGGGTTCTGGGATCAAGTCCCACATTGGGGTCCCCACAGGGAACCTGGTTCTACCTTTACCTATGTCTCTGCCTCTCTCTGTGTGTCTCTCACAAATAAATAAATAAAATCTTTTAAAAAATATATAAAGCCACTACTCTCAGGAGCAGAGATAATAGCTGACTTTTCTAACTTTCATATATATTCATTTTATATACTTATATTCATATATATTCATATATATTCATATATTCATATATATATTCAATGGAATATTACTCAGCCATCAGAAAGGATGAATACCTACCATTTACATCGATGTGGATGGAACTGAAGTGTTTTATGCTGAGTGAAATAAGTCAATCAGAGAAAGACAGCTATCATATGGTTTCACTCATATGTGGAATATAAGAAATAGTACAAGGGGCCATAAGGGAATGAGGGGAAACTGAATGGGGAAAAAATCAGAGAGGAAGACAAACCATGAGAGACACTTAACTCTGAGAAACAAAGAGTTGTTGAAGGGGAGGTATATGGAGAGATGAAGTACCTGGTGAGGAGCATTAAGGAAGGCACTTGATGTGATGAGCCCTGGGTGTCATATGCAACTGATGAATTATTGAAAAGTACATATGAAACTAATGATATACTATATGTTGGTTAATTGAATTTAAATTTAAAAATGCAGTGATAAAAAAAATAATTTAAAGCAGCAAGACAAAAGAGACAGTTATATATAAGAGAAACCCCATAAAGCTATTAGTATATTTTTCAACAGAAACTTTTCAAGCCAGAAGAGAGTGGCATGATATATTCAAAGTTCTGAATGGGAAACATCTTAAGCCAAGAATAGTCCATTCTGTGAAACTATAATAAAAAATAGAAGGAGAAATAGCTTCCCAGACAAATAAAAACTAAAGGAGTTCATGGCCATTAAACTAGCCTTGCAAGAAATATTGAAAATGACACTGAGTGCAAAGAAAATATCAAAAGTAACAATATGAATGTAGGAAGCACAAAAGTAGTAAAAAAAAATATTTCTGTAAAAAAAAATCAGTCAAGGAACTCACAAAATAAATTATGACAACATATACCTAACATGTTGGGAAGAGAGGAATAAAGAATGGCTTCAAAATTAAATGACCATCAACTTAATATGGAATTCTGCTATAAAAAAAGGAATTCTGCTATATACAGAAGATACAATTGTGGGCAGCCTGGGTGGCTCAGAGGTTTAGCACCGCCTTCAGCACAGGGCGTGATCCTGGAGAACTGGGATAGAGTCCCATGTCGGGCTCTCTGCTTGGAGCCTGCTTCTCCCTCTGCCTGTGTCTCTGACTCTCTCTCTGTGTCTCTCATGAATAAATAAATGAAATCTTTTTTTTAAAAAAGAAGATATTATATACAATTGTAATGGTAACCACAAGTCAAAAACCCCTAATAGATATGCAAATAATAAAGAGAAAGAAATCCAAATGTATCATTAAATAAAACACACAAGGAAAGAGAACAAGCAAAGAAAGAAACACAGAAAAACATTAGAAACAATCACAAAACATGTAATGAAACAGCAATAAATACTTATTTATCAATAATTACTTTGAATGTAAATGGAATAACCATTCCAATTAAAAGACATAGGATGCCAGTATATATGTATATATATATATATATATATAGACCCATCTATATCCTTCCTGCTTGAGACTCATTTTAGACCCAAAGTCACCTGAAGATTGAATGTAAGGGGATTGAAAAAAGTTTATCATGTAAATGGATGTCAAAAAAAGCTGGAGTAGCAATACTTATATCAGACAAAATAGATTTTAAAACAAAGACAGTAATGAGACCAAAAGTAGCAAGATATAATAATAAAGGGGACAATCAAACAAGAAGATATAAAAATTGCAAATATTTAAATACTCAACATGGGAGAAACTAAATACATAAAGCAATTAATAATAAACATGAACTAATCAACAGTAATACAGTAAGAGTAGGGGACTTTAACACCCCACTTATGTAAACAGGAAGATGGACAGTTAAGAAAATCAACTAGGAAGCAATGGATTTGATAACACATTGGGCCAGGTGGATTTAACATATATATTTAGAACATTCCATCCTAAAACAGCAGAACACACATTCTTTTCAGGTGCACATGGAACATTTTCTAGAATAAATCACATATCAGGCCACATAACAAGTCTCAGCAATTCAAAAAGATCAAAATCATACCATGCATCTTTTCTCACCACAAACTACAAAACCAGAAATCAACCAAAATAAAAAAAATAAAATCTGAAAAGAGCACAAATACAAGGAGGTTAAATAACATGTTACTAAACAATGAATAGGTTAAACAAGAAATAAAAAATGAAGTCCGCAAGTACATGGAAGTAAATGAAAATACAATGGTCCAAATCCTGTGGGATGAAGCAAAAGCAGTTCTAAAGGGAAGTTTATAGCAATACAAGGCTACCTTAAGAAGCAAGAGAAATCTCAAATAAAAAAAACTAACCTTATACCTAAAGGAGCTAGAAAAAAAGAACAATAAATAAAACCTCAAATCAGCAGAAGGAAGGAAATAATAAAGGTTAGAGCACAAATAAATGATACAGAATCTAAAAATAACAGTAGACAGAACATAAAGACTCCTAACTCTGGAAAAAGAACTAGGGGTGGTGGAAGAGGAGGAGGGCGGGGGGTGGGGGTGAATGGGTGACGGGCACTGAGGGGGGCACTTGACGGGATGAGCACTGGGTGTTATTCTGTATGTTGGCAAATTGAACACCAATAAAAAATAAATTTATTATTAAAAAAAATAAAAATAAAAATAACAGTAGAAGAGACCAATGAAACCAAGGGCTGGTTTTTTGAAAAGATTAAAAAAAATCCAAGGATGCCTGGGTGGCTTCGGATGCCTGGGTGGCTCAGCAGTTGAGCATCTGCCTTCAGACCCAGGGTGTGATACTGGAGTCCTGGGATCGAGTCCCACATTGGGCTCCCTACATGGAGCCTGCTTCTCTCTCTGCCTGTGTCTCTGCTTCTCTCCGTGTGTGTCTCTCATGAATAAATAGATAAAATCTTTTTAAAAAATCCATAAACCTCTAGCCAGACTGATCAAAAAGCAAAGAGCAATGACTCAAATAAAATTTAAAAATGTAAAAGCAAAAATATCAACCAACAGAAATACAAACAAATGTAAGAGAATATTATGAAAAAATATATGACAATAAATTGGGCGACCTAGAAAAAATGGAGCAACAGGCACTTCCCCAGACATCCAGTACAGGCCCCTGCCCACATCATGTCTCTAAAGCCTGGAGATTTAAAGGTCAGCAGACTCACCTTGGATAGAGCCAGGAAGGTACTGTGCTACTTCTGGAGAGAAAGTAGGCAAATAACCTGGGGATAGACAGAATGGAAACAACCATCTGAATAACACCTGAGGCACAAAGAGTGAAGATTATTTGCTATGCTAGGAGCACTTCCTTGAGAGGCAGCATTTACATAGATGCCTCTCCAGGAAAAAAGGAAGTGGCTGGCACCATTTCTTTCCCTTGCCCTGTAGCAGGCAAACCACTTGGAGGAAGCAGCTCAGCATGGACACTGGATAGCTAACTTGCATATACACTGGATAGCTAACTTGCATATAATCCCCTGAGGTCTGGTGGGACTTCCCTTTTCAGTCAAGCAAAGTTCAGTCCCAGCACAGCAGACCCCACCCCCAGAAGACCAGGACAAACTTGTACCCATGCCACGTCTCCCAACCACAGAGTTCTGTAGGGCCTCAGTTCTAGTGGAGTTTGTGTCAGGTCTTACCTCAGAATCACACCAGAGCACACCAAGCTAAAACTGACAACATTCAGTCCATGGACCAAACACTGCCAACAGGTGGTAAGAAGAGCCTCTGCAGATGACTGATCTGAAGGACACAGCAGCCAAATCACAGTAGAAGAGCATATGCAGCACACACCAGAGACAATCCCTGAAGTGACAAGCCTTGGGCACTACATGACCTCTTTTTCACAAGACCATTACTTTCAGAAGCAGGAAACATAACTGGCTTTACAAAAACAGCAAAAGGGTAGAAACTTAGAAATAAGCCAAGAGGGAGGACTTTATCCCAAATAAAAGAACAAGACAAGGCCACAGACAGAAATCTAAGCAAAAGAGATATCAGTAACATGCCTGATGGAGAATTTAAAGTAACAATCATAAGGATTCTTACTGGGTTTGAGAATAGAAGACATCAGTGACACCCTTACAATAGAGATAAAAGAGTTAAATAGAATTAATCAGAGATGAAAGATGCAATAAATAAGATTGGAAGCAGACTTGATGCAATGAACAGCAAGCTGGAATAAGCAGAGGAACAAATTAGTGACCTAGAAGACAAAATAATGGAAAACAATGAAGCTGAACAAAAGAGAGAGAATTATTATTATTATTATTATGTAACACAAGTGTAGAATTAGGGCTGGTTCCACAAATGTAGTAACATTCATATTATAGGAGTTCCAGGAGAGGAGAAAGAAAAGGGGGCAGAAAATTTATTTCAGATAATAATAGCTAGAAACTTCCTTAATTTGTTAAGAGAAACAGATATCCAGAGCCAGGAGACACAGTGATCTCCCATCAAAATCAATGAAAGCAGGCCAACAAGAAGACATATTGTAATTAAATTTGAAAAATATAATGATAAAGAAAAAAATTAAAAACAGTAAGAAAAAAGTAGTCCTTAACTTACAAGGTAAGACTCATAAGTCTAGTTGCACATTTCTCAACAGAAAACTTGGCAAGCCAGAAGGGAGTAGCATGATATATTCAAAATGATGAATGGGAAAAATCTGTAGCCAAGAATACTCTATCCAGCAAAGCTATAATTTAGAATAGAAGGAGAGATAGAGTTTCCCAGACAAACAAAAACTAAAGGATTTTGTAACCACTAAAGTAGCTCTGTAAGAAATATTTAAAAAGAGTCTTTGAGTGCAAAGGAGAAACCAAAGACAAGAAAGGATCAGAGAAAATCTCCAAAAACCATGACAAAACAAGTAATAAAATGGCAATAAATACATATCTATTAATAACTACTTTGAATGTAAATGAACTAAACATTCCAAAGGCATAGAATATCAGAATGGATTAAAAAAAAGAAGACTTGTATATATGCTGCCTACATGATATTCATTTTAGACCTAAAGACATCTGTATATCAAAAGCAAGGGGGTAGAGAAATATTTACCATCCAAATAGATGTCAAAGAAAGCCTGAGTAGCAAAACTTACATCAGAAACATTAGAATTCAAAACAAAGACTGTAAAAGGAGATAAAGAGGGCAAAATATAATTATAAAGGGAACAATCCAACAAGATCTAACAAATGTAAATATTTATGCCACCAACATGGGAGCACCCAAATATATAAATCAATTAATAACAAACAAAAAGGAGCTAATTGATAATAGTACAATAATAGTAGGGAACTTTAATACTCCAGTTATATCAATGGACAGATAAGCTAAACAGAAAACCAATAAGGAAACAATGGCTTTGAATGACACACTGGACCAGATGGCCTTAACAGATATATTCAGAACATTCCATCCTACAACAGCACACTATACATTTTTTTTCAAGTGCTAATGGAACATTCTACAGAATAGATCACATTAGGTCAAAAACAGGCCTCAACAAATTAAAAAAGATTGGACTCATACCATGCACGTTTTCTCACTACAGTTCTATGAAACTAGAAATCAACCACAAGGGAAAATCTGGAAAGACCATAATATACGGAGGTTAAACAACAACTAAACAATGAAAGGGGCAACCAGGAAATCAAACAAGCAATTAAAAAAATGCATGGAAACAAATGAAAACTAAAATACAATATTTCAAAACCTCTGGGATGCAGCAAAAATTGTCCTAAGAGTGGAGTATATAGCAAAATAGGCCTACCTCAAGAAGCAAGAAAATTTTCAAATAAACAACCTAAACTTACACCAAAAGAAGCTAGAAAAAGAACAAAAAGGAAGCCTAAAACCAGAAGAAGGTAGAAAATAATAAAGAGCAGAAATAAATTATATAGAAAAAATTTTAAAATAACAATAGACTAGATCAATGGAACCAGGAACTGATTCACTGAAAAAAATAATAAAATTGATAAACTTATAGATTGAATTATCAAAAAGGAAAGAGAAAGGACACAAATAAAATCACAAATAAGAGAAGAGAAATAACCTCTAACACCACAGAAAAGCAAACAATTATAAGAGATATATAAAATATATGCCAACAAATTGGACAACCTGGAAGAAATGGACAAATTCCTACAAATGTATGAACTACCCAAACTGAAACAGGAAGAAATGAAAAACTTGAACAGACCAGTAAACAACAAAGAAATTGAATCAGTAATCAGAAAACTCCCCATAAACAAAAGTCCAGGGCCAAATGGTTTCACAGGTGAATTCTAACAAACATTTAAAAAAGATTTAATACTTATACTTCTCAAACTATTCTAAAAAATGGAAGTGAAAGGAAAATTTCCAAACTCATTCTATGAGTCCAACATTACCCTGATATCAAAACTAGATAATGACTCCCCTAAAAAAGAGAACAAGTCCATATTTCTGATGAACATGGATGGAAAAATTCTCAGTAAAATATTAGCAAACCAAATGCAACAATAAATTAAAAGAATAATTCACCAATATCAAGTGGGATTTATTCCTGGTTGCAAGAGCGGTTCAATATTTGCAAATCAATCAATATGATATACCACACTAAGAAAAGAAAGGCTAAGGACCATAAGATCATTTCAATAGATGTGGAAAAAGCATTTGAAAAGTACAACATCCATTCTTGATAACAATCCTCAACAAAGCAAATTTAGAGGGAATATGCCTCAATATAATAAAGGCCATCTATGAAAAACCAAAAGCTAGTAACATCTTCCATTGGGATGGATGGTCAGGAACAACAAATGGATGTCCACTCTCACCACAGTTATTTAACGTAGGACTAGAAGTCCTAGTTTCAGCTATCAGACAACAAGAAATAAAAGACATCCAAGTAGGCAAGGAAGAAGTACAACTTTCACTATTTGCAGATGACATGATACCCTAAAGAAGATGTGGTTTATGTATACAATGGAATATTACTCAGCCATTAGAAATGACAAATACCCACCATTTGCTTCAACGTGGATGGAACTGGAGGGTATTATGCTGAGTGACATGAGTCAATCGGAGGACAAACATTATATGTTCTCATTCATTTGGGTAATATAAATAATAGTGAAAGGGAATAGAAGGGAAGGGAGAAGAAATGGGTAGGAAATATCAGAAAGGGAGACAGAACATAAAGACTCCTAACTCTGGGAAACGAACTAGGGGTGGTGGAAGGGGAGGAGGGTGGGGGTTGGGGGTGAATGTGTGACGGGTACTGAGTGGGGGGCACTTGACGGGATGAGCACTGAGTGTTATTCTGTATGTTGGCAAATTGAACACCAATAAAAAATAAATTTATTATTTAAAAAAGCATAAGGATTTATTTTAGAGCATAATAATAAAATAAAAAAAGAAAATCCAAAAGACTCCACCTAAAGACTGATAACACTGATGAACAAATATAGTAAAGTCACAGGATACAAAATCAATGTTCAGAAATCTGTTGAATTTCTATACACCAATAATAAAGCAGCGGAAAGAGAAATTAAGGAACCAATCTCATTTATAATTGCACCAAAAACTATAAGATACCTAGGTAAATGATCTATACTCTGAGACTTATAAAACACTGATGAAAGAAATTAAACATGACAAAAAGAAATGGCAAAAACATTCCATGCTCATGGATTGGAAGAAGAGATGATGTTTAAATGTTTATACTACTCAAAGCACATTTAATGCAATTCCTATCAAAATACCACCAGCATCTTTCACAGAGCTAGAAAAACAATTCTAAAATTTTTGTGGAAAAACAAAAGACCCTAAATAGACAAAGCAAGCTTGAAAAAGAAAAGCAAAGCTAGAGGTATTACAAGTCCAGACTTCAAGTTATATCACAAAACAGTACTAATCAAAACAATATAGGGTGGCACAAAAATAGACACATAGATCAATGGAACAGAATAGAAAACTCAGAAAGGAACTCTCAAATATATGGTCAATTACCTTTGACAAAGCAGGGAAGAATATCCAATGGAAAAAAGGCAGTCTCTTCAACAAATCATGTTGAGAAAATTGGACAGTGACATGTAAATGAATGAAACTGGACCACTTTTTATACACCATACACAAAAATAAATTCAAAATGGATAAAAGACCTAAATGTGAGGCAGGAAATTATTAAAATCCTAGAGGAGAACAAAAGCAGTAATCTCTTTGCTATTGGCCATAACAATTTCTTTTTTAAAATACTTTATTTATTTATTCATGAGAGACACACAGAGAGAGGCAGAGACACAGGCATAGGGAGAAGCAGGCTCCATGCAGGGAGCCCAATGTGGGACTTGATCCCGGGACTCCCAGGATCATGAACCAAAAAGGCAGACGCTCAATCACTGGGCCACCCAGGCATCCTGGCCATAACAATTTCTTACTTAATATGTCCCATGAGGCAAGGGAAACAAAAGCAAAAATAAACTATTGGGACTTCATCAAAATATAAAGCATCTATACAGCAAAGAGAACAATCAACAAAACTAAATGTCAACCTAAGGAATGGGAGAAGTTATTTGCAAATGGCATATTTGATAATGGGTTAGTATCCAAAATCTGTAAAGAACTTATAAAACTCAACACTACAAAAAAATTCAATTAAAAAATGGACAGAAGACACGAATAGACATCTTTCCAAAGAAGACATGCATATGGCCAACAGACACATGACAAGATGCCCAAAAAAGGACAAACATTATATGGTCTCATTTACTTGGAGAATATAAAAATTAGTGAAAGGGAATAAAAGGAAAGGAGAGAAAATGAGTGAAAATATCAGTGAGGGTGACAAAACATGAGAGACACCTACCTCTGGGAAATGAACAGGGGTAGTGGAAGGGGAGGTGGGCGGGGGGCTGGGGTGACTGGGTGATGGGCACTGAGGGGGCACTTGGCAGGATGAGCACTGGGTGTTATGCTATATGTTGGCAAATTGAACTCCAATAAAAAAATTAAAAAAGAAAAGATGCGCAAGATCACTCAACATCAGGGAAATACAAATCAAAACTACAATGAGACACCACCTCACACCTGTCAGATGGCTAAAATCAACAATGCAAGAAGTAACACGTGTTGGCAAGGATGTTTAGAAAGAGGAGCCCTGCTGCAACATTGGTGGAAATGCAAACTGGTGCAGCCACACTAGAAAACAGCAACAGTATAAAGTTATCTCAAAAAAGATAAAAGAATCCTAGAACCATACCACTGAAAAGATTTAAACAAAGATAGACACAACTATAAGGAAGGAGGTAGGAGGCTACATTTCTCTTGGGTAAGTAAGCCGGTTCTTGGCTCCATCATGGGCTTCAGTGAAACCACTTAAGTTTCTCTTCAAATGTACAAAATTGAGAACTATTATCTCAGGCAAACCGATGGTGTTATTCATTATGTATAAATCCAGGATATTAGTATTAGTATATGTTAAACCATAACAATTAATCTGGTCGGTTTACAGATGAGAAAACTGAGTCCCTGGTATGTAAAAGTTCTGACTGAAAGTCAGAGTTAGTATCTAATGGGACCAAGGCAGTACTCATCCCAGTGTTCCCGCTCCATTGTGTTGCCACTCCTCGGACCAACTTTAACCATGATATAATATCATGACACAGATTGAGAGCTAGCTACGTGCTTTATATTATGCTAAATCTCTCATGCCATCTATTTTAACAATACCAAAACAAGGACGTATTATTGCAGATAGTATTTGGCAGATAGTGAAACTGTGTCACAGATGAATAGTTGGTTGACAGTTTATCTAGGTTTGGGGATTTCACTGTCCTATAAGCTCAGGACGCTAGCTGAGAGTGTGGAAAAGAAATAAAGTACTTCATTTGCTTTCCAATACTGCTGAGTGGGGAAGCCCAGCTAAAGGCAGCATACTAAAAAGTATGGCATCAAAATAAGAGTCTAATTAGGTCTTGTGATGAGTGGCAGAGGTAATTTTGTCACCATCCATTATACTGTGGAATTGCTTCCAAAGAATTACTATACCAGTACTTATATTCCAAAAAGTGATAGGATGCTGAATAATGTCTCATAGTATGGTGGTGAGAAATATCTTACAGTATGTTGAATGCACATTGGGCATGGACTGAAGACTCAGATTCAGATCTAGCTATAATCCTTCTGTGTCTCCATTTGTTATGCAAAATAAGGATAACAATAATACAATGCAAGAAAATCCACCTCAGGGTTCATGGTGGTAAAAAATATAAATATCTCATGGGAAAGCACTTCTACAAATGCGAAAATGTTACTTAATTTCCTTATTTAAGTAAGGACTCACTTTCTATTCCAATTTATAAAGCACATGAACATTTTGTCATGAGGTTGGTCACACTCTATAAACTGTGGATATCAAATAATAAGCATTATCAGAGACAGTTTGCAGTATCAATTGCAGTATCAGTTTTGCACCTGAACTTAAACTGACTCAGAGAGCCATTTTATAAGGGAATGGACCATGTCTATACACAATTGTAACTGGAAATGTAATCCCATACATTGTAAAGAGTCAAGACTTCCAAAGAGTCATTAACAGTGGAAGTAAATATGCTTGTTGGAATAGGCAGTTTTCAATATTCTTTTACTGATCTATGTTTATACAATGAATGGCTATTACTCTGAGAAATAATGAGAATTTAAAGATACCAATCTTACCTATGTTTCAATAATGGAAAAATAGTTTTAGATTATTGGCCAAATATACCACAGTTATATACTTGCTTAATCTCAAATAAAAATATAAATTCATTTGAAGATTCCTTCTTTTACATACTTTTTTAGTATACCAAGATCAGAACCTATTCAGATCCTATTTAGCCCTACATAACATTACTGTGAATTTTAACAAGATATTCCTCATTTGTAAGTATATATATATATATATATATATATACATATATATTTATAAATACACATTTATATATACATATATTAAATACAATCAATGTATGATCCATATTTTTCATTTATTTAATATTTTCCCAAGGTATACTAATACTATAATAAAGAAATAGCAAATACGTTGTATAACATTTAACTATTTTCTGCACTTTATTACAGTTTCTGTGACCTTTTTAAGAATGAAACATTGTGACACTTTGATGGCTCAGTTGGACATCTGCTTTCCACTCAGTCATGATCCTAGGGTCCTGCAATAGAGCTCTGCATCAAGCCCTGCATTGGGTGCCCTGCTTGTCACTGAGTCTGCTTCTCTTTCTGTCTGCCTGCTGCTCCCCCTGCTTGTTCTCTCTCTCTTTCTCTCTGTCAAATAAACAAAGAAAATCTTTTTAAAAAATGAAAAAAAAGATAAAAGATAAAAATTGAACTACCTAAGATCCAGCAATTGTACTATAATTGTACTACTAGGTATTTACCAAAACAATACAAAAATACTAATTTGAGGGGAGACATGCAACCTGATGTTTATAGCTGCATTACCTAGAATAGTCATATTATAAAAAACCCAAATGTCCATCAACTAATGAATGGATAAAGAAGATGTGAGATATACCTGCCTTCAGCCCAGGGCCTGATCCTGGAGTCCCAGGACTGAGTCCCATGTCAGGCTCTCAGCATGCTCCTCCTTCTGCCTCTCTCTCTCTATCTCTCAAGAATAAATAAAATCTTTAAATATATATATATATACATTTATATATATTTATATATATAAATAAATATATATATAACTCATCGTTGGAGGTATATATATAATATAAAAGTATATTATATATTATATATATTTATATATTATAATATATATATATATATATATACCTCCAATGATGAGTGGCGCTGGAGAGTATTATGCTAGCAAAATAAAGCAGTCAGAGAAAGTCAAATACCATATGATTTCACTCATATGTGGAATTTAAGAAACAAAACAAAGGAGCATAGGGAAAAGAAGAGAGAGAGAGGCAAACCAAGAAATATACTCTTAACTATAAAGAATAAACTGATGGTTACCAGAGGGGAAGTTGGGGGTGGAATGGATTAAATAGGTGATAGGGATTAAGGAGTGCAGTTGTTGTGACTTCACCACATGTTGTATGTAAGTATTGAATCACTATATATCGTACCCTAGAAAATAATATTACACTGTACATAATTGGAATTTAAATAAAAACTTTAAATGGGGGGAAATAGCCATATGATCATTTAAATAGGTGCAGAAATAGTATTTCACAAAGTACAACATCCATTCATTATAAAAACCCTAAAAAACGTAGGTTTAGAGGGAATATATCTCAAATTAATAAAGGCAATATATGAAAAACCCACAGCTAACATGATCCTCAATAGGGAAAAATTGAGAGCTTTCCCCCTAAGGTCAGGAACAAGACATGTATGTCCACTCTCACCACTATTATTCAACATAGAACCAGAAGTCATAGCCACAACAATCAGACAATAAAAAGAAATAGAAGGCACCAAATCAGTAAGGAAGAAGTAAACTTTCACTATTTACATATGACATGATATTCTATATAGAAATTCTGAAAGCCTCCAAAAAACTGCTAGACTGATAAATGAATTCAGTAATGTTGTAAGATACAAAATCAGCATACAGAAATCTGTTGCATTCCTATACACCAATAATGAAGCAGCAGAAAAAAAAATTAAGAAATGAACCCCATTTACACTTGCACCAAAACCAATAAGATATTATTCCTAAATAAACCTAACTGAAGAGACAAAAGAGCTATACTTTGAAAACTATAGAACACTTATGAAAGAAATTGAGGAAGACACAAAGAAATGGAAAAATATTCTATGCTCATGGATTGGAACAAACATTTTTAAGAAGTCTATGCTACTCAAATCAATCTACCATTTATTGCAATCCTTATCAAAATATAAACAGTATTTTTTACAGAGCTAGACCAAACAATCCTAAAATTGGTATGGAAACACAAAATACCCTGAAAATCAAAGCAATCTTGAAAAATGAAAGCAAAGCTGAAGGCATCACAATTCTGAGCTTCAAGTTATGTTAGAAAGCTGTAGTAAACAAAACAATATGGTACTGGCACAAAAATAGACACATAGATCAATGGAACAGAATAGAAAACCAGAAATAAACCCACAATTATATATGGTCAGTTACTCTTCAATAAATCTGGAAAGAATATCCAATGGGAAAAAGACAGTTTCTTCAACAAATGGTGTTGGGCATACTGGACAACAACAAGCAAAAGAATGAAACTGGACCACTTTCCTACCCCATACACAAAATAAACTCAAAATGGATTAAAGACCTAAATGAGAGACCTGACATCGTAAAAATTCTAGAAGAGGACACAAAACAGTAATGTCTCTGACATCCACAGCAAATATTTTTCTAGATATATTTCCTGAAGCAAGAGAAATAAAAGCAAAAATAAACTATTGATACTCCATCAAAATACAAAACTTCTGCACAGTGAAGGAACAATCAACAAAATTAAAAGGCACCCTAAGGAATGGGTAAAGATATTTGCAGATGATATATCTGGTAAAGGGGAATTATCCAAAATATGTAAAGGATTTATACAAATTAATACCAAAAAACAAATAATCCCATTAAAAAATGGGCAGTAGTCATGAACAGACATTTCTCCAATGAAGACATATGGATGGCCAACAGACACATGAAAGATGCTCAACATCACTCATCCTCAGGGAAACAGAAATCAAAAATACAATGAGATATCACCTCACCCCTGTCAGAATGGCTAAAATAGAAAACACAAGAAACAAGTATTGGCAAGGATGTGGAGAAAAAAGAACTCCTTGCACTGTTGGTGGGAATGCAAAATTTTGTAGCCACTGTGGAAGTTCCTCAAAAAAGTTAAAAATAGAACTACTATCCCCAGGGGTATATCCCCCCAAAATGCAAAAAAAAAAAAACAATGCAAACACTAATTCAAAAAGTTACATGCACCTGTATGTTTATAGCAGCATCATTTCCAGAATATGGAAGCAGCCCTAGTGTCCATAGATTGATGAATGGATAAATAAAATGTAGTGTATATACATACAATGGAATATTCTTCAGCCATAAGAAAGAGTGAAACCTAGTACAACTGAAAGTAATATGGCACTGTATGTGATTTGGAATTAAAACAAAAACTTAAAAAATATATTTATACCAAAAAATGAAATCTTCCATTTGCAATGACATGAATAGAGCTAGACAGTATAATGCTAAATGATAAAAGTCATTCAGAGAAAGAAAAATATCATATGGTTTCACTGTTATGTGGAATTTAAGAAACAAAACAAATCAGCAAATGAAAAAAATTGAGAGATAGACCAACCAAAAAACACTCTTATCTATAGAGTGTTACCAGAGAGAAGTTGGGTGGTGTGGATAGGTGAATAGGTGATGAGGAATAAGGAGTACACTTTTCTTGATGAGTATTTGTGAATAATATTTCTTTATTAAAGAAGGGGCCTGCAAAGGCAAACATGCTTAAGGCCAATGATGCAACTCTAATGTCAGTAGGATTACTACATTCACTTACAACACTATATGAAGCTAGCTCTTTATAGCATTTGAGAACATATAGACCCCAGTCCTCTGAGTATCAGCTGTTTGCATGATGTGCCAAATAAGTAAGTCAGAGTGGTGGTCAGAGCTGTGTTGTGGAGTTGTCTGCCAGCTTCTGAACAGGGTCCCAACTTCATCTGAGAGTAGATCCTGACCCTGCTCAAGTCCAGCTTGTGTGCTTTCTTTCCTCAGCAGTTAAGAGGCCAAAAGGAAAGGGGGTCAGTACTCAACATGCTACAGCTTTATATCTCCTTAATTGTGGCTTTCCTTCAGGCAGAAGGCAAAAATGTAATGTATGGAATGATGCCTTACCTTTCTCCTGGCAGGCACATCCTCAGCATACTGCTCTGTTTTCTTCAGCAGTCAAAAGATGGTCCTTCCTCCAAAGGGCAAAACAATCATCAAGAATGCTAGGATATCAGTGTTATTTTTCACTCTTCATGGTAGTTTTTGAAACTTAGATGTCATTGAATCCAGTTCCTTCACTTTATGGAAAACTGAAGTCCCAAGGAGAAGGTCTAAGTCTAAGGTCACAATCCAAATTGGTACCATAGCCAGGAATAGAGGCCACTTCCTCTCTAAGGGCAAATAACATATTCATCTAGTACAAACATCTGTACTTGTAATATGAGGATAATGCTGGTAATTTCCAAAGATGGTTTCTACTCTGTGGCATATAATCTATATTTTGACAGATCAAGATATTCTACGTAAACTGGAGAAAGAAAAGATTCTTGTCTTCACACCATCCCGAAGGGTCCAGGGCAGAAGAGTTGTCTGTTATGATGACCGGTTCATAGTCAAATTGGCTTTCGATTCTGATGGCATCATTGTATCTAATGATAACTATCGAGACCTTCAAGTTGAAAAGCCAGAATGGAAGAAGTTTATAGAGGAGCGGTTGCTGATGTATTCCTTTGTGAATGACAAGTACGTTGCTTTCAGTAGGCTCTGAATAACCTAAATCCAAGTTTCACTAGGAATAGATTATTTCATTTCAATAAACATTTACTAAACATTTACTGTGTACTGTGCATTATGCTGATTGGCATGGGGATAAGAGACTGAATAAGAAACAGGACTCACCCTTAAGAGTCTCAAAGGGTAGTGAAGAGAGAGAAAGAGAACCACAATGTGTAGTGATAAGCAGTATGGTTAGAATTTTTAAAATTTCTTTGTCTACATGAAATGATAGGAAAAAGCCTCAAACAGGAGATGACATTTGAGGTGAAGTTTACTGTCTGTTTACAGACAGAAAAAAGGGGACTACTGGGCATTACAGGTAAAGGGACTATCATGAATAAAGGTATAAAGATGTGAAAGTGGGTTTCATGTTGGGGAACCATTATGGTTGAAACATATAGTCTACAGAAGAATCATACACTGGAAAAATCGTGTGTGTGTGTGTGTGTGTGTGTGTGTGTGTGTGTGTGATCAAATGAGAATGGAGGGAGGAACTGCTGGCTTAGCTTGAGGCAAAAAGGGCAATTAGAAGGCTGTGACAATGAAAGTCTGAACTCCTAAAGGGGGTTGAAAGGAAGACATTTACCTCTTACTATTTGCTTTCAGATTTATGCCTCCAGATGATCCTTTAGGACGTCATGGCCCAAATCTTGAAAATTTCTTGAGAAAGAGACCTGTTGTTCCGGAGCACAAGAAGCAACCGTGCCCTTATGGTGAGTACCTATGTGCGGAACTGAGTTCTATACTATGGGAAACATAAGGACTATATAGATACTTACCTCTCAAAGATTTCCCTTTCAAATGGAAAATCCTAACTTGTCCCCTTCTTGTGACTTAATGTCTCTGTCTTTATGTATTTTCGGTTAGGCATTTAAAGAATCATCCTAGAAACTGCACGAGGAAAAGGTAACTAGAATTGAAGGGAAGATAAGTTGTTACTTGTTTAAATAATGCATGTGTTTTAGCTGCCTCCATCTTAAGTGGTGTTACTGGAGGCAGGGAAGTACAGAAACCCACATGGCCTATGGAAGCAGAAAGGGTAATGCCAAATTGGATTTGGCCCTAAGAAGGACATGTCTCTTAAGCAGGTGATTGCACTCTCTGTCAACTAATAATACTCTTTTCTTCAGTTCTGTATTTTCCAGTTTGCTTCCAAACTTCTTTTTCATTTGCTTTTTTAAAATATAGTTTTCTAGAGTGCTTTCATAATCTTAAACAAGTCCCTCTGATACAAAGTTTGTGAGCCTAACAGTGCAACATGGGCTGCCTGGTCTAAGGCTACTTTGGATGTTCACTCTTTTTGGATAATCACATATTTATGGGACATCTTGGATTTTTTCTTTTTCTCAATTAACTTTTATTTTAATTATAGAGTACTTTCATTTAATCTACATTATCTTCATTTAATCTACACAGTGTCTGTATAATATAGGCATAATTATGGACTTTTATATGGAAGAAGAAATTGAGGCTCAGAAAGTAAAGTCACTTACCAAAGTTACATGGCTAGTAAGTAACATAGCTGGAATTGAAATTCAAGTCTGACTGGCTACCAAGCATGTGTTTTTGGCATAGCACTATGCTGCCTGCTGCTACCCTATACCACCTCAGCATGCAGGTTATGCCTAGACAAAATTGTGAGTTATAGGAAAATGAAGGCTGTTCAACTCTCAGTTCTTAGCTTTTACACTGAAGTTTCCTCTCCAGCTTTCCACTTCTCCCCTATCCCCTTACAGCGTATGATGCCTCGTTGATGTTGTCCTGCCTCTCATCTTCATGGACAGTTAATTTTCTTCCTTAATCTCAAACAGTAAAACTCTAACCTGAGTAACCAGATTGTTACAACAGTTTCTGACAGATTTGCACTGGTATGAGAGAGAGTCTTACCCCAAGGCATTATTTTTCAGGCAAAAAATGCACCTATGGCCACAAGTGCAAATACTACCATCCGGAGCGGGCCAATCAACCACAGCGTTCCGTGGCTGATGAGCTCCGCATCAGTGCCAAACTGTCCACAGTGAAAACCGTGAGTGAAGGCACCCTGGCCAAGTGTGGCACAGGGCTGTCTAGTGCCAAAGGTGAGACAACCTCAGAAGTCAAACGTGTGACCCCCAAGCGCCAGTCGGATCCCAGCATCCGGTCCATGGCTGTAGAGCCTGAGGAATGGCTGTCGATTGCCCGTAAGCCTGAGGCCAGCTCTGTCCCCTCACTTGTGACCGCCCTAAGTGTCCCCACAATCCCACCCCCTAAAAGCCATGCAGTGAGTGCACTCAACACCCGTTCAGCCAGCAGCCCAGTGCCAGGATCCTCTCATTTCCCCCACCAGAAGGCCTCACTGGAGCACATGGCTAGCATGCAGTATCCCCCAATCCTGGTAACCAATAGCCATGGGACTCCTATTAGCTATGCTGACCAATATCCAAAGTTTGAGTCCTTGGGGGACCATGGCTACTATTCAATGTTAAGTGACTTCTCCAAACTGAACGTCAACAGCATGCATAATCGAGAGTACTACATGGCTGAAGCAGACCGAGGAGTATATGCCCGGAATCCCAACCTCTGTCCTGACAACCGTATGAGCCATACCAGGAACGACAACTATTCCTCTTACAACAACCTGTACTTGGCTGTAGGTGATAGCCATCCTGAGGGCAGTTTGAAGCTGCATCGTTCGGCATCTCAGAACCGTCTTCAGCCTTTTCCTCATGGTTACCATGACGCCTTAACGCGAGTGCAGAACTATGGCCCAGAGGATTCTAAGCAAGTCCCCCACAAACAGTCAGTTCCCCACTTAGTTCTGCAAGCCCAGCACCCAGCAACTGGCGTATGCTCCAGCGGTCCTGGAGACTACTCTATGCTTCCCAATATCCATCCTGGGGCAACCCCCCAGCCAGGACGTGCCCTGGTAATGACTCGTATGGACAGCATTTCTGACTCCCGCCTCTATGAGAGCAACCCCATGAGGCAAAGGAGACCTCCTCTGTGCCGGGAGCAACATGCCAGCTGGGACCCATTGCCCTGTGCAACTGATTCCTATGGCTACCACTCTTATCCCTTGAGTAACAGCCTCATGCAACCATGCTATGAGCCAGTCATGGTACGGAGCGTGCCTGAAAAGATGGAACAGCTTTGGAGAAATCCTTGGGTTGGAATGCGCAATGATAACAGGGAGCATATGATCCCAGAGCACCAGTATCAGACTTACAAGAACCTCTGCAATATTTTCCCTTCAAACATTGTTCTTGCAGTGATGGAGAAGAATCCCCACACAGCAGATGCCCAACAACTGGCAGCTTTGATTGTTTCTAAGCTTAGGGCTGCTCGTTGACATGACATAGAAGTTAATCCTTTATACAAATATAAATACTAATAATGCATTAATACTATGATGAGTAATAATTTTGTGTTGCGCTTTACAAGTTACAGTGTTTATGTTATTTGAAGCTCAAAACAACCTTGTAAGATAAATCTTACTGATGTCTTATTTTCTAGAAAAAGAAACTAAATCTCATTGAGATTAAGTTCCTTGCCAAGGTCACACTGCTAGCAAGTGACCAAATCATGGCTCATACTCAAGTCCTCTGACTCCAAGTCCCATGCTTTTTTGCACGGCACCATGCAGGCAATGGAGGACAAAACTCAGGGGGAGAAGGTCTAACTGCAAGAATCTCCCAAGGGATTCCATTACCAACATTTTCTTAATCACATATTCTATATTACAAAGTATTGATAATATATCTAATTTTAAAAGGAAGAGCATCAGGAGCAAATTATATGTTGAATTAACCTTTGGGGATTTTTAATAGGATATTTAAAGCTATTTAAAAGCAAATGCATAAATTATTGCATGAATATCTGACCATTCAATATCTTTACTAACCAAGCTATAGGGTCACATCAAAGCTTCTAGAGGTATATTTCAACTTATTGTTAGCAATTATATTGCATGTATAACTGTATGTATTTAGTTTAAGATGTTTCTGTATTTCCATATAACCTTTTATATAGTGATAATGAGAAGAAAAGCTCTGCACAGTCCTTAGTCTATAGTTGTATAGATCATGAATCTAATTTGATTTTATGTCACATTTCATAGTTACGACCAGTTTTGAAAGTGAAATTACATGCCAATATTTGAATATTGTTTTCTTAGACACCAGAGCAAGCTAGCTCTACTTCCTTTGCAGTTTTTACTGGTCAACATTTACTGATAGTTCTTAGCTTTTATATCTCTTCACCTTAGCAAATTAAAGATCAGATTACAGCTTTTTATTTCAGAGGAGCTGATGGAAAAGCTCAAGATCCAAGCATATCAGGTTTGTGCTAAAAAAGCACAGAAGTTTGACCAGGACCAAGGGAGTTACTACCAGACTTCACTTCCTTTTTACCAGGAGAGATGGCCAAACGTGCAGCATTAAATGATGAACACAAAAGCTGCATTCAAGGAGGGTCTAATGGATACTTTTTAGACTTCTGACCTATGCAGTATTCGACATCACAGGATAAAACGTAATGGAGGACAGTGCACAGTCATGTAATCCACTTTCTCTTGTTGTCCACCCTTTGGGAAATAAGGTTGATCACTGGTGGAACAGAATTTCTTTAGGAAACAAAACGAGGGGATTTCTAAGTGGAAAAAGGCAGCTTACAAAAGGAGATGGTACATCTTTGCTAATAACTGGCTCAGTTATGCACTTCAAATATAGCAAACAGGATGCACTTACCCTTAGATAATTATTAAATGCATTACTAAAGACAGCAGGACTTTGGGTTGGGTGGCACCATTTGTGCAACTAGTATCTTGCTCAGGGTGGAAAACTTTGTAGCTAAATGCCTCCTCTAGAGGCATTATTGGGTTGTTTTTTTTTAAGCTGTACTAAATGAACCCCTTTTTTTAATCCATTGTATATTAAACATTTTGAACCATGACCTGCTCACTATTTCTTGAGCTGGAACTTGCTAATTTCTATGATTTTTTTTTTATCATGAAAGTTAAGAAGGCCTGGTCTAGGTCTTTTGTTGCTTCATGAGAAGGTGTGACACTCTCTATAAATGTTTCTTATCGTGAAACCCTCCACACGTGAGTCTGTAGTTAGGATTGTTTCTGGTGGTTTCATAGTGGCTTGCATGCTGCTTTCTGGCTTTCTATCTCTGTCCTAGTTGATCAAAACTGCATCTCAATCAGCATTTATCTTCAGTTAACCACAGCTTTGTATTCATCTCCTACTCTCTGATCTTTCCATTCCCCAGCATGCTGATATGCAAAAAGTACTTTCTGTCCCATATAGAATAGAGAGTGACAGTTGCCACTGAAACTAGTGTTTGCAATTCAGTTTCACCCAAATTTTATACACTTTATTTTCAACTTATACAAACATTTTATTTTCAACCTCTTGGACCTTCTGAATCTGTCCCATGTCTAAATCAAGGGTATTTGACAATCTTAGATGACTCTACTAACTTTGTACCTGTTAGTTCATCTTCCTACCAAAATCATCAATGGCACCACAGTATCTACTAGCTGCACAATTTTCAGGGAAGCACAAGATTTGTCTTGTCAGCTGCAATTTATCTCAGATAAGTTCATATTTAATACTTGGGAAAACTGTAAGCTCCTCCCAACACAGGACGTATTTTTAAGGCAGCATATGTATTTTTTATTTTCCAAAACCAATTGTCATTCTTCTCATAAAATGTGTACAAGCCAAAGTGGCTAAAAGCAATGCTTCAAATAATCAGAAATGACCTTTTGTTGATACAAATTATATCTTTTTTTCCTGATTGCATAAGAACAAATGTACAAAACTCATAATAAACTAAGTTAGGTACTGACTTTTCACCATGATGTTTGTGGCACTGTGTGTCACAGAAAAGCAGCCTGGGAGTCATGAGGGAGCTATTTACAAAGGGCAGTAGTGGTTTATAGACAAAGACAATTTTTTCAAGGCTTCCTTATTACTATGCACACAGCTATTATGTGTACAGTTTCAAGGATTATATTGCATAAGTTCTCTTTAGCCTATTACATTTAATATGTCCCCAAAAAAGGAATTTTGTGTCAAAATTGTGGTAGTGAATCATCTGCAAGAAGCTAAAATTATGAATGCATGAATCTAGCATGCTTTTTAGTGAGGTTATTAGAGAAACATTTTCTTTATACTGGTATCTGTACACTTCTTGACTTTTCCATATTGTCTGTAACTATAAAACAACAAATACAAAGAAGCACTGGGACCTTCTCAGTTCTCCTGATAATAAAATCAGGCCTCTTTCTTAGGGTTAAGCTTGTGTTCCTGAGAATACTTACCTCCAAGCACTCAGCAGGGGTTACTGCAGTGTTTAGTGTGGTTTTCAAGGACCAGTATATTTTGCAAGAGGTGCTTTGTACTTTTAATTTTTTCACTGAATTTCTGAACTCATAGAAAGTCTGTGCCTATTCAGGTCTTAGATTTTATACATTTTGTGATTTTTGTTTCTTTTTGTGATTTTGTTGTGGTTACTTTTATTTCAACCTGAAGAAGTGTGATTCTAGAGTGGCAAGGTCAATTCAATTACTAGAGCCTTTTCAAAGGACGCATGTAGCCATTGCACTATCTTTTAAAGTGTAAAGTATAGAAAGGAGAATGACAGATGCCTTATGGAAAGGGTCTGTAAAACTTTTCTTTTTCTAAGTAATAATATAAGTATTCTCTCTTTCTTTCCTAGTTTCCAGAACACTTTGAAAACCCATTTTTTTTCTATTTGAGAATAAATTCTCTTTATACAGTAATTCAAATATTGATACCCATTAACCTTTGGCACTGAGCTTTCTTCTAACATAGAAGAATTCATTTTGAGAGGCGCTCATTTACTGTTCTATCTATGCTGTTAGTATGGGACTTCGTACAATTGCCCTTTTTGAGGGCCAACAATTTCAATACACTTTTACTCTGTGAACCAGGTCTGAAACTGCACAGGGAAAATACTGTTAAGCTATCCAAAGAGCTCTGCTCAGGTCTCTTCCTAACCCTTCTCTGTCTTCCCCTAGTTTTCTCCTCCTCACATCTGACACTGAGGAGGGCATAGTCTTAAACTTGAAGTGGCACTACAGTTAGTTCTCATTGGAAACCAAACCGGTATGTTTTGGGAACCTGCTTGTCCAAAGTATTCGATGCCTTTGGAAAGACTCAGCATATTCAATGTCTACCATATTGTAGCTAGCTATATACATAGACAGATTGACTATTTCTAGTCCTGATTTATATATCACTGAGCTATAGTAGTTTGCTTTATCCATTTGTGGGATTAAACAAATACTGTTTAATGGTTGTAAACTTTTATAAAACCTCTTTGGGTTTTTTGTTTGACCCAAACATAACGTAAGTCTCAATGACAAAATACACAAAGCCAACCAGAGGTGAGTGAAAATATGTCCCATCCCCAGTTTTGTCTTCCCCTATAACGCAGGTGCAATGCTTTGCTATGTTTTCACTAGCATGAATATGCTATGACTACATAATGAGGTTTTATTGGTTTCACCTATAATCATGATTGAAAATGCTGTATCATTGACAATAATGAACTGTAACCACACTTACTTTCTGCATAAACTATTTGTCTACTAACTACAAATGACTGTGTTTCTTTAAGAACATCAACAACAAAAGCCATACCACACTGACCTATACACACATTCTAGTTCACTTCTAAAAACTTAATTTTCTTCCCTTGGGAAATTTAAATAAAAACTTGAAACTACAAAAAAATTTCTGTCCTTGGGACTTGCATCGTGAGATAAGTTATAAGGAGAGGGATCTCCCCAAATGACTTCATCTGAATTTTACCACAGTAAGCATATGCCTTCTTCTATTTTTGTATACTAACACAGCCCTAAGTGCTACTCATAGGGCTGGACTGATCCAAGCCTCCACTCATGGGTCAGAACTAGGTGGAGGGTTCAGGGCCCAGCTTAATTTCTTACCTGATATCTTCAGGGACATAGAAATATCATCTGCTGGGCATTAGCCAAATATCAGAGCTAGAAGCATTCTGGCACCCTTACTTACAGAGAAGCCACTGATGGAAGCTTAGCTTCCATCAAGTTATAGTTGTGCGAACTGAGGATCCAAGAACTAAAGAGGTTTGACTAAGGCTGAGGGAGGTAATGGCAAAGCTACAACTGGAACCCCAGGCCTCATTGCTCCCAGGCCAGTGAGCTCTTTATTAAAGTGGTGTCTCCTCTTCCCTCATGCTTTTTGGGAGCATCCTACTCCCACCTCAAGCCCCTCACCCACCCTGAACAATTGAGGCCAGTCCTATTCTAAAGGCAGAGATGACCACAGTTGCTACAGGAAAGTCCAGTCTGAGCCTTTGGAAGGCACTACTTATAAATCTGTGAATCTTTCTTTCTTTTATCATACTTTTGAGACTAAGTGCTCATCTCTCCTTATCCTTTCCCTGCCTTCTCTCACATTTCTTAGGCACATACATTATTAAGTTCTTCCTGAGTACCAAATAGGGACCTGAACTATACTATACTGGGCTAGGGAGAGACAGAAGAGGAATAAACAGTTCCTAGCTTTCGAAATTTATGCTCTCATGATGAAATAAGGCAGACTTATAGAAAAAGTTAATAAATTAAGACTTTCTTGGAGGGCAGTGGCAGCCTCAGAGTTGGGTGAGTGGTCATGATAGTTAGAATTCCAAGAGGGGACAATTCAATATTCAATGCCTCTCCCTAATCATAGGTGGGAAATCAACTAGTCTGATGATTTCCCTCACTAGCTTACCTCTCTGGCCTCAGAACTTACCATGTTCTAATTATCCTGTACCCTTCAATGGTGTCCCAATATGATATGATCTTTCTTTATGCCCTCTGGACTTCTACCTTACTTCTACTCTTTGTTATGACTAGGGTAACTTGCCTTTGAAGACTTCCTGCTATTGTCACCTTTAATAGGCTGTCCTACCTCCTTGATCAAGCATTGTTGGTCCTTACCAACAGTAGGCTTTGCAGGCATCTTGAACAATCCTTCTATCTTAGCACTTGTCACTCTGTTATAATTAACTTGGCATGCAGACTCTACAAATAAGGGAGTTCCTTAGAAGAAGAAACCATGTTCTTCATCACTGATGGGTTATCAGAAGGGGTGACTCTCAATTATTATCATTGAATAACAGTATAATGTATACTTCTTCAACTTGACCCTCAACTCTGTTCCCCAGAATGTGTATAGTTTGAAGACTTTTTAATCAGTCTCTGATCTCTAGTCAGAAATAAAGGTCAAAGGGCACTGGGCTATTGTTGCTCCTAGCCAGTTCTTCCTTAACCTTCTTTCACACATGACACTACCCCTGACTCAACCATCTAAAGCAGTCCTTCCAAGGGACATGATTTCAGATCCCAGGTTTTAGAACTCTAGCAAACAATTATCTTTGACTCTTACCCTCCCTGGACCTGGTCTAAGCTCATATAGTATGCTCCTCAACTTTAGGTCCGTCTTTGAAGTCCAGGGGAAAGCATTTTGTCCTAGGTTAAATAGACCTGAGTCCTGAGTTCAAGGTGTATTAATCCTGGTAGGAATCCACACCACTTACAAATACAAACCATAGTACCTTTTAAAGAACACTTTCATACTTATTCTCTTTTTCTATCCTTGCAACAAGCCTGTGAGGCAAATATTATCCTCTTACAGATAAAGAAACTGGAAATTTACCCAAGGTTACTCTCATTAAGTGGTGTTCTCTGAAACCCAAGACTTTGGGCAGCTTTTTTCTCTCTATTCTTGTTGCATCTCAAACTTTATTTAGCATGCATCAGACTCACCTGGTGACTGTAAAAACAGATTGCTATCCACCCTTAATCTTTCTGATTCAGGTCAGTGATGGCATTCAATGATTTAATTTCTAACAAGCACCCAGATGTTGATGTAGCAAGAAACAAAGATCTATATGATATTAATTTGTTTTGTGTCCTTGGACAAATCCGCTCCATTTTTATCTGCCTCACTCCCTCAATGCACAAAATTAGGGGGCTAACTAGAACTATGATATCCAAATTTTTTAGCAGCAAAAACTATCTGGCAAGAAAAAATATATTATATAGGATATCAATACATTTTTTAAGGATGTAAGAGTTGCTGGAATACATTGATTTATTTATTTTCTATTGTATTGTTTTTGCACCTCTATCTGATTATTTTCCTGATGAGGTTTTTATTTTTTTATTTTTTAAATATGACTTTATATATTTATTTAGCTATATTTTTTATTGGAGTTTGATTTGCCAACATATAGAATAACACCCAGTGCTCATCCTGTCAAATGCCTCCCTCAGTGCCCATCACCCAGTCACCCCATCCCCCCACCACCTCCCTTTCCACTACCCCCTTTTCCTTTCTCAGAGTTAGGTGTCTCTCATGTTCTGTCATCCTCACTGATATTTCCCACTCATTTTCTCTCCTTTCCCCTTTATACCCTTACACTAATTTTTATATTCCCCAAATGAATGAGACCATATAATGTTTGTCCTTCTCTGATTGACTTGCTTCATTTAGCATAATACTCACCAGTTCCATCCAAGTTGAAGCAAATGGTGGGTATTTGTTGTTTCTAATGGCTGAGTAATATTCCATTGTATATATAGACCACATTTTCTTTATCCACTCATTTTTCTATGGACACCGAGACTCCTTGGACTGTTTGGCTATGGTGAACATAGCTACTATAAACATCTGGGAGGGAGGGGCAAGATGGCGGAAGAGTAGGGTCTCCAAATCACGTGTCCCCACCAAATTACCTAGATAACCTACAAATCATGCTGAAAATCTACGAATTCGGCCAGAGATTTAAAGAGAGACCAGCGGGAATGCTACAGTGAGAAGATTTCGTGCTTCTTTCAAGGTAGGAAGACAGGGAAAAAAGAAATAAAGAAACAAAAGGCATCCAAGGGGGAGGGGCCCTGCGAGGAGCCCGGCTAAGGCTGGGGCGAGTGTCCCCAGGACAGGAGAGCTCCGTCCTGGAGAAGCAGGAGCTGCACCAACCTTCCCGGGGTGGAAAGGCCTCGCAGGGAGTTGGAGCAGGACCCCAGGAAGGCGGGGATGCCCTCAGGGTCCCTGGGACACTAAGAGACACCTGCACGCCCAGGAGAGTGTGACATACCCCAGGGCCGAGCTCCCTAAAAGACTGAAGCCCACGGCTGGACCCGGAGCAGCTCAGAGGGGCTCGGGTGGTGGCTCTGCGCAGAGGGCCTGCGTGGCCAGGAGCAGCTCGGAGGCGGCTCTGGCAGAGGAAGAGGATCCGTGCGGAGGGGGCTGCGTGGCTCCGGGAGCAGCTCCATGGGGCTGGGGTGGCAGCTCCATGGAGGCAGCTGCGCGGCCGGGAACACAAATCGAACAGCGCAGGGCCAGGAGCCCCGGGCACCGGGACACATCCCAGGATCCGGCCTCCACCCGGGACAGGCAGAGGCCGGAAGGGCCCAGGACCCCAAGGACGCTCCTGCACCGAGCTGAGCAGGTCAGCGGCCTGCCCCGGAGCCTCCAGGCCCTGAAGACAGAGAGCTCCTTAGATATTGTGGGGGCTGAAGCCAGGGTTCCAGAGCTGGCCCCACCACTGGGGTTGTTCCTCCTGGGGCCTCACGGGGTAAACAACCCCCACTGAGCCCTGCACCAGGCAGGGGGCAGAGCAGCTCCCCCATGAGCTAACACCTGAAAATCAGCACAACAGGCCCCTCCCCCAGAAGACCAGCTACACGGACAAGTTCCAGGGGAAGTCAAGGGACTTAAAGTATACAGAATCAGAAGATACTCCCCCGTGGTTTTTTCTTTTTTTTTCTTTTTCTTTTCTTCTTTTTGATTTCTGTTTGCTTTCCCCACGCTTTTCCTTTCTTTCTTTTTCTCTTTTTCTTCTCTTCTTCTCTTCTTTTCTTCCTTTTTCTTTTTTCTTTTTCTCTTTTCTTTCCTTCTTTCTCTCCTCTCTTTTGCTCCTTTTCCCAATACAACTTGTTTTTGGTCACTCTGCACTTAGCAAAATGACTAGCAGGAAAACCTCACCTCAAAAGAAAGAATGAGAAACACTCCTCTCTCCCACAGAGTTACAAAATCTGGATTACAATTCAATGTCAGAAAGCCAATTCAGAAGCACTATTATACAGCTACTGGTGGCTCTAGCAAAAAGCATAAAGGACTCAAGAGACGTCATGACTGCAGAATTTAGATCCAATCAGGCAGAAATTAAAAATCAATTGAATGAGATGCAATCCAAACTAGAAGTCCTAATGACAAGGGTTAACGAGGTGGAAGAACCAGTGAGTGACAAAGAAGACAAGTTGATGGCAAAGAGGGAAACTAAGGAAAAAAGAGACAAACAATTAAAAGACCATGAGGATAGATTAAGGGAAATAAACGACAGCCTGAGGAAGAAAGACCTACGTATAATTGGGGTTCCCGAGGGCACTGAAAGGGACAGAGAGCCAGAATATGTATTTGAACAAATCATAGCTGAAAACTTTCCTAATCTGGGAAGGGAAACAGGCATTCAGATCCAGGAAATAGAGAGATTCCCCCCCTAAAATCAATAAAAACCATTCAACACCTCGACATTTAATAGTTAAGCTTCCAAATTCCAAAGATAAAGAGAAGATCCTTAAAGCAGCAAGAGACAAGAAATCCCTGACTTTTATGGGGAAGAATATTAGGGAAACAGCAGACCTCTCCACAGAGACCTGGCAGGCCAGAAAGGGCTGGCAGGACATATTCAGGGTCATAAATGAGAAGAACATGCAACCAAGAATACTTTATCCAGCAAGCATCTCATTCAGAATGGAAGGAGAGATAAAGAGCTTTCAAGACAGGCAGGAACTGAAAGAATATGTGACCTCCAAACCAGCTCTGTAAGAAATTTTAAGGGGGACTCTTAAATTCCACTTTAAAAACAGTGGAACTATCCACAAAAACAAGGACTGAATAGATATCATGATGACACTAAACTCATATCTTTCAATAGTAACTCTGAACGTGAACGGGCTTAATAAACCCATCAAAAGGCGCAGGGTTTCCGATTGGATAAAAAAGCAGGACCCATCTATTTCCTGTCTACAAGAGACTCATTTTAGACAGAAGGACACCTACAGCCTGAAAATAAAAGGTTGGAGAACCATTTACCATTCAATGGTCCTCAAAAGAAAGCAGGGGTAGCCATCCTCATATCAGATAAACTAAAATTTACCCCGAAGACTGTAGTGAAAGATGAAGAGGGACACTATATCATACTTAAAGGATCTATCCAACAAGAGGACTTAACAATCCTCAATATATATGCCCTGAATGTGGGAGCTCCCAAATATTTAAATCAATTAATAACCAAAGTGAAGAAATACTTAGATAATAATACACTTATACTTGGTGATTTCAATGTTGCTCTTTTATACTCGATAGGTCTTCTAAGCACAACATCTCCAAAGAAACGAGAGCTTTAAATGATACACTGGACCAGATGGAATTCACAGAAATCTACAGAACTTTGCATCCGAACTCAACTGAATACACATTCTTCTCAAGTGCACATGGAACATTCTCCAGAATAGACCACATACTGGGTCACAAATCGGGTCTGAACCGATACCAAAAGATTGGGATTGTCCCCTGCATATTCTCAGACCATAATGCCTTGAAATTAGAACTACATCACAACAAGAAGTTTGGAAGGACCTCAAAATGTAGAGGTTCAGGACCATCCTGCTAAAAGATGAAAGGGTCAACCAGGAAATTAAGGAAGAATTAAAAAGATTCATGGAAACTAATGAGAATGAAGATACAACAGTTCAAAATCTTTGGGATGCAGCAAAAGCAGTCCTGAAGGGGAAATACATCGCAATACAAGCATCCATTCAAAAACTGGAAAGAACTCAAATACAAAAGCTAACCTTACACCTAAAGGAGCTAGAGAAAAAACAGCAGATAGATCCTATACCCAGCAGAAGAAGAGAGTTAATTAATTTTTGAGTAGAACTCAACGAAATTCAGACCAGAAGAATTGTGGAACAGATCAACAGAACCAGGAGTTGGTTCTTTGAAAGAATTAATAAGATAGATAAACCATTAGCCAGCCTTATTAAAAAGAAGAGAGAGAAGACTCAAATTAATAAAATCATGAATGAAAAAGGAGAGATCACTACCAACACCAAGGAAATACAAACGATTTTTAAAACATATTATGAACAGCTATACGCCAATAAATTAGGCAATCTAGAAGAAATGGACGCATTCCTGGAAAGCCACAAACGACCAAAACTGGAAGAGGAAGAAATAGAAAACCCGAACAGGCCAATAACCAGGGAGGAAATTGAAGCAGTCATCAAAAACCTCCCAAGACACAAAAGTCCAGGGCCAGATGGCTTCCCAGGGGAATTCTATCAAACGTTTAAAGAAGAAACCATACCAATTCTCCTAAAGCTGTTTGGAAAGATAGAAAGAGATGGAGTACTTCCAAGTTCATTCTATGAGGCCAGCATAACTTTAATTCCAAAACCAGACAAAGACCCCACCAAAAAGGAGAATTACAGACCAATATCCCTGATGAACATGGATGCAAAAATTCTCAACAAGATACTAACCAATAAGATCCAACAATACATTAAGAAAATTATTCACCATGACCAAGTAGGATTTATCCCCGGGATACAAGGCTGGTTCAACACTCGTGAAACAATCAATGTGATTCATTATATCAGCAAGAGAAAAACCAAGAACCATATGATCCTCTCATTAGATGCAGAGAAAACATTTGATAAAATACAGCATCCATTCCTGATCAAAACTCTTCAGAGTGTAGCGATAGAGGGAACTTTCCTCGACATCTTAAAAGCCATCTATGAAAAGCCCACAGCAAATATCATTCTCAATGGGGAAGAACTGGGATCCTTTCCCCTAAGATCAGGAACAAGACAGGGATGTCCACTCTCACCACTGCTATTCAACATAGTAATAGAAGTCATAGCCTCAGCAATCAGACAACAAAAAGACATTAAAGGCATTCAAATTGGCAAAGAAGAAGTCAAACTCTCCCTCTTCACAGATGACATGATACTCTACATAGAAAACCCAAAAGCCTCTACCCCAAGATTGCTAGAACTCATACAGCAATTTGGCAGCGTGGAAGGATACAAAATCAATGCCCAGAAATCAAAGGCATTTCTATACACTAACAATGAGACTGAAGAAAGAGAAATTAAGGAGTCAATCCCATTGACAATTGCACCCAAAAGCATAAGATACCTAGGAATAAACCTAACCAAAGAGGTAAAGGATCTATACCCTAAAAACTATAGGACACTTCTGAAAGAAATTGAGCAATACACAAAGAGATGGAAAAATATTCCATGCTCATGGATTGGCAGAATATTGTGAAAATGTCAATGTTACCCAGGGCAATTTACATGTTTAATGCAATCCCTATCAAAATACCATGGACTTTCTTCAGAGAGTTAGAACAAATTATTTTAAGATTTGTGTGGAATCAGAAAAGATCCCGAATAGCCAGGGGAATTTTAAAAAAGAAAACCATATCTGGGGGCATCACAATGCCAGATTTCAGGTTGTACTACAAAACTGTGGTCATCAAGACAGTGTGGTACTGGCACAAAAACAGACACATAGCTCAATGGAACAGAATAGAGAACCCAGACGTAGACCCTGAACTTTATGGTCAACTAATATTCGATAAAGGAGCAAAGGCTATCCACTGGAAGAAAGACAGTCTCTTCAATAAATGGTGCTGGGAAAATTGGACATCCACATGCAGAAGAATGAAACTAGACCACTCTCTTTCACCATACACAAAGGTAAACTCAAAATGGATGAAAAATCTCAATGTGAGACAAGATTCCATCAAAATCGTAGAGGAGAACACAGGCAACACCTTTTTTGAACTTGGCCAGAGCCACTTCTTGCAAGATACATCCATGAAGGCAAGAGAAACAAAAGAAAAATGACTTATTGGGACTTCATCAAGATAAGAAGCTTTTGCACAGCAAAGGATACAGTCAACAAAAGTAAAAGACAACCTATAGAATGGGAGAAGATATTTGCAAATGACGTATCAGATAAAGGGCTAGTTTCCAAGATCTATAAAGAACTTCTTAAACTCAACAGCAAAGAAACAAACAATCCAATCATGAAATGGGCAAAAGACATGAACAGAAATCTCACAGAGGAAAACCTAGACATGGCCAACATGAACATGAGAAAATGCTCTGCATCACTTGCCATCAGGGAAATACAAGTCAAAACCACAATGAGATACCACCTCACACCAGTGAGAATGGGGAACATTAACAAGGCAGGAAACCACAAATGTTGGAGAGGATGCGGAGAAAAGGGAATCCTCTTACACTGTTGGTGGGACTGTGAACTGGTGCAGCCACTCTGGAAAACTGTGTGGAGGGTCCTCAAAGAGTTAAAAATAAACCTGCCCTACGACCCAGCAATTGCACTGTTGGGGATTTACCCCAAAGATTCAGATGCAATGAAACGCCGGGACCCCGATGTTTATAGCAGCAATGTCCACAATAGCCGAACTGTGGAAGGAGCCTCGGTGTCCATCGAAAGATGAATGGATAAAGAAGATGTGGTTTATGTATACAATGGAATATTACTCAGCCATTAGAAATGACAAATACCCACCATTTGCTTCAACGTGGATGGAACTGGAGGGTATTATTCTGAGTAAGTAAGTCAATTGGAGAGGGACAAACACTGTATGTTCTCTTTCACTGGGGGAATATAAATAATTGTGAAAGGGAATATAGGGGAAGGGAGAAGAAATGTGTGGGAAATATCATAAAGGGAGACAGAACATAAAGACTCCTAACTCTGGGAAACGAACTAGGTGTGATGGAAGGGGAGGAGGGC
This sequence comes from Canis lupus dingo, assembly GCF_003254725.2. NCBI lineage: Eukaryota > Metazoa > Chordata > Mammalia > Carnivora > Canidae > Canis > Canis lupus. The sequence continues at coordinate 50,391,545 of NC_064281.1, forward strand.
AGGGGTTGGTGGTGAATGGGTGATGGGCATTGAGGGGAGCACTTGACGGGATGAGCACTGGGTGTTATTCTGTATGCTGGGAAATTGAACACCAATAAATAATAAATTTATTATTAAAAAAATTAAAAAATAAACATCTGGTTGCAGTTGTCTCCGATTTTCATTGCATCTGCATCTTTGGGGTAAATCCCAGCAGTGAAATTGCTGGGTGGTAGGACAGATCTATTATTATCTCTTTGAGGAAGCTCCACACAGTTTTCCAGAGTGGTTGTACCAGTTCACATTCCCACCAACAGTGCAAGAGGGTTCCCCTTTCTCCACATCCTCTAAAACGTTTTTATTTTCCCGACTTGTTATTTTCCCCATTGTCACTGATGTGACGTGGTATATCATTGTGGTTTTGATTTGTATTTCCCTGATGGCCAGTGATGCGGAGCATTTTCGCATGTGCTTATTGGCCATTTCTATGTCTTCCTCTTTGAAATTTCTGTTCATGTATTTTCCCATTTCATGACTGGATTGTTTGTTTCTTGGGTGTTGATTTTAATAAGTTGTTTATAGATCTTGGATACTAGCCCTTTATCTGATAGGTCATTTGCAAATATCTTCTCCCATTCAGTAGGTTGTCTTTGAGTTTTGTTGACTGTTTCTTTTGCTGTGCAGAAGCTCTTTATTTTGAAGAAGTCCCAATAATTCATTTTTGCTTTTGTTTCCCTTGCCTTCCTAGATGTATGTTGCAAGAAGTTGCTGTGGCCAAGTTCCAAAAAGGTGTTGCCTGTGTTCTCCTCTAGGATTTTGATGGATTCTTGTCTCACATTTAAATGTTTCATCCATTTTAAGTTTATCTTTGCATATGGTGTAAGAGAATGGTCTACTTTCATTCTCCTACATTGGCTTTCAAATTTTCCCAGCACCATTTATTGAAGAGAGTGTCCTATGTCCAGTGGATAGTCTTTCCTGCTTTGCTGAATAAGTTGACAATAGTTGATGACCGTTTTATGAGTTCTCTATTCTGCCAGTGAACTATGTGTCTGTTTTTGTGCCAGTACTACAATGTCTTGATGATCACAGCTTTGTAGTACAACTTTAAATCTGGCATTGTGATGCCCCCGGCTTAGATTTTCTTTTTCAATATTCCCCTGGCTATTCGGGGTCTTTTCTGATTCCAATCAAATATTAAGATGATTTATTCCAATTCTCTGAAGAAAGTCCATGGTGATTTGATAGGGATTGCATTGAACGTGTAAATTGCCCTGGGAAGCATAGGCATTTGGATGCTGTATTTTGTCAAAAGCTTCCTCTGCATCTATTGAGAGGATCATATAGTTCATGTTTTTTGTCTTGTTGATATGATCTATCATGTTGATTGTTTTACGAGTGTTGAAGCAACCTTCCATCCCAGGGATAAATCCCACTTGGTCATGGTGAATAATCTTCTTAATGTACTGTTGTATCCTATTGCCTAGTAACTTGTTGAGAATTTTTGGATCTGTGTTCATCAGGGTTATTGTTCTATAATTCTCCTTTTGGTGGGGTCTTTGTCTGGTTTTGGAATTAATGTTATGCTGGCCTCATAGAATGAGTTTGGAAGTTTTCCATCCCTTTCTATCTTTTGGAACAGCTTTAGTAGAATAGGTATTGTTTCTTCTTTAAACATTTGATAGAATTCCCCTGGGAAGCCATCTAGCCCTGGACTTTTGTGTCTTGGGAGGTTTTTGATGACTGCTTCAATTTCCTCGCTCGTTATTAGCCTGTTCAGGTTTTCTATCTTCTGTTCCAGATTTGGTAGTTTGTGGTGTTCCAGAAATGCTTCCATTTCTGCTAGATTTCCTAATTTATTGGCGTATAGCTGCTCATAATATGTTTTCAAAATCGTTTGTATTTAATAAGACTGGCTATTGGTTTATCTATCTTATTAATTCTTTCAAGGAACTAACTCCTGGTTTTGTTGATCTGTTCCACAGTTCCTCTGGTATCTATTTCATTGAGTTCTGCTCAAATCTTTATGAACTCTCTTCTGTTGCTTGGTGTCGGTTTATTTGCTGTTCTTTCTCCAGTACCTTTAGGTGCAAGGTTAGCTTGTGTATTTTAGTATTTGAGTTTCTTCCAATATTTTGAGGGATTCTTGTATTGTGATGTATTTCCGCCTCAGACTGCTTTTGCTGTATCCCAAAGATTTTGAATTGTTGTATCTTCATTTTCATTAGTTTCCATGCATCTTTTTAATTCTTCCCTAATTTCCTGATTGACCTATTCATTCATCTTTTAGCAGGACGCTCTTTAACCTCCAAGTGTATGTGTTTCTTCCAAATTTCTTCTTGTAATTGAATTCAAGTTTCAAAGCATTATGGTCTGAAAATATGCAGGGGACAATCCCAGTCTTTGGTATGGGGTGAAACCTGATTTGTGACCCAGTATGTGGTCTATTCTGGAGAAAGTTCCATGTGCACTTGAGAATAATGTGTAGTCAGTTGAGTTCAGATGGAAAGTTCTGTAAATATATGTGTGAAATCCATCTGATCAAGTATATCATTTAAAGCTCTTGTTTCTTTGAAGATCTTGTGCTTAGAGGAATTGTCATTTGCAGAAAGTGCTGTTTTGAAGTCTCCTAATATTACTAATATTAGTGTATTATTATCAAGTATGTCTTTACTTTGGTTACTAATTGATTTATATACTTGGCAGCTCCCACATTAGGGGCATAAATATTCATGATTTTTAGGTCTTCTGGTTGGATAGATCTTTTAATTATGATATAGTGTCCCTCTTCATCTCTTACTACTTACTTTGGGATAACATTTAAGTTATCTAAGGATTGTTACCACAGCTTTCTTTTGAGGACCACTTAAATAGTAAATGGTTCTCCAATGTTTCATTTTCAGCCTGGAGGTGTCAATATGTCTAAAATGAGTCTCCTGTAGACAGCAAATAGATGGGTCTTGCTTTTCATCCAGTCTGAGACCCTGCGTCTTCTAATGGGATCATTAAGCCCATTCATGTTCAGAGTTCCTATTGAAAGATATGAATTTAGTGTCATCATAATACCTATTCAGTCCCTGTTTTTGTGGATTATTTTTTTGTGCTTCCTCTTTCTTTTACAGATTCCCCCTTACTATTTCTTGCAGAGCTGTTTTGGTAGTCACATATTCTTTCAGTTTCTGCCTATCTTGGAAGCTCTTTATTTCTCTTTCTATTCTGAATGAGAGCCTCACTGGATATAGCATTCTTGACTGCATGTTATTCTCATTTAGTACCCTGAATATATCCTGCCAGCCCTTTCTGGCCTGCCAGGTCTCTGTGGAGAAGCCTGTTGTTAATATAATATTTATCCCCATATAAGTTATGGATCTCTTGTCTCTCACTGCTTTAAGGATTTTCCCTTTATCTTTGGAATTTGCAAGTTTCAGTATTAACTGTCAAGGTGTTGAACGGTTTGTATTGATTTTGGGGGGGGGAGACCTCTCTATCTCCTGGATCTGAATGCCTGTTTCCATCTCCAAATTAGGGAAGTTCTCAGCTATGATTTGTTCAAATATGCTTTCTGGCCTGCTGGCCCTCTTGGAGCTCTCTGGAACCCCAATTATACGTAGGCTTTTCCTTCTGAGGCTATTATTTATTTCCCTTAGCCTTTCCTCATGATCACTTAATTGTTTTTCTTTCTTTTACTTTCTTGCCATCTACTTGTCTTCTGTGTTGCTCTCTCATTCTTCCACTTCATTAACTCTCTCGTTGGGACCTCCAGTTTGGATTGCATCTCATTTATTTTAATTTGGGCTGATTAGTTCTAAATTCTGTAGTCATGAAGTCTCTTGAATCCTTTATCCCTTTTTCCAGAGCCACCAGTTGCTTTATAATTGTGTTTCTGAATTGGCTTTCTGACATCTACTTGTAATCCAAATTCTGTAACTCTGTACAGAAAGTACTGTTTTCTGATTCTTTCTTTTGTGGTGAGTTCTTCTTTCCAGTCATTTTGCTCAGTGCAGGGTGGCTGTATGGTGGGCTGAGTCAAGATTATCAACCACGACCTAAGTAAATTTCACCCTAGATAATTCTTAAGAGGTCACTGATCAGAAATTGAAAACAAAGATCAGAACGAAAGAAAACTAAAGGACCACTAAAGTGAAAAACAAATTAGTAAAAATAAAAGGCCAAGAATCCCAAAGTATAAGAAAAAATGAAAAGAGGAGAAAAAAAGAAGAGAAAAAAAGCAAAAGTCAAGAGAAAAAAAAAGAGAGAGAAGAATAAAATGGGGGCAGGCTGGGAGATGGTGGTGGTGACGAAGTTGTAGTGGGGAGAGATTGTAGCCTACCTGAGGGGTCCTAGAGGGTGATCCTCTTGGTTCTGAGTGTATTAAGTTTTGTATGTTAGAAGATGCTCAGTCAGAAATTTCTCTACCAGAAATACTTATATAGAGCTCCACCATTGACCACCAAAACATAAATGAGATAAAAGAGGGGGGCAGAATGGGAATGAAGAGAGAATATAATCTCACAGAATGAACCAGCACGGTATATTATGGGTGCATGCTGGTCATGTTTTAGAAGGTATTAACTTCTGCCCTTGTAGAACAAAATTAGGCAGAGAAAACCAAAAGCACAGAACAAAAAAAAAATCTTGTATATCTCCCAAAAGGAAGTTGAGTATGTTGAAGGGATCTAGAAGTGGAAAATATATCTAAGACCTGTAATTGTATAAATATTAAAGTCAAAAAGGAAGAAACATAAAAATGAAGAGGTGGTAAAATATTGTAGTTAAGGTGGAAAAAGAGAAAAAATGGAAATTTATACTCTGATATAAAGACAAGTTGTAGTGGAAAAAAGAAAAAAGGAAAAAGGATGGGTACCTTTTAGTTCTATATACTGTAAATCCCTTGACTTCCCCTGGAGCTTTCCAGAGCTGCTTGGTCAAGAACTTGCTGTTCCCCTGTCCTTCCAGCTGGTCTTCTAGGGGAGGGGTCTGCTGTGCTGATTCTCAGGTGTCTGTGCCTTGGTGGAGATGCCTCACCCCCTGCCAGGTGCAGGGCTCAGTGGGAGCTGTTTATCCTGTGAGGTGTTTTTTCCCTGAAGGCCCCACCTCTCCCAGGCACAGGGTGAAACAAGGAGGAAAAACAACAATGGTGGCGGCCAGATTTCCAGCTCTGGATTCAGCTCCCCGTTAGTAACTAAAGCAGTCTCCCAGTTAGTAACTAAGGCAGTCTCCCAGTCTGCACTGGCCTAGGTGCTCCCAGGCCGGGGTGGGTATGCTGATCTGCACAGCTTGGGGCCGCCCAGTGGCAGGGGAGTCCTTGCTGTCGTGTCCTCCCTACTTCCACCTGTCCCAGGGGGAGTGCAGGATCCTGGGCTGTGTCTGCTTTAGCGCCCTGGGATCCGGGGCCCTGTGCTGCTGGAATCATGCTCCTGGGGTGCATGGCTCCTGAAGGCAGCCAGGCTCAGCCACCTCTGTCCAGAGCCACCTGCCTAACCGACTGGCTTCTCCCAGATGCCCTGCCAAGTGCGTGCTCTAGCCCTTTACCAGGATCGGCCCAGTTTGTGGCGAGCTTTCCCCTGGGCACACTTCCTCTATTATTGACTCCGGGAAACTGGAGGTTTTACTGCCCCTCCTGCAATTCTGCTCTATTTCTCTGCCGAGCACTTTTCTGTTGTGGATTTTTAAAGTTCCGGCTTCTCCGAGGCTGGGCTTTCCTGTCCTAGAGGCTTTAGGCAGGCTCTTCGTGGTGCCCTTCCCCCACTGATTCTTTTTTTTTTTTCCTGCCTTCCTACCTTGTTAGAAGCGAAAACCTTTCTCTGTAGCGTTCCAGCTGTTCTCTCTAAACTTCAGGTCAAATTCGTAGGTGTTCAGGATGGTTTGAAAGTTATCTAGGCAAGTTGGTGGGGCCAGGTGAGTTGAAGACCTCTACTCCTCCACCACCTTGCCCCATGTCTCTGGATATCAATACATTCATACAATATATAAAATCCAGGCTTCTCCAGAGAAGTGGTGGAGAGGAACCAAGTGTTTGCAGCAGCCATCTCCATATGGAGCAGATGCTGAACTACCACCCAGAGTATGTTTGCAAATCCCTTGGCTATATGCGCCCTAGATGCTCTGAGGGCAACTTGAACTCTGATGTTCCAGGATACTGAAAGACAGCATCGCCACTGTGGCAGGAATGGGAAGATTTGGAGGGAAACTGTGCTACCTAGTGCAAGAGACTGCTCTACCCATGCCTAATGCTTGAGTCTACATATAGGAAATCTTAATCCTATTGGGCTGTTGGACTGATGGACCCCTTTGATAATCTTTTTTTTTTCTTATTTATTTATGATAGTCAGAGAGAGAGAGAGAGAGAGAGAGAGAGAGGCAGAGACATAGGCAGAGGGAGAAGCAGGCTCCATGCACCGGGAGCCCGATGTGGGATTCGATCCTAGGTCTCCAGGATCGCGCCCTGGGCCAAAGGCAGGCGCCAAACCGCTGCGCCACCCAGGGATCCCTCCCTTTGATAATCTGATTAGGTCTGTGGGCCAGCTCTAGAAAAATGATTATATACACATACCCACAAAGATATTCAGGATATCCTTTAAGGGGTGTTGGCAACTTCCTGGGGGTTCTACTTCAAGTTAACAGTTGACTGGGCTCTGACATGATGTTCCCCTAAATTTCTCCTTGGCATTTTCTTTTTTCTCCTTGGCATTTTCTTAGTCTAAGCCCTCTCCTTCCTTTCATTATTCCTTAGCTCACCTACTCCTTGGGCCAGGTTCTTGTCTGAAATGCTGCCTAGTTTTATCCCTTGTTTCCCTTTGGGGCCAACATGGTGCTACAAATGCCCACTTTCTTTCTTGTTTAGCTATTACTCTCCCCAGAGGATGGATAACACTGTAGCATCTTGACCTCAATCAACCTTCACCCGGAAAATATAACCCTGAGAAAAACAAAGAACTTGTGGCACAACAGAGATCTCTTAGGGTACTTAGCAGATCTTCAGGTTATGATTGGTGAATTTGTCTTTTCTCACCAGGTAGAGGGCTCTAAGGAATATAAACATTTATTCATCCCTGTCTCCTGGCAGCTCTGAGCTGGCAGAGTAGGCACTCTTGAGTATCTGACGAACTGGGTGATCACAGAGAAGGAGCTCTGGATCAGTTCATAAGATTTTTCTCTGGCTTCAGTGCCTACCACAGTAAAGTCCACTCTATTATTTCTAGGCCAAAGGAGTGGGGAACAAAACAACAGAGGTTTCTTTTCGTTTTTCAATTGCTGTTTAGTGCCCAATGAGGGTAAGCAAGGAAATGAGCCAAAAGCCTGCTAGGTAGCATCAGGAAGCCTGGGTCTGTCAGTGAGGTTCTGAGCAGATTCACCAGATGCTGGCTGGGTTCTATAGCGATGCCTGTCTTCTGGAACCCAATGCTTCTAAGTGAGTTGGCCCCATTCTACAGCTGAAAGGAGTGAAAGTGGTTTGAATCAGGAAGTATGTATGGGGCCTGGTGGTGAAAACAATTAGGGGCAGTGGGCCCAAGGGGCCATAGGACCAAGCTTCTGCTTAAAGTCCTATTATGATCCCAACTTCTCCAAGGCCCCCCAGAAAAAGGCGAGTATACTAATCTGCCCCAGCACATACTCACTTATCTTACAAACACCAAAACTAACAGTTGCCTGTTTATTGTTTTTTAAAACAAAATTTAAAAAACCCAAAACATTCAAAATTCCATGGTGGCAAAAAGCTGAGCTGATATGGCTGATGTGGGCTGTCTCCCAGGTTGTTTAATAGAGCATCAGGTGCACTGGCGGGGGCCAGGAGCGGGGGGTACAAAAGAGGCAGGGAATGGGCTGTTTTCCCAGCAGGGCTGGATAAACACTTTGCAACAGAGTGGGTGTCAGAAGAGCTGCAGGCCAGTTTTGAGTCCATGCAGCTGGCCCTGGCTCCAGAGAAGGCCCTCCAAGTTGCTGCTGCCATTGCTACTGTTGCTACAGTTGTCACTGCCCACGCCACAGCTCAAGCCACGGGTGCTGTAGAGAGAGAAGAGGGTTCAGTCAGGGAAGGAGGCAGCTTTGGACTCTGGAAGGGTTAAGGGTGCTTGACTGATCTATGTATATGGAAAGAGCCCACCCTCCTGCTTGGTTTTACAAAGACTATGGAGGAAATCTGAGAAACTACTTCAGATGGGCCCCAGGGGTAGTTCTGCCTTCCCCTCAATTGAGAGGAGGGAAGGACACTTTTCAAATGAAGCTTTATTCAGAGCCCTAGTATACAAACCAGATGAAAGCAGAACTTTTTGGGTCAAGGCAGGGGGGAGGGCCCATACCACCCCACCACAGTGGCCAGCTTAACAAGTCTTTTCCTAAGGTCCTAGATGTTGGGGTCCCAGAGGACCCAGGCTGGATCCCTCCCACCCCCAACAACTGGTTAAAGGGTCCAAGGCCAGCATTGGGCTACAGAGCTAGGCCCAGATCCCATCCCAGGATTGCAAGATTGCTCTAGGGAGAGAACTGCCCTCCCTGCCCTGGTGCTGCTCAGAACACTCTTGCTTCCCCCTGCTTCCTGCATGTAAAAGGTCCTTCCAGGTAGATGAGGGTGACAGCTGAGAGCAAAGCCATCATCCTTCCCATCAGGCAGATCCATGGTTACACTAACTGCAGCTGAAAAAACCCTTAGAGATGATCCAGTCCCATTCCCTCCTATAACCCACCATCTTACAGACAAGGGAACTGAGGCCCAGAGATGAAAAGGGACGTGCTTAAGGCCACATAGCCAAGTCAGGGATGGAGCTGAGACAAGAAGCAAGAGTGGGCATGCCTGCTCCAGCAGAGGAAGCCTCCCTACTACATGGGATGTGGGAACTGCGCTGAATCAGCTTCCTTCTGGAATTAACAGCTCTACCTGCCCATACTTGATACTCTTATGCTCATCAAGCCAGCCATACCCAAGACGAGAGGAAGTCTCTCAGACACATGGGCCCCACACCCAACTACACACCACCTAGTTTCCCCAGCTGCCTCCTCTCTTCTCCAAGAGGCCTGCTGCCCCCATGACCTGTTAAGACAGAGAGTCTATAACACTGCCTTGGGCCTGGCCTGCTGCTGGGTCCTACAGCCCTTTCCCTGAATATCCAGAGGAAGAGGGGCTCATCTCCCAGGGAGTGGACAGGCACACAGGGACAGACTCAGTTTCAGGGGCCCACAGAGGTCATTCTTTTGTACTCACAGGATTCTTCTGGTCACAATGGCCCCACATTCTGGAATGTAGAGGCCCTCTCGATGGGCTCCTTTGTGTTACCAGCAGAGCCCTTCAGTGAGGGCTGCTTGGTTCCTGGCCTCCTGATGACCCAAGGGCTCCCATGCCTGTGGTCCAGAGGCGAGTTTCGAGGGAGAGCATGGAGCCCTGGCACAGGCCTTGCTACCAAGATGCCTGGACAGTGTCGGGAGGCCTACTGATTACTCTGCATTTTTGGACAAATCTCATCCCCTTTCTGGGCCTTAGTTTTCTCCTTGGAAACAGGAGGAAGTTGTATTACAGCATTCGTTCTTGACCTTTAGGGAGTGGTGGACCCTTTAGAGAATCTGAGGAAAGCTATGAAACTCTCTCCTCCCCAAAATGTGTGCACACATACTTTCTCTCTCTCTCTCTCTCTCTCTCTCTCTCTCACACACACACACACACACACACACACACAGGATGCAATCTGAGAGGGGTTCCAAAACAGCTCTTGTGTGGCTACCTCAATGCGCACGCCCTCAACTAGGGACTGAGAGTCCTGGCAAGGGCCCAGCCAGTGACTGGAGCTTACACATCACTTACTTAACCACTGACTGGGGGGGGGGCAAGTTACCTCCCCTACCCATCCCACTTTGTGTCCCTCCCTACCTCCTGCACGAGGCAGAGAAAGGGGTAAGACATCCTGCTGCCATTGGCACTCACCCAGTCTTGCATGTTGGGGGTTCCAGCCGCTGCTCTAGCACAGGCTGGTCCAAAAGATACATGGTGTCATAATTCTCCAGCATAAGCTCTGCTGGATCCTCAGTCTGACCTGGCATTAGGCCTAAGGGAAAGGTATTCCATCGTACATCTTCTGTGGAGCAAAGGGAAGAGGCAAGAATAGGCTGATTAGGTAGTTATTAAACTGGTGTCTACCTGCCCACCTCAATTAGTCTGCTCAGCATGGAATTTCTATGTATGTCCAGCCTTATTCCTGTTTGCATCATTTCTCATGAGCTCCTCTCTTTGAGTTCCCCACCTCTTCCATACTCCCCTATTCACTCTTTGTTGCCCTTCTTTGCCTCCATATGTTTATACACACCAACACATGCCACCACAACCCATCCCAAGTCTATACATGCCATATACACAACTACAAACATATTTGTTCCTCTCAGCTCTTTCCCACTTCCCCAGACATGTCTTCAACATAAACACAGACAAGGATATCTTCTTCAGACCTGGCTGTATCACTGCCTCAACCTTTCACCTGCTCTATTTCTATACACACATATATCCTGGAGAGTCTGGATGCCCCAGAATTATCACACCTTATCCCTAAACCTCAGAGAATCTGAATTACCTAGATTTCCTGCACATCTATAAACAACCACCCCCCCCAAAGTGTCTGAATGCCATTTATTTCTTAGTGGCCTTGCCTTGAGAGATATGCATACACCCACATAACACCTCTGGGTGGACTCTCTCTCAGAGCTCTTATACCCCCCTGCCCCCTGTAAGGTCTTATTGCCCCCAGATGTACACACAAAGAACATCCCTTATCCAGGGAAGGACGGTCTTACTGCATATCCCACTCCCCACTGCCACCTAAGTATACACACATAAAAACACAGAGACCTCCATTCGATGAATATTCCCAGTTTCACTCCCTGCCTCCTATACCTCTGATTCACAGGCATACAAGCAGGAAATCTTAATGTCCCTGTATCCCCACATACGCATATGCCCACACAGAAGCAGCAATGGAAAGAAGGGAGAAGAAAAGACTTTAATATCCTAGCCTTTCTACTTTTATAAACCACTCTCCTACCACCCCACAAACATTTCAGTTTAGAATGAACCATATCAGGCACTTCCCAACCCTCCATCTAATCAGTTAAACACTCTCTACATAGTATTATACTAAACCCTCATTCCCATCCTTATACCAGTACAATCCAATGTTTTGAAGGAAAACTTTCATGAGGTCCTCCAACTCCCTGGTACCCAAAAAATTTTCGCTGTCATAATGTCCCTGGCATTCTGGAAAGTATCACCCATGGATTAGTTTTTCATGTTACCCATAGAACCACTCACCCTGACCCTTTTACAGGAAGAAGTTGTGCCTATCTCAATTCCTTTTGCTGCCCTATTAATACAAAGATACCTTCGTACACAGGGACTACATCCCCCATGTCTGTCACTGACCTGACCACCCTCCTTCCCCATCGCTAACATCCCCAACCCTGTCTGCATCACAGACCCTGCCTCTCCAGCCTGACATCTATGTACATGTCCCTCAGTGACAAGAGAGGCTACTTCTATGGCTGTCTCACTGCATGTTCTTACACTTTTCCGTATACCCCCTACCTCTCATTACTGCCACTTCTCTTCCTCAGAGATACCTTCTGGATCCCAAGTCTCAGCAACCCTGCCTTTTCTTCGAAAAACATACATGACCCTGTGTACATTTATGCACAGATGCATAGTGCCCACTTCGTTCATAATAACTTCTTTCACAGCCCTTAAACTCTCTTTCCCTCCCTCCCTCTCTCTCTCTCTCTCTCTCTCTCTCACACACACACACACACAATCTGCCTATGTCAATGCCTTCCCATTCAATATTTACAAAGACCCCAAACAGCCCTCCTTTCCTTAAGAGATTTCTCTGCTACAATGCTTTGGTATGTCCAGCATATGCAGGCCCGCACACGGACATAAAGCACTCAGTGCCTTTATGCCCTAGCTCTTCCACATACATGTCCACAAAAGGACAAAGGCTCTACCTTTGCCCCTAAGTTCTTTTGTTTCCTCCCCTCTCTCTCCCTATCATTCCCTACCATGCCCACCCTACGCCATACCTAACCCCAGCCATTTTCTTTCCTCTTTCAGGTTTCATCATACACTGCCTCCAGTGTGTACACATACACACATGCTCCCCACCCCGACACATATACCATACTATTCATCCCTTCAGGATCTCCCTGCCTTAAGGTTCCTGTTCCCCAACCTAAACAAAGGCACTCTAAAATACATCCCTTAAGAGGAGCAGATTCACGTATCCCTACTTTATCACCTCATCTTCTCTATTCCTCTCCAGGCTTTGTCTCACTAACTTGTATGCCCACCTAAAAACCACAGTGATCCTTTATTTTCACTCTTCTGGTCTCCCTTCCACTTCCTCTAATTTAATACCCCTGGTTTCCTTTTCTCATAAACACAGCAAAATCCTGTCTCATCACCACCCAGCCTCCATGTGTACACACATATTCATTCACATATACATAGAAAGCGTTACTGTCTCTCTGATCCTGGATCACTGTGTGCAAAAAACACATGCAGAATCACATATATCCACCCACTTCTTGCTTTCTCCTTTGTATTTTGTTGCTCAGTGCCTATATCCACACCATCCCCGGTGGGGCACTCTGCATGAAGGAGCCAATAGCATGACAGTTCTTAGGGCTCTGAAGCTTACACACTATCTTAAAAAAGAGGAAAGCCAAGTGTCATCCACACACGAGGTTGCCTCCCAGGCTTGCCTCATGCTGGCCACCTTTTGCTACTTTCCATCTCTTCTCTGAGGTAGAGGGAAGCCTTAGGAGCCAGCCAGAGAGGGAAGACTGGTGAAATAGAAAGTAGGTTATCAGGCTGCTTACCAGAGCTAACTTGCCATGGAGAGCCCTGCAAAGCTCCTCTTTTATGGGCCAGGAGTCTGGCATTCTCAGCAGTGGGAGATTCCTCCCCAGTAGACAAAGGCCCGACCTCCATTCTATCTTCTTCTTCCTCCTCATCTTCATCTTCATCCTCATCATCTTCATCCTCCTCCTCCCATTTCTGGTCATCATTTTCCTCTTCCTCCTCCTCCACCTGATCTTCCAGATCTTTCTCATCCTTTTCATCTTTCTTGAGATCATTTAGGCTGCCCTGTTCCTCCTGCTGCTGGGGTTCTCCTTCAGTTCCAAAGATGGAGCCAGCTGGTTTGAGGCTCCAATACAGACTGTCCAATGTGTATGGAGACTTCCCAATGGGGGAGGCCTCTGAGCCCTCCTGTACTAGGCCTTTTTCTCCAGTCTGGGTATAAATGGAACAGATGCGCAGCAATTTCTCCTGCTCCTCATCTGGCAAGACCTGTCCCATGGCTTTGAAGACACTGAGAAAAGGGAGGAATGGGGTAAGAAAGATTCAAAATCTCAACTCACTTTATACCCCAATACTCCACTCTCTTGAGTTTCCAGACTTGCGTCTGAAAGGCAGTGCAGAAGAGCAGACAGAAACAAACACAACCAGGACCCTGAACAATCTCTGTGATTTATCTCTGTGGCTCACTTCTATTCTCAGTAAAATGAGGATAATAATGGCACCCAACTTATAGGGTTGTTGGAAAGAGTACATAAGTAAGGTAGCTCACATAGAATGGCTGGCACAGTGCCTGGCACATAGGGAGTCCGCATGCAATAAATGATAGCTATTTGTCTGTACTAAATGCTACAGAAATACACAAACTAGCCAATAGGCCAATAAGATTGGACATGAGAATGGCAGATCCATCTCTTCCCTTGGCCTAGCTGAGGGATTTGTCCTGAGCATCAAAGATATGCCTAGAAGTATATTGGTCTCCTTTTGCATGAACACAAAATGTGATCCCTTTCCAAGAGCAATTATAGCCCAGCCTGAAATGAGGAAAAGGAAAAAAAAACACTTAACAAGACAAAGCTAGATGTGGAAGGGAGGCCAGATGAGCACTGCAGACCTTGGGCACTACAGGAGCTGGGGAGAGGCAGAGGGTACAAGGAGGGCAGGAGAGATCAAGGGAGGGCTTTGTGCAGAAACAAGAGTGAGCATATTGTACTGTGTACATGTAGTGGGAGTAGCCTTGGATACAGGGTAAGGGCTATCCTGGGGAGCTGTGGGAGGAAGAGAAGGCTGCAAAGGTTAAATATGTGTGTTGGGGAGAGGGGGTCACCTGACCGACTCTAAGCACAGGTGATAGCTGCATTTCTGAAGATCATCATGGTGCCCCTGTGGAGGATGGTTATGTGGAGGATGGCCTGGATGGGGCAGCCAGGGGGCAGGGAGACCAGGGAGCCAGTGAGGGTTGACCTAGGGAACTGACAGTGAAAATGAGGGGGAGAAGCTGACGGCTTGGTGACTGGATGGTAGGGGTCAGGCAGAGGGGAGTTAATGATGGTAACAGTGTGCACACAGAGGATGGTACTGACAGCAAAACCACCAACAGACACAGAGCCAATAGGAAGGAGAGCTCCTAGGGAGGAAAAGGGTGAATACTACCTGTACAGCCTCATGTAGAACCAGGTCACTGCTGGAGGCATGGGTGGAGTGGGCAAATAGTTTCTTTCTAGGTGTACTGAATTTGTGAACTGTGGGTCATTCATGGAAGTTGCCATATGCTAGGCAGGCTATCTGGCCACATATGGTTGCTGGTCATTGGGGGTAGGGCTGGGGGCTAGTGAATCTACTGGGAGACTCTTTCTGCAGGGCTAATTTCATATTCCAAGGGGACACTGGCTCAAACTGAATTGATATTGGCTGGCTAGGGGAAACTCTTGAAAAGTTTTCAGCCTTTTTGGAGAAAAAGCCAGAGAGATGCTCACTATGGTCCAATAGTATGACTAATAATAAATATTTCCTGGCACTTGATATTGGCATATGCTGTTATCACCACTGTTTATTACCCACTCACTATCTCAAGCTGTATAGTCTGACCATTGAAGTGATACGAATCTTAAAATACATCCCCTCTTTGGGTTTGCCTGGTCACAGGTCAGGCTATAGGAAAGTGTGGATTTTGGACTCACAAAACCTGTGCCCGATTCCTTGGCCCACTGTCAACAAACTGTGTGACTTTTGGATAAATCACTTCATACCTTACCGCCTCAATATCTTTCTTATCAAATAAGGATACAGTATCTCCACCTTCAAAGACTACTATGTCAAATGAAATGACTTCTACAAAAAACACAGCACCATGCCTGACAGTTGCCAGTGGTATCTTTTATTTTTTCTTCTGGGGAAAACAAAGCCAGATTCTCTATTTGCCTAATAACACATGCTTTTCACAATCATGCAATTGAATGGAACATTGTAGAAAGAGCATAGGAGTAAAGACCAGGAAACCTGGATTCTGGCCCTAGCTCTAACTTACAGACTTACCACTGACTTACCACATAATACCTAGGGTAATCCTGTGTCTCAATCTGTGTAATGGGGTGATTAGGATTAGATTCACTGATTATTTGGGAAAAGTAGAACCTGTGCACAAAGAGTTATACCCAAGTAAGTCGCTGCTACTGCTGGCATGTGTCACATCCCTCTGGTATGCCTGGATTGGGAGAAGATCTCTGTGATCCAGACTTCTCCAAGACCAGCAGCTTCCACTCTGCAGGCACTTAGGATTGGAAAGTACCTTGAAGGCCACCTATCCAAACCTCTCCATGCTGCTTTTTGCATACCCCTACCCCATTACATTTCATTCCATAGTGTTTCTAGGCTTTGGAATTTGTGTTCTTTCTCCTCCTGAGATTGCTCAAATGCCCTGTCTGTCATGTTTCCCTGACCCCTCCACATCTTTTTGGTTCTCCCAGTTTCCCACCCATCCATATCACTTCTAGTCTAGAGCATACACATTTGGAGATCTGGCTGTTTGGTTCAGTTCTATCTCCTGGAGGTCTTGCCATGGCTTACTTTTTTCTCTTATAAGCTACTACCATGCCCCAAATGCCATCAGGATTCAAGAAAGACTTTCTGACTCTAGGGAGAGCTAAGGGTATTAAGAGGATCTTGGCATCCAGACTCCCAATTCATTCAGTCCCCAGACACAGAGTTAGTTGCCACCAAAGACAGCATTGCTGGCAATGAGACAGCAGAGTTCAACGATGTTTACTGAGATCTGTTTAGGCCCTAGATTTGTGTGGTGGTTTAGGGCACAGATATGGCTAATAAACCGCCCTTACCTTTGAAAAGCTAAAGTCTGATAGAGGGAAGGAGACACAATGGGAAGTAGACATGGCAACACAAAATCTCAGATTTGAGAAGTGCTTGAGAATCAACAGCATAGATAGTGATACCACCAAGTGAGATAGGGAGCAAAAGAGGAAGATCACTTCGGGATTGGGGTTGGGAATAAAATGACCAATTCTCTTTTGGTCACAGTAAAGTATCTGTTGGTCATCCACGGGGAGATGTCCGATATACAGTCAAATACAAGAGGCTGAATCTCGGGGGAAAGGCCTGAGATAGATGAAAAGATGTGGGCCTTGGCACTTTATAGGAACTAGGAAAAAAGCACAGGCATTTCAAGGAAGGAGTGGTAAATAGCCATTAATGCAGCAGACACAGCAATGGACAAGGGCTCACTGGATTTGGTAATTAGGAGGTCAAAGCATCTTTTTGGGGAAAATGCCTAATTGCAGCAGGATGAGGAATAAGAGGGTAGTGAGGAAATCAAGACTGCTGAGTGTAGACTATTCTTTTAAGATGTTTTGATGGTGGTGGCTGGGAGAGGAGTGTTATGCTGCTGATTAACCAACATGGGAATGCAGGGTCAAAGGAGATTTTGCTTATGTTATTGCTGTTTTAAGATGAAAAAAACTGAGGCCTGTAAGTTGAAGAATAAGAGGCAGTAGAGCAAAGGAGAGGTGGAGGTGAAGCCCCCGTGATACTGGTAGAGGTGGCTCCAGAGCAAAGGTGCAAGAGGAGGCTTGGAGGTGGGGGGAAGGCCATCTCATCCTGAGACTGGCAAGATGGTTAAGTGTAGATGGAGTTCAGCTGACGAGGACTGGACCACAAGTTGAGGGGCCCTGCTGGATGCTCAAGGAAGTTAGGGTGAAATGGGAGAGGAAGAGGGGCTTGAGGTGAGTGGTAAAAGTTTAGAAAAGTCAGGAAACAAAAGAGAAAGTGGGCAGAAAACAAGTAAAAAGTTCAGATAAGCAGAACTGACGCCTGGCCTGAGATTAAGAATCATACCTCTGTAGTAGCAGCAATCCACAGTACTATGTGGTTTTCCCCAGAAGAGTTCAGCTACCCAAGCTAAGGAGTGGGGGAAGCAGAAAGGGGAGGATTAATCCCGGCTCAGGGGTTTGCAAGATATGTCAAAGGATGGGCAGAGCTGAGGGTCCAGATGGTGAATGGTTGAAGTGATCAACCACAGACAGGATGGAAGGGAAGCAAAGTTGAGGGAGAGGGGAAATGGAGGGATGGAGATATGGATGCAGGCAAAGAGCTACCTTCATGAGATGCAAGGGTGAGAAATGGAAGGACAAGAGGTTATGATCACTGAGTGGGATGCTGGGATGTCAGGTTTCAGAGGTGGAGCAGCTCTGAGTGATGGAAATGGGTTGCTGAGTGTAGTGGGAAAGGAAGGTCATTGGAGTTGAGCTGAAGAATCTCAGATGGGTCACTTGAATGAAACAGATATTGCTCCAGAAAGCAGGAAGATAACTGCGTGCTAAAGGTTTCTATGAATATGAGGAAAGTGGCTCGGAGTCAGAATATGACAGAAAAGGAAAGGAAGACAATCACAGATATTTACAGGAACCAGTACAATATTCAGTTTGACCATAGCACCCAGGGTAGATTGGGTAAAGGGGAATCACAGGAGGTATGGTTATCATGATAGGTTGGGGCAGAATAAGAAAGATCTTTGAATGTTAGGCTAAGAAGCCTAGACTTCATCAGAATGGCAATAGGAAGTCACTGAAAGTTAGTGAGCATCTATGAGAGGTACACTTTGGGAAGATTACAAAGGAGACAGCACTGGGCTCAGTGTCAGAAGACTGGTTTCAATAATAAACAGCAGCTACCATTTATTGTGCAACTTTGTACAGGCCACTCTGCTAAGCACTCTGGGGGTGGGAGGGCATCATCTCATTCATTCTCATACCGGACTCAGTTGAGTCAGGTCTTAAGCTGTGTGATCTTAGGCAAGAATA
This sequence comes from Canis lupus dingo, assembly GCF_003254725.2. Taxonomy (NCBI): domain Eukaryota; kingdom Metazoa; phylum Chordata; class Mammalia; order Carnivora; family Canidae; genus Canis; species Canis lupus. The sequence goes on from NC_064281.1 coordinate 50,409,665, forward strand.
CCCTACCCACCCCCATCTGGGACTCAGTTCTTCCACTGGTTAGTAGGAGGGGAATGGGACTCAAGAGTCCTTGCAACAGCCCAAATCTGCCACTCTAGGGCTATGTGGCCTCACCCTCTTACCAGATGGAATTCAAGAGACTTACAGCTGGAGGAGTTGGGAGCTGGCCCAGCAAGGTGAACCCAAGCAGGACTCAATCACCCGGGGCCAGTCAAGGGAGGCAGAGCAGTTGAATAGCCTCCAGCTCTTTCTTGCTTCCCACTGGCTTGCAGAAAATCGGCGGGCATTCCGTCCTGAGAGAAGAGAGAGTCTGAGGAGAAGGAACCAGTAAGCCCTCACCCAACTTTGTATCTTTAAAAGCTTGGCTCTGTCCCTCCCCACTCTCCCAGACTCCCCACCCTATACCTCCTGATTGCTCAAGCATTTAGGCCTTTCTGTCCCAGACCAGTTTACTTGGCTCTGAGAAAAAAAAAAGTGGAATATTTGTTCACTGCTACTGTGGGGCCCTCTTGGGCAAGCCTAAACCTTTAACATGGGGCATGTCTACTTAGTGCTATTCATCTGAGAGCTAAGGACAGTGACAGATGCTCCTGCCTAGGCTGTGTTAGGACCTGAGGCTAAGGCTAGTCTCCCTCACCAGTCTTGGTGTTAGCCACAATCAGTTCAATGGTCCATCTGAGGATGTAGGTGGGCCGGATTCCGCTGTCCCCCAAGACTGGCAGCTCAGAGAACATCCTTTCCAGCAGGGCCTGTGTGAAGGTCTGGGAGTGCAGGCCCCTGAGCAGGGGCTGCCAGAATTGAGAGAATGGCTTTGGCACCAGGATGTCATTCAGGTCCACATTTTCTGGTTTGTGAGGGATACAGATTGATGGAAAGGGGAGGCAGGGGCCAATAGAAGACAAGGAGGGAAGAAAGAAGCAGAGGCGGAGAAAAAAGAGGGAGAAGGAGGGAGACCCACCAACAATAGAGTTGCCACCACAGAACAGAAAGAGAAGAGAACAGTAAGCAGAGGAACCAGTTAGTATCTGGCAACCAAATGACTCAAAACGAAGTATTAAAAAAAAAAAAAACAGCTCTGGTTCTAGCTTTCAGCTTTGTCAATAACTCACTGTGTAACTTTGGGTCAGTACCTTCCCCTCTCTGGACCTCAGTCTGCCCATCTGTAATATGAGGATGTTGAACTAGATGACCTCACAAGGCCCTTCCAGTTCCGCTGTTCTAGCTCTCTAAGCAAGCAGCTAAATCACAATTAACATAACAAAATAATGGCATTAAAACTCCCCCACATCCCAGTCCACCCCAGCCAATCCCATCCCACTTCATGTCACCCCACCCAATTCCAGGCCACCTAAGAGTAGTCCAGCAACTGAGTAACAATGGAGCTACCTGTTCTTCTCAGCTAAGATAGGCTTCCAGAGACTATGGAATGGCACTTAGCAGCCCTTGCCTCCCAGTCCTGAGCCACTTAGCCTAACCCTGGTATTTTTGCCCAAGAAACACAATACTCCAAGACTAAAGTGAGCCCCTAGGACCATACCTTCATAGTTTATCTGCAAAGCTGCCAACTGCTCAAATGTAGGGATGAGAAAGCCATCATCCAGAAAAGCATCCAACACAGCCTCCCTGGAGAAAGAGGACACTTAATTAAGTCAATTGAGCAGTCAGAAGACCTTCTTCTACTCCCTTACCCACTCCCAAGGCATCTTACGCCTCTGACTTAAGTGGGCACAGCAGCATGGTGGAGGTAGGAATGAAGGCAGCTCTGACAGTTGGATCTCAGGGCTCAGCTTTCTGGGGCAGAGGCTGGGCCAGATATTGGGATCAGTGAGTTTTGAATAAGCATTTACCAAGCACATGCTTATCTAAGGCCCATAATGAGGGCAGCAGCAGCTGAACAAGCCTGAAAGCACAGATGGAGAAAAGGTGCCAGGGTGATGCCTAGGGTCACAGGGCCAAGGGCTTTTAGACTTTATTACTCAGTGTCTGTTTCTCTTGACAGTCTTCCAGTCTTTTACCCCTCCCCTTTTTCCTGGTTACCCTCTTTCAGATCCTAGAAGCAGAAACTTTGGTGACTCAATTGCTGAAGCAAATAATCATCCTTATTCCTAGGGACCCCAAGAACACAGAAATAAGTTACAGAAGTTGAAAGCATAGGCTATAGGGGTAATCCCTCACCTCATGTAGCTCAAATGTGGGGCCAGTACGGGAGTTGTGGGCCCACCCTTGCATTACCTGCCCTACCCCAGGAAGGGAAGTGCTGATAGACCTCCCAATGACAGCTAGCTCTCTTCTCCAGAGCTAGCAGGTCCCCCAAGAGAGGCTCCCCCAGCTGACCAGGCCTAGAGAGGGAACATGAGCTCCCAAGGGGTCTCAATGGCCAGAGGCATTGTCAAATCATGCTGTCATGCTTAGATCCCTCCCTCCACCAGGTTTGAAGTGGAAAGAGTTGTCCTTTCATCCATCTCCCACCTCTTCAAGTCAGTATCCAGGAAGAGCTGCCTGCTCAGCATAAGCAGGCAGACAGTACTGTACAGAAGTACAGGGAGAGTTGTCCCAGCTGCTGAGGGGGCCTTTGCTAAAGGGTGCTAAGAAGCCTAGGGTGGAAAGACACTGATAGAAACATCTTGGGAATTAATAGTATCCTGGGAATGAAGAAGGCTCTATAGGCAATCCCAAACTGCACTGTAGGCTCTCACTCAGGCCCACTCTGCCACCTATACGACCTTCCTAATATTCTGCTCCATCCCAGATTTCTTCCACTGTCTCCCTAGTTTGGAAAGTCTAGCAATGCCTCCATTGGTTCTTAGTGGAAAGTCCCCCAAAGCCCTTTCCAGCTGAATTTAGGTAGCAAGACCCAAGAGCTAGGGAGGAGATGAATGGATAGATTCTGTCTGCTCTAGATGGAACTAAGCACTATGGGGTGTGGTGGGGGGGGAGGCTCATGGCCACACAGAGCAGGGACGTACTTACTCTTTCAAAGAGCCAGACTCTGGAAAGCCTCTCCTTTGTTCTCCCAACCACAACTACCCAAGGGATACGATTACTCCCCATATGCAGTTCAAAAGATCAGCAGCACTCACCTTATTTTTTACCTCAAACTTGGACAAGGACTAGATAGTGAAATGGTAAGAATGAAGAGCTTTTCCTCCCTGCCCAGAGCTCCATATACCATTGGACAGAGAGGAACAAATCTAACCAGGGAACTGATGACAGCAGACAGTCCTGTCTCTGGCCATTTTAGTGATTCAGAGTAGGCAATCCCTACCTGGTAGCTGGCAGGGCAAGGGGGAGGGTCATGCAGAATTTGGGTCACTCTGCAGGGATCAGGATTATCCCTGAAATTTCCTTACAGGTTGGCAAGCTGGGCTATGGAAGCCTACTTCAGTGAGGCTGCTAGAGTAAACAGCCTGATTACTTAGTTACATACCTGTTTTCACATGTAATGCCCTTGAGTTCTGCCAGGATGCATTCTACAGGTGGAGAAAGGTTGTTCCATGCCTTAATAGCCTGAGGTAAACGCCTAAATTTCTCCAGCACCTGCCAGCACAGAAGTTACTATCAGAAGGCTGGTTCAGCCAAGCAACCCTCTCCCACCCTTCAAGGATCCCTTCCCGTAGGACCTCTTAGCATCTCCCTTTTTTGCGATAAGGCAGGGCATACAAGGGTGGGCCCACAACTCCCTGACTTGGCCCCACATTAAAAAAAAATATCCTGACCTTCAAATCCCAGACTTTCTTCTCTTCTTCCTCCTCCCTCCCTACCTCGAATTCTTTATGGCTCCCAATCACCAGATACTCCAATACTAAGATGTCCAGTGGGGGCATTTTGTTGGAATTGGCCCAGAGACCCTTGGGCCCAGGAATGAGGGGAAGCAATGGATTATGGAAGAAAGGGAATCAGGAGACCAAGATTCTAATTCTAGTTCTATCACTAATTGCATATGTAACCTGGGGCCAGTCCCTTCACTCATCTGTTGTTCAATTTCTTCATCTATGAAAAAGAAGAGTCAAGCTGAATTATTTCTAGGCTATCTCCCTTCCTGCTAAAATAGCATCCCCTTAAGCTCACCTGATCTAGGAAAGTTCCTGGGTGCCATCTGCTTATCAGCTGCAGTATTGCAGGACCATGCAACCACCTATACCCAGTTGTTCCCTACCACCCATTTGGGCACATTATCCAGACTTCCAACATCTGTTCTCTTCCATTGGTGTGGAGGATCAGCCAAATTAATTCTGCTTCTCTTGTCTCCTTCCTAGTTTCTCCCTCTCTCTGAGAAGTTCCCTCAAGCTCTGCCACTTTTCTTTGAAATTCCTTCTCAGGACTTCTCTCAGGAAGCTGGCAAGAGGGAAGAAATGGCTGGGGCAAGTGAAAACAAAGTCAAGGGCACTTTTCTTACCTTGAACTGTTCCTCTTCATATAATACCAGCAGTTCTCGGGCTCTTTCTGAAAACGGAATGTGGAAACAGATAGGGCATCCCAGCTCTCTGCTCCTCATGAGATTCTGAGGCACTCTCACCTCATTTCTTTTTTTTAAGATTTTATTTATTTATTCATGAGAGACACAGAGATAAGCAGAGACATACGCAGAGGGAGAAGCAGGCTCTCAGCAGGGAGCCTGATGTGGGACTTGATCCCAGGACCCCAGGATCATAACCTGAGCCAAAGGCGCTCAACCACTGAGCCACCCAGGCACCCTTCACCTCATTTTTTAAGTTGCAAATTGGGAACTAGAATTCTTGCCTCTCCTACTTCACAGAGATCAAGGGAAATGGTTTGTGAGAGTAATTATTTTAAGCTAAAACTCACCACAAACCCAGAGGAAATGCTGAGCCAGGGAAATAACCAATGTTAACCTTAAGTCTAAGTCTTCCAGACTCATGGGCCTCTCTATGACCCCTCCCACCTAAGGACACCTACCATATAGCTCTTTATGTCTCAGAGCCTTTTCCCAATGTGAATCAACCTCTTTGCTGCCTTCGCTGTCTCCATCAACCCTGGCATCCAGTTCTACACCTTTCCCTTTATCCTTAGGCTCTGGTCTCTGTTCTACAATGTCATCAACAACAATGTTTTTATCTTCTTCCTGGTCTTCTTCATCTGTATCTTCCCTATCCTCCTCTAGCTCCCAGGTGTCTCTCAAGCTGTTTTCCAGTTGGCGGCACCAATAGGTCTTCTGAAGCCAGTCCAGAACAAAATAACAGCCTAAAGGAGGGGAGGAAGGAAAACAATATCATAGGAGTAGCCACAGGCAAAGAGCTCCTAGCAGGCCCCTAGTCTCCTCTTAAAAGCTTTATGGGAAGACCCTAGGGAAGAGGATTGGCTCCAAGAAGGCACAAATCTCAAATATCTAGAAGCAGCCTCTCTTCCTCCAGGTTATCTCTCTGTTCTTTGCTTTCTTGTGCTCACCAGTACCTTTCCTAGAAGAAACTAATATCAGTATTACAGATGGGGTGCCAAAAGTAACACAGGGCTGGCAAGTGAAGAACAGGGATCCAGGCCCACGACCTAATTACACGGCCTTTGGCGGAGTCTCTTCCCTTTTTTAGATCTCAATTTCCCCACCATGAAGGGACTAGGCTGAATCAATTGGGATGGGGTGTCTAAAGAACTCCTAGGTTCATGACATTTGATGGCTCACACCTCTCAATTTGCTCCCTACTAACCTCTTTAGGTATAAAACTTAAGTGGATGCCAAAAAATGCAGTAATCAAGATATCAAAACAGGATCAGAACAGTGTCCTGCCAAGCCATATTGGAGTCTGAAGCAAGAGGAAAAATCACTAATAGTAATTCAGTTTTTACTTAAAATTTTGGAATTCTGTTCATTGTGGGTTTTTCCGCATTAAAATGTTATTTATCTTGATTACTGAACTTTTGACACCCCTTTAAAGTTTGTGCCCAAGACAAGTGCCTTACTTGCCTCACCCTAGTTCTGGCTCTGACACCACTTAGAGATCCTCCTCCCTCTCCCCCTACCCACAGTGCCACCCAGCCCAGGCCCTTTGGCTTAAGCTATGATAGGTATACTCCATAAAGACTCACCTCTGCGGCAGTCATTTAAATGGGGCATTTTCTTGTGGGTCAACTCATGGCGAAGTTCAACAATCCAATCTGGAATATTTACCTGATTGTGAGTATAGGAATTATAAAATATTAAAGGTGGAAGGGACCAGAAAGATAAATTAGCCTGGCCTCGCCACATTTTATGGATAAAAATATTGAAGTCCTGAGGAGGTTCCAGTCTTTGTGGCAGGGCCAAAATTAGAAACCAGGTCTCCTTATTCTTTTTACTGTTCTGTTGAGGTGATTTTAAAAATCAAAAAGATAGCTACTTCCTCCAACCACCCTCTTCCAACACAGATATTCCTGTGACTGAGCATTAACAATCACCTCCAGCCTTCCTCTGCCCTATCAATCCCAATCCCTGGGTACCCTTTATCCTTCTTCCCTCCCTCCCATACCCTTTTTCTGGAAGCTTCTCTAGATAGCTGAGAACCTGCCTGCCCTCTGAGCTTCAACACACCTCACATACTCAATCAGGGCAGGGATATCAGGCGTTTTCATGCTGCTCCACTGAGTTTGTCTCCTCCCTCAGACTATCAGCTCCCCAAAGGCAGATACTGTGACTGCCACCTTTTTCCTGTCCTCACCCAGTGGAGCATTCCAGTGCTTCAGCTTCACTGGCCTACTCCCAACAAGTTGAAAAGGCCAAGCCACTGAAGATAGTAGCCATGAGCAAGGGAGCAAGTCTGCTTCTATAAGCTGGAGGCTGAGGCTCTGAGGTTCTTGCTGGGCTTGGCTGGTAGTGGTGGGATGAGCTAGTCTTAATTGTGTGCTCATATCACCCTATGCCCCATTTAGTGAGTCCTCCTGGGGAGAGAGGACTGAGCAAGGCCGTTTTACCATACACACCTCCTGAGCCAGGAACTTGAGAGGGAGCTTCACAAACTTTGTCTTCCTCTCCGAGATAAGATTCACAAACCTGGGGTTGGGGAAGAAATAAGTGGCACAACCCAAGGAACTGTTTTACTCAAACATCTTGCTGTGTTACTGACACCCTGCATTTCTACAACCTTTCTACTAACTGTTCTGTTCTGTTCTTATGATTGGTATCAGCCAGAACAGGAATATTTGCCCTGTACTAAAGCCACACAGGTGAAGAAAACACTGCTCTGGCCTTGAAAGGTCAGTCTAGGATAAAATAATAATACAATAAAGCATGCTTCACTAGATTATACGTTATAAAGCCTAAAACAAAGGACTACCTACACCGAATGATATGGGGAGCACACCTAAATGATGGAGAAGGTAAGAAGAGCTAGGGAGGGCCTCAAGGCACACAAAATAAACAGTATGAGATGAGCAGATTTTGACACATGAGAAAATTCAGTGGCAGCCTTTTTCCTAATGTGTATGAAACAGCTATAATTACTCTAAATCACTTTGTTAGTCAGGAACTCCCAGGCCATATGTCCACTTCAACTCAGCAACTTTTCAGTGATCATGAATAGAAAGGGAAAATTATTATGCTACGTAAAGATGGGAAAAAGGTTGAAAAATCCACATTAAACCATGGCCAAGGACACCAGACTAATCAGAAAAATTCTTCTGGGTAAAAGAGTTAAGGGGGAAGAAAAAAATCAAATTATCAAAGTTGGAAGAGACTCAGAGATCACTTGGTGTAAATCGCCCCCACCCCACATTCCAGAAAGAAGAAAAATGGAAGGGAGAAGGCTCTCAGGGGAAAAAAAAGAGGAATGTGTGTTGACAGGGAGTACCAAAAGCTGTCAAGTCAATCACAGAGTGACCCATACAGAGGGACATAGGGGCTTTTTGCTTCAGGTAGCACTTAAAAGCCAAGCTTTGCTTATCAAGTGCTACCCCCACTCCCCATCCCTCAACCCACCCCCACTCCCAACCCGTGCCCCTGCAAGTCTTACCTGACCAATGCCATTCCATAAAGCAGTCTAAGTTCATCAGTGCCCAAGCCACCAGTTACATCCATGAGCTTACAGCGTACCAGGTCAGCAGTAGAAGCCACTGCCAGGGGGAGTTCGTTGCCTAACCTAAAGAGCCACAGTCCAGCACCATCATAGCGGTCCTTCACCCTGGTCCACCCTCCACCTCAGAATCTAGGTTGCTTTAAGTTATTCCAATTACATAACTGGCTGAAGAGTGCAGGACAAGACACACATCAAGAAAGTGAGAAGAGGGAGGATAACGTCCCTGGGATCCAATAGTATACAGGGTGTGAGAGACTGGCCAGGGTATACAAAGGACACCTAACTGCTAGGCAATCAACCAACAATTAAGTGTGGACACACCCCCTTTCTTTCACTCTAAAACCTTCAATTCATTCAGCTAAAGAAGACTTCATTCTTTGCTCCCAACTCAATCTTACCAAGTGGACTGAGGTGCTCCCTTCAAACAAGGTTTTGTTAGCAAACACCACTCCCTTCCAACCCAATTCGACTCAGAAATCCACCCCAGAGTGTTAATCTACTCCTAAAGCCCGGGTTCAGACACCCTGGTCCCTCTGGCACCGTCCCCAAGACAGAAGAAGGTAAGGGTTAAAAGCTCAAGAATTTTAACAAGAGGGTGGTTGAGGCACACCCACTTCCTCTTTCCACACCGGATTAGTACAAAGGATTGGCAATGACTTTCCCCCAGGCCCTTGGAAAAGGAACAACGCCCAAACCCCCTTTAAGGGCTTTAGGCATTTCGTAGATTGAGGAAGAAGAGGTGAGGCGCCACCAGCGCGCAAATAGGACGTCTGAGCCTGGAGTCTTACCTACTCCTCCACACGGTGATACGGTTCAAGGCATACCGCTGCAATTTATGATCGTCACAGAACAGATACACCGTCACCTGATCCCACTCGGCTCTACTGAGCCAGGCGACCACGATACGCTGGGCCCAAAGTGGCGACGACCCTTTCTCTTTAACGCACTTTCCGCACCACGCACTCCACACGCGATCCATCCCCTGAAGACCTACACCTGGCCGGGCACCAGATTCCCACCGGACACTGGGCTCCACTGCAGGTCTTGAGTCGCAGCACTTCACACAGCTTTCAGTTCAACGTGCTATCCTCACGCCAAACCACCGTTGTGCCAACAGCCAATGGGAGAGCGTGACCCAGACGCAAACCCGCCTCTCTGCGTTAACGTGGCAAATCGGAGCACGAGAACCGGGGACCTATCTAACTACAAATCGGGGGCACGTCTTTGCCAGCCGGAAGTGCTCTTTTCTCAAAGCAACCGTGTGGGCTGCAAGCGTTCAGCCTCAAGGTTCCGGTAATCTCCAGGTTGCTAACGTGCTTCGGTCCCAGACCCTGAGGACGTGTCTAAACTGTGGGAGGAGGCATCCCGGTCGCTCAGCGGTTTAGCGCCGCCTTTGGCCCAGGGTGTGATCCTGGAGACCTGGAATCCAGTCCCCCCTCGGGCTCCCTGCATGGAGCCTGCTTTTCCCTCTGCCTGTGTATCTCTGTTCTGTCTCCCATGAATAAATAAATAATATCTAAAAAGAAAAATAAACTGCCGGAGGAATTTCACTTTGCACGCCCTTTGGCGGGCAGGGGAGTGATCATGGTTGTCCTGTGTACTGAGAATGTGGTTTTAAGTATGTTTTCATTGCCATGAATCAGCACCTGATCCAGAAAAACACTATAGACACTAAAGCAAGACTACAGAGCAAATATTGAAATATTTAAAGTTTGATTTAAAAATCTGCTAGTTTTCACATCTGTACAGTGAGGGGCTTAGACTTGGTGATCTCTAGGTTCTCTTCCATATTTGGAAATTGTAGGATTTTACCCTCCCAGCATTCCACTCTATGTCGGTTTCAATATCTACATAGGTATACTTCTTTTTTCCGCATAATTCCTTAAGATTCTGGAGTTCCTTGGGGACAATTTTATGAAACTCTTCTGATTTTATAGGTTGTCTAAAATGTGTTCAGGGTTCCATTCCAATCCTTCTCACAGATGTTATTTTCCAGTCTAATACTAGAGAGAACTGTTCATAGCAATCTTAACAGCATTTCCATGAGTAGCTCTTTTTCACTCTATAGCAACAAATTCCAATCCAGTCTCCATATGTGCTTCTTTATCCATTCATTTTCTCCCTGAAATGTAGTATTCTTGTGGTTCTTGAATGACAGTTACTCTGTCCTGAGTAGCTATGCCAACCAGTAGGCCAGGTGTTTGCCAGAAACCAGATACCTTTCTTGGGTATCTTGGCTACACACAGGCAAAGACAGGGAGAGATGGCTTATATGACCCTTAAAATCTACTCCAATCAGAGGAGCTGCCAGGTCTGAAGGAATAACCTGTGAACATTTTGGGGGTTTAGAGACTGATTCTGGATAGTGCGTTTTTGTAAAGACCCCTATCTTTCCCCTTTCATTCCCATGAAGCTGAAGGTCTCTCTACTGCATGTGTTCCAAGAAATTTTGACTAAAGTGCATAACAAGAGCACCATGTCTAATATGTGACAAATGAGTCCTGACACCTGTTGATAATTAGGGATTACTAGGTCAAAAAGTGTTTTAAGTAGTGATAGCCTTGAGAAGGCACTCATATTAGTTTCTGGCCACTGTAAGAAATATCTGCAAACTTGGAGGCTTAAAACAGCAGAAATTTATTATCTCACAGATCTGGAAGTCAAAGATCTGAAGTCAGTATTATTTGGCTGAAATCAAGGTGTTCACAGAGCCATAGTCCTTCTGGCTGCTCTAGGGGAGAATCCATTTCTAGTCTTTTCCAGCTTCTGGTGGCCACTGAAATTCTTTGACATAGTCACATCACTCCAATCTTCAAGGCCAGCATCTTCAAATGTCCCTCTGCTCTGTCTTCACCTTTTCTTTGTGTGTGAAAGATCTGCTACTATTCAGGGCCAATCTGGATAATCCAGGAAAATCTCCCCATTTTAAGATTTTAATGTAATTATATCTGTAATTAAAAATTTAAACTTCTTTATTTAAAATTTTAAATTTATTTACATGTAAAGTACCATTCATCCATTTTATTTATTTTACCATAGAAAGTAACAGTCACAGGTTCCAGGCATGTACCATTTAGATGTGTTTTGCTTGCAGGGGAGGGTGCCTTTTTTCAGCATACCACAGCCACAGGAACTATGGAATCCATCCTGTCACATATTCAAGAATACTAAAACTTCATAGGCCTATGGTGCTGCAGGACCCTTCCAGCTGTATCAATGGGCTTGAATTAAACAAGCACTCTCCAAGTCTAAGGCATTGCCTGTGAAATATTTAAGTTGATAAAATTTATCTACAAGCTACTGCTTCCCCTTGTGTGTTTCTCCATCCCCCTCCTTCTAACTCTCCACTCCTACTTTTGTACATCCCATTCACCTGAGGCAAGCTTGAGGCCCCTAACAAGCACATACCTCTAAGTTGCTATCCCTCAAGTCTCCAGCTCTGGTTCTATCTCTCTTTGGAGCCCCAAATCCATTTACTTAACTCCCTGCTACATTCAATATCAACCTAAAATAATATCAACCTAAAATATCAAAACTAAAATAATTTCGCCATAAATCTGACACCCTTCCTGTATCTTCTGGTCCTAGTAAATGGCAACAGTATGCACAAAGTCATCCAAACTTCAGTCTTTGCACTCGGACAGATTGGGGTTGAATTCTGGCTTCACCACTTACTATCTGTGAAAACTTCAGGAATATATTTTCTATGCCTCATATTCTTCTTTGTGTGTGTGTATGTTTATTTTTTATTAGACTTCAATTTGCCAACATATATAAATAGGATAACGGCCAGTGATCATCCTGTCAAGTGCCCCTCTCAGTGCCCATCACCTAATCACCCCATCCCACCGCTCACCTCCTGTTCCAATCCCCTTTGTTCATTCCCCAGAGTTAGGAGTCTCTCATGTTCTGTCACTCTGTCTGATTTTTCCCACTCATTTTCTCTCCTTCCCCTTTAATCCCTTTCACTATTTTTTATATTCCCCATATGAGTGAAAACATATAATGTATGTCCTTCTCCAATTGACTTACTTCATTCAGCATAATACCCTCCAGTTCTATACACATTGAAGCAACTGGTGGGTATTTGTCCTTTCTAATGGCTGAGTAATATTCCATTGGATGGATATATATATTTTTTTTTTCTCGCTCTCAAAATACTTTATTATATGGCACTCATCCTTCTTGTGATGCTGTGAGATGATAAAATGCCTACACGATGAAATGAAGTGAAGTGAATGACACAGGCCTGTGACATAGCATGAGGCTACTGGTGACCTTCTAATGATACATCAGAAGGACGATCATCTGCTTCTGGACTGTAGTTGATGTTGGGTAACTGGGCAGGAGTTAGGGGAGAGGCCTCACTTTAATGTCCACAAATCTGGGCTGTGCTCCAATGGGTAGATCAGCTTTGGTTTGGGCAAAGGACAGCCCAGAAACTATATATATATATATATATATATATATCTCACATCTTCTTTATCCATTCATATGTTGATGGACACCAAGGCTCCTTCCACAGTTTGGCTATTGTGGACATTGGGGCTATAAACATTGGGGTGCAGGTGAATCAGCTTTTCACTGCATCTGTATCTTTAGGGTAAATCCCCAGCACAGCAATTCCTGGGTCGTAGGGTAGCTCTATTTTTAAATCTTTGAGGAACCTCCACACAGTATTCCAGAGTGGCTGTACCAGTTCACATTCCCACCGACAGTGCAAGAGGGTTCCCTTTTCTCCACATCCTCTCCAACATTTGGTGTTTCCTGTCTTGTTAATTTTCCCCATTCTCACTGGTGTGAAAAGGTAGATCATTGTGGTTTTGACTTGTTTTTCCTTGGTGGCAAGTGCTGCAGAGCATTTTCTCATGTGCTTGTTGCCCATGTCTATGTCTTTCTCTGTGAAATTTCTGTTCATGACTTTTGCCCATTTCATGATTCGATTGTTTCTTTGCTGTTGAGTTTAATAAGCTGTTTATAGATCTTGGATACTATCCCTTTATCTGATAGGTCATTTGCAAATATCTTCTCCCATTCTGTAGGTTGTCTTTTAGTTTTGTCGACAGTTTCCTTTACTGTGCAGAACCTTTTTATCTTTATTAGCTTCCAATAGTTCATTTTTGCTTTTGTTTCCCTTGCCTTCATAGATGTGTCTTGTAAGAAGTTGCTGTGGCCAAGTTCAAAAAGGGTGTTGCCTGTGTTCTCCTCTAGGATGCTGATTGACTCTTGTCTCACATTTAGATCTTTCATCCATTTTGAGTTTATCTTTGTGTATTGTGTAAGAGAATGATCTAGTTTCATTCTTTTCTGCACATGGCTGTCCAATTTTCCCAGCACCATTATTGAAGAGACTGTCCTATTTCCAGTGGATAGTCTTTCCGGCTTTGTCAAATACTAGTTGACCATAGAGTTGAGGGTCCACTTCTGGATTCTCTATTCTGTTCCATTGATCTATGTGTCTGTTTTTGTGCCAATACCACACAGTCTTGATGATCACAACTTTGTAGTACAACTTGAAAACTGGCATTGTGATGCCCCTGGCTCTGGTTTTCTTTTTAATATTCCCCTGGCTATTCAGGGTCTTTTCTGATTTCACCCAAATCTTAAGAGGATTTGTTCCAACTCTCTGAAGAAGGTCCATGGTATTTTGATAGGGATTGCATTGAATGTGTAAATTGACCTGGGTAGCATTGACATTTTCACAATATTAATTCTTCCAATCCATGAGCATGGAATATTTTTCCATCTCTTTGTGTCTTCCTCAATTTCTTTCAGAAGTGTTCTGTAGTTTTTACTGCATAGATCCTTTACCTCTTTAGTTAGGTGTATTCCGAGGTATCTTATGCTTTTGGGTGCAATTGTAAATGGGATTGATTCCATCTATTTCTCTTTCTTCAGTCTCATTGTTAGTGTCTAGAAATGCCACTGATTTCTGGGCATTGATTTTGTATCCTGCCACACTGCCAAATTGCTGTATGAGTTCTAGCAATCTTGGGATGGAGTCTTTTGGGTTTTCTACGTACACTATCATGTCATCTGCGAAGAGGGAGAGTTTGACTTTTTCTTTGCCAATTTGAATGCATTTTCTTTCTTTCTTTTTTAGTCTGATTGCTGAGCCTGGGAATTCTAGTACTGTTTTAATAGCAGTGGTGAGAGTGGACATCCCTGTCTTGTTCCCGATCTTAGGGGAAAGGCTCTCAGTGTTTCCCCATTGGGACTGATATTTACTGTGGGCTTTTCTTAGATAGCTTCTAAGATGCTGAGGAATATTTCCTCTATCCCTACACTCTGAAGAGTTTTGATCAGGAATGGATGCTGTCTTTTGTCAAGTGCTTTTTCTGCATCTATGGAGAGGATCATATAGTTCTTGTTTTTTCTCCTGTTGATATGACCTACCATGTCGATTGCTTTATGAGTGTTGAACCAGCCTTGCATCCCGGGGATGAATCCCACTTGAACATGGTGAATAATCTTCTTAATGTATTGTTGGATCCTATTGGCTAGCATCTTGGTGAGAATTTTTGCATCCATGTTCATCAGGGATACTGATGTATAATTCTCCTTTTGGTGTGGTCTTTGTCTGCTTTTGGAATTAAGGTGATGCTGGTCTCATAAAATGAGTTTGGAAATATTCCATGCCTTTCTATCTTTCAGAATAGCTTTAGTAGAATAGGTATTGTTTCTTTAAACGTTTGATAGAATTCCCCTGGGAAGCTATCTGGCTCTGGACTTTTGTGTCTTCGGAGGTTTTTATGACTGCTTCAATTTCCTCCCTGGTTATTAGCCTGTTCAGGTTTTCTATTTCTTCCTGTTCCAGTTTTTGTAGTTTGTGGTTTTCCAGAAATATCTCCATTTCTGCTAGATTGCCTAATTTATTGGCGTATAGCTGTTCATAATATGTGTTTAAAATAGTTTGTATTTCCTTGATATTGGTTGTGATCTCTCCTTTTTCGTTCATGATTTTATTAATTTGAGACTTTTTTCTTATTAATAAGTAAGGCTGGCTAATGGTTTATCTATCTGATTCTTTCAAAGAACCAACTCCTGGTTTTGTTGATCTGTTCCACAGTTCTTCTGTTCTCTATTTCATTGAGTTATGCTCGAATCTCAATTAACTCTCTTCTTCTGCTTGGTGTAGGTTTTATTTGCTGTTCTTTCTCCAGTTCCTTTAGGTGCAAGGTTAGCTTGTGTGTTTGAGGGTTTTTTTCCCCAATTTTCGGGGGTATGCTTGTATTGCAATGTATTTCCCTCTCAGGACTGCTTTGGCTGTATCCCAAAGATTTTGAATGGTTGTATCTTCATCCTCATTAGTTTCCATGAATCTTTTTAATTCTCTAATTTCCTGGTTTACCCTTTCATCTTTTAGCAGGATGGTCTTTAACCTCCATGTGTTTGAATTTCTTCCAAATTTCTCCTTGTGATTGAGTTCAAGTTTCAAGCATAATGGTCTGAAAATATGCAGGGGAGAATCCCAATCTTTTGGTATCATTTGAGACCTGATTTGTGACCCAGTATGTGGTCTATTCTGGAGAAAGTTCCATGTGCACTTGAGAAGAATGTGTATTCAGTCACGTTCAGATGGAAAGTTCTATATATATCTGTGAAATCCATCTGGTCCAGTGTATCATTTAAAGCTCTTGTTTCTTTGGAGATGTGTGCTTAGAACATATGTTATTTGCATAAAGTGCCGTGTTGAAGTGTCCCAGTATTAGTGTATTATTATCTAAGTATGTCTTTACTTTGGTTATTAACTGATTGCTATACTTGGCAGCTTCCACATTAGGGGCATACATATGATTCTTAGTTACTCTTGTTGGATAGATCCTTTAGTTATGATATAGTGTCCCTCTTTATCTCTTCCTATAGTCTTTGGGATAAACTTTAATTTATCTGATGTGAGGATTGCTTCCTTTTGAGGACCATTTGAATGGTAAATGGTTCTCCAACCTTTCATTTTCAGGCTGGAGGTGTCCTTAGGTCTAAAATGAGTCTCTTGTAGAACAGCAAATAGATGGGTCTTGCTGTTTTATCCAGTCTGAAACCCTTCCTCGTTTGATGGTATCATTCAGCCCATCATGTTCAGAGTTACGATTGAAAGATATGAATTTAATATCATCATAATACCTATTCAGTCCCTGTGTTCGTGCATTATTTTGGGGGGCTTCCTCTTTCTTTTACAGATTCCCCCTTACTATTTCTTGCAGAGCTGGTTTGGTAGTCACATATTCTTTCATTTTATGCCTATCTTGGAAGCTCTTTATCTCTTCTTCTAATCTGAATGAGAGCCTTGCGGGATAGAGTATTCATGACTGCATGTTCTTCTCATTTAGGACCCTGAATATATACTGCCAGCCCTTTCTGGCCTGCCAGGTCTCTGTGGAGAGGTCTACTGTTAATCTAATATTTCTCCCCATATAAGTTTGGGATTTCTTGTCTCCTGGTGCTTTGAGGATTATCTCTTAATCCTTTGAATTTGCAAGTTTCACTAATAAATGTCCAGGTGTTGAACTGTTTTCATTGATTTTAGGGTGGTACCTCTCTATATCCTGGATCTGAATGCCTGTTTCCCTCTCCACATTATGGATGCTCTCAGTTATGATTTGTTCAAATATGCTTTTTGGTCCTCTCTACCTTTTGGCCCCCTCTGGAACCCTAATTAAACATAGTTGTTTCCTTCTGAGGCTGTCATTTATTTCCCTTAACCTTTCCTCATGGTGTTTTCATTGTTTTTCTCTTTTTTCCTCAGCCTCCTTCCTTGTCATCAACTTATCTTCTATGTCACTCACTCTTTCTTCTACCTCATTAACCCTTGTTATTAGGACCTCCAGTTTGGATTGCATCTCATTTAATTGATTTTAATTTGGGCTGATGAGATCTAAATTCTGCAGTCATGAAGTCTCTTGAATCCTTTATGCTTTTATCCAGAGCCACCAGTATATTTATAATTGTGCTTCTGAATTGGCTTTCTGACATCGAATCGTAATCTAAATTCTGTAACTCTGTGGCAGAGAGTACTCTTTCTGATTCTTTCTTTTGTAGTGAGTTCTTTCTAGTCATTTTGCTCAGTGCATAGTTGCTGTTTGAGCAGGCTGAATCAAGAATATCAACCACGACCTTAGTAACTTCACCCTAGATGATTTTTGTTAGAAGCGAAAACCCTTCTCTCTGTAGCATTCCAGCTATTCTCTCTTTAAAACTCAGGTCGAATTCATAGGTTTTAAGGATGGTTTGAAATTAATCTAGGTAAGTTTTTAGGGCCAGGTGAGTTGAGGACTCTACTCCATCATCCTCTCAGCTCCCCCCCTCTATGCCTCATGTTCTTCATCTGAAAATGGAGGGTAAAAAAAGCACTTACCTCATATAATTGTTTGGTTTAAAAAAGGTAAATGTAGAGCCCTATAATGATGCAGGACACATTGTAAGCACTAGAAAAATTAGTCTATTTGTTATTAACATTTTCATCCTCTACTATTCCACCTTCTCCCTCACCTCCATGCTGCCCCTCCCCACAACTAGAGAATATATCTAGTAAATCGTATTTTTAAAAATATTTTATTTATTTATTCATGAGAGACACAGAGATGCAGAGGCACAGGCAGAGGGAGAAGCAGGCTCCAAGACAGGACTCAATCCCGGGTCTCCAGGATTACGCCCCAAGCCATAGGCATTACTAAACCACTGAGCTTTCAGGATGCCCTAGTAAGTCCTATTTATTTTCTTTGTAATAAGTCTTCTCCTTGACATCCTCATAGCCACTGCTCTAGGTCAAGTCTTGGTCCTCTCTAGATCACATACTACCCTCCCAACTGGTCTCCCTGCTCCTATCCCTTACATGACAGTCTCATAAAATGGAACCTCATCTTGATAGAGTCCTAAATTCCTGGATTGTTTTCCTGAAACAGTAACCATTACTGTACATAGGTTTTTACAATTTATCTCAAACCTACCTCATGTTATTCTTTGTATCACATTGAAGTTACAGCTGGTCTCTGAATATGCAAAGCTCTTGTGACCCTTTATGCCCTTATATATAATGTTAGCACCATCTAGAAAGCTTTCATTTTTTCCCCTCTTTCTGGCAAAATACCATTTATCCTTCACGATTCAGGATCCTTTGTCAAATCCAGCTTTCCCAAACAGAGTAAATCTGTCAGGCCCATCTCTGAACCCCCACACCGCTTTGTACATCCTTCTACCCGAGGAAGGAAAAGAAAGAAACATTCTAGGAATGCCTGTGGCTGAATACCAGGCTCTAGGTTAAATGCTTGAGAACACTGAATATTATTTGAGCCCTGGGGTCCAAGAAAGCAGCCACAGTTGAGAAACTTCCCCACCTTTTTGTGTTCCCAAGAACAGCTAATTTTTTTTAAGATTTTATTTATTTATTCATGAGAGATACACATAGAGAGAGGCAAAGACATAGGCAGAGGGAGAAGCAGGCTCCATGCAGGGAACCCTGTGTGGGACTCAATCCTGGGACTCTAGGATCACACCCTGCAGCAAAGGCAGACACTTAACTGCTGAGCCACCCAGGAGTCCCAAGAACAGCTAATTGTAAAGGACCATATTGCCCTGGCATATTCTGAGATAAGACCCTATCCATATTTCCTCATGGTTCCCATAAGACTGATGATGACTCCTTTGTTCACCTGCCTCTATAAAACTTTCCCTTCTTTTCTTTGAGCAGTCTCTTTAAGGCTATAGTCTGAATAAAATCATTTCTTTAATTCTGTGAAGTTAGTTTTGTTCTTAGTAGTTTACAGATGAGAAACTGAAGCTCAGATGCATGGCCTAAGATGGTACCATTAAGGAGGAAATATGATTTCTTCCCAGTCTGTGTGGCTTCCACTAGGTTCTTTCCACAACTCTTATAAATGGAATGTGACTTAGCCATGCAGGTAAGCAGGCCATGAAACCTTCAAAAGCAGGGACATCCAGGTCTCAAATTCATCTTAATCCTTGTTTGCTAAATGAATTCCTGAATAAACTGTGTCAATTCCCACTGAGGTAGTGTTACAGTGTTTCTCACTTCCTTTTTAACCTAAGCTTCTTTTTAATACATAGGAAAAACAAATATGAAAGGCTGAAATTTTGAGCCAAAGGAGAATTTACATTTTATTTTATTTATTTTTTTAAAGATTTATTTATTTGTTCATGATAGACAGACAGAGAGAGAGAGAGAGAGAGAGAGAGGCAGAGACACAGGCAGAGGGAGAAGCAGGCTCCATGCTGGGAGCCCGACGTGGGACTTGATCCTGGGACTCCAGGATCACGCCCTGGGCCAAAGGCAGGCACTAAACCGCTGAGCCACCCAAGGATCCCCAATAATTTACATTTTAAATGTAGATGATAGTGCTTTATCCTAAGGATTGGGGTTCTCTGAGGAATTTCAGACCTGATGAAGGGGGATGTTGGTGGAAGGGGAAGGCTTAATATCCCTTCCAAAACTTCCAGCCTTCTAAAGACTTCAAGTGGTAGAATTTCCTCCGAGAAGTGGATAATTCACTTGAGAATGGAAACTCTTCATTGTCCATTGTATCGCATTTATTATTCTGTCCAAAAATATCTCAGGATCAGGTGCTGAGAGGTGATAGCCAGATAACATCTTGGGTTAAATGCCTGTCTCTGTTGTAGGATCCTCACTAGAATCATAATATCCTCTCAGTGGAGGAGGCCCCAAGGGTCATCTTATCTAGTCCACTGACAAAGTGGATTGTATCTCAGTCAAATGGGAACCTATGCCTTCTTAGGGATTTGTTTGAGACACTAACTTTGCTCACAGTAGCACACTGTTATTTGTGTCTAGCCTCCATGTTTGTGCTGCAGTAACAATGGTGCCTTCTTTCAGGTCTCTGCTGAAATGACAGACAACCTTGTAGATTCAGAGTTCCCACTCAAACCTTAGTCTACCTGAAGAAGACCTCCATTTCAATTCTCAGATTATGTATTCTTTCCTAACAAAGCCAGACACTCCTCCATTACTAGCATGGAAGGTTAGATTGGAGCAGTGCGCACTGGCTGAGAGAAGGGATTGTCACCTTTACTGGTCTATCAGAATTTTTCAAGGCAGAATCTTTTAAATATTTCTGAATCCAGACCCAGTGTAAGGCAATACATTATACTTCATGACTCATTTTGCACAAACGTGTGTATAACTGAAAGAAAGTTTTCCATGGAAGAGTATTTAACTTTACTACATGCAATTCAATTTTAGTTTACTTATTTTAATTTTTGAAACATTTTGGTCATCACTGTCATGTAAGGGGTTCATGGATACATATATTGCCAACATCTGAGAATCAAATCTTCTATTCCCATACTTAGCCTAGACTTTGAAAGCTATACCTTATTGTCTACACGAACATAATTTCACTATTCTACTATCTTCATTAGCATGACATTAGTTTTCCAGGTCTCCCCTGTCCAGGCAAATGTTTTATTACAGGAACATCTTCAAAAATCCAACAACTAACTCTTCAATGGAAGGCATTAACAGCGCATTTAAAATGTCCTAAGAGTCTTTTAATCTCTTACTTCAAAACCCTTGTCTTGCCGTTTCCACCAATCTTGGACTGTTGCATTATAATCCTTACATAATTCTAATCGAGTCCCTGCATTAAAAGTCCTATCTTGAACCAAACTTCCAATTCTCAAGTTCTAACTTTGCCTTCCCTCCCTTTGAGACATCTTTGCTGAAGCTTTGCATAGGTGCTGTTAGTCATCACCCTGGTAAGCAATAAACTCAACTTGGTCTTATCAACAGTCTGTGTTGGTAATATTTGGAAAACCAGCTATTGACATACTACATGATACAGGTACAACATGGAGTTTATTGGGGGAAAACTTACAAGCAGGCCAAGATGTAGCAAAGCACACACAGCCTCTCCCAATCTCTCCTTGTTCCATGGCATATGCAGGTTATAGATGTTCTGTGTGCACTAAGGCTAAAGTCCCAGCAAAGAGGGGCCTGCTTGGACACCAGGCTGTCTGTGGAACTGTGAGCACTCCAAGAGAGCACAATCTCTGCCTCCATACTGGGAGAAGAAGTTAAGGAACACTTAGTTTCTCTAAGTAACAAGAAACATATCAATGATCTTCCTGATCAGTAACAATGCTAGGAAATATGCATGCCCAGGGCCACAGTTTACATACTAAGGGCCCTAAGAAGAGCCTTTCCCACCAAGAATTCTAATATCAGCCAGAGGCCTTGTCTTTCCACAGCTGGCTCAGTAAAGCACATTCACTCTCAACTGAGTTACTGAAAGGGGAAAGGAAATACAGCTCAGGGCTATCCCAGACTTGTCTCAAATCCATCACTTGGAAGTGATTCCACAAATGACTATTGGGTTACACCTGAGTTTGAAAAACACTTCTAAATTGTAGGGTAATTAATGTGTTCATTATATTGATTGTGGACATGATTTCAAGAGTATATACATATACCAAATTGATCTAATTTTATACTTTAAATATATGCAGTTTTCTGTGTGAAAATTAAACCCCATTAAACCTATGAAAAATTAATAAAAGGAGTAGATAACAGTAGAGGGCATAGATGCAACAAGATTGGTCATATGTTGGTAATTGGTAAAGCTAGTTTTGCCTGTGTTTGGAAATCTACATATTTTTTAAATGAATTTTACCACAAAATATGAAAACAAAACTTCAAAAAAACAAAGAAATTGTACTAACGATCTGAACCATGGCTGCACAGTTAATACAAGGAGTGTAGAGAGTGAAATTTGCTGCAAGGTTCTAGCAGACAGAAACTTTTTTAAGGCCCTCTGTTATCCTGGTGAAAATTTCCACTATCCTCAGAGCATAGGAGAAATATGGAGACTAAGTAGTAGTATTCATATATCCAATAATTCACCAAGGAGATATTAATTAAGCACCCATATGTACCAGACACTCTTCTAGGAGAAACAGCAGTGAACAAAATTAAGGTCGTGGCCCCATGAACCCTACATTCTAGGGGAAGAAAAATGACAACCTACAGGAAAATAAGTACTGTAGGGAGAGAGGTAATATGGCAGAAGAATAGGGGACCCACATTTCATCTGGTCCTTTGAATTCAGCCAGTTATCTATCAAACCATTCTAAACACTTGTGGATTCAATCAGAGCTCTAAGAAAAGAATTGCTCCAATAAAAAGGTGACCACTTTTTGCAAGTGGCACGAAAAGCCTCAAGGGAAAAAAAAAAGCCACCTAGTGGCTCAACTCCGCCCAGGCAAAGCCACCTAAGAATCAGTGCAACATGGCCCTCCTCCAGAACACCAGGAGGAATATCAGGTGAATACTAAGTTAATAGATCATTCAGAATTAAAAATTTCTTGTGTTAGGGGAAAATAGTATATAGAATTTGAGTTTTTTTTCTCATGAGTCTTTAGTCTTTCAGTTTAAAATTTTCTTTTTTCATTTTCTATTTTCCTTTTCAACTAGTTTCTTATTTTATGAAGTCTTTGTGTTTAACTTTTTTTAAATTTTCATTTTTACATTTACATTTTATAGACATACTTCTCATTTTTGGCTTCCTTTCACTGTATTCAATTTTATATGTTTATTATATATATATAATTTCTTTCTTTCTTTCTTTACAACTTTGGGATTCAGTGTCTTCTAACAAACAGACCAAAATACACCCAGGACCAAGTGGATCACCCAGTTTTGTCCATCTGTGAGATTGTAGTCTCTTTTTTTCCCTTTTATTTTTTTATTTTTGGTTTCTGACCTTTGTGGATTATCTAGTTTGTATTTCACTGGGGTCATGGTTGATATATTTTTATTTTTTCTCTCAATAATCTATTTAGGCAAAATGACTAGAAAGAGAAAGTCACAGCAAAAGAAAGAATCTGCCATAGATCTTATCAATATGGATATAAGTAAAATGTCAGAACTAGAATTCAGAATAACATAAAGTTACTAGCTAGGCATGAAAAAAAACCATAAAAGAGAGTAGAGAATCTGTTAATGCAGAAATAAAATCTAATCAGGCCAAAATAAAAAATGCTTTAACTCAGATACAGTCTAAAATTGATGCTCTAACAGCTAGTATAAATGAGGCCAAAGAGAGTCAGTGACATAGAAGACAAAATGATGGAAAGGAAGGAAGTTAAGAAAAAGAGAAAAACAATCATGGAATGTGAGAGGAGGCTTCAAGACATCGATACTATAAAGTGAAACAATATTAGAATTATTGGGGTTCCAGAGGAAGAAGAAAGAGAGAGGGACAGAAAGTGTACTTGAGCAAATCATAGCTGAGAACTTCCCTAATATGGGGAAGGAAATAGGCATTCAAGTCGAGGAGGCATAGGGAATCTGCCTCAAAATCAATAAAAATAGATCAATACCCTGACATATAATAATGAAGCTTGCAAATTTCAGGGTTAGAAAGAAAATCCTAAAAGCAGCTTGAGACAAGAGGTCATTAACATATAAGGGTGGGAACATTAGACTGGCAAGAGACCTATCCATAGAGACATGGCAAGCCAGAGAGGGCTGGTATGATATATATGGGGGCAGTAAATGAGAAAAACATGCAGCCAAGAATATTTTATCCATCCAGCCAAGGCTGTCATTCAGAATGGAAGGAGAGATAAAAAGTTTCTAGGACAAACAGAAACTAAAAGAATTTGTGATCACTAAACCAACCCTGCAAGAAATATTAAAGAGTATCCCATAAGCAAAGAGAAAGCCTAAAAGTAACATAGAACAGAAAGAAACAGAGACAATCTATGGAAACATGGACTTTACAGGTAATACAATTTTACTAAATTCAATTCTTTCAATAATTACTCTGAATGTAAATGGGTTAAATGCTCCAACAAAACACAGGGTATCAAATTGAATAAAAATGCAAGACTGATCGATATGCTGTCTATAAGAGATTGATTTTTGATTCAAGGACTCCTCTAGATTGAAAGTGAGGGAGTGTAGAACCATGTTTCATGCTAATGGATGGCAAAAGAAAGCTGGGGTAGCAATCCTGATATATCAGAAAAAGTATATTTTAAACCAAAGACTGTAGTAAGGGATGAAGAAGGACACTATATTTCATAATAAAAGGGTCTATCCAACAAGAAGACCTAACAGTTATAAATATTTACACTCTTAACTTGGGAGTAGCCAATTAGATATACCAATTAATAACAAAATTAAAGAAACACATTGATAATAATAAAGATTAGTAAGGGACTTCAACACTCTAATCACAGAAATGGATATTTCTAAGCAGAGTATCAAAAAGGAAACAATGGCTTTGAATTACACACTGGATCAGATGGACTTCACAGATATATAGAGAACATTCCATCATAAAGCAACAGAGTACACATTCTTTCCTACTGAACATGGAACTTTTTCCAGAATACATCACATACGGGGTCACAAATCAGGTCTCAATCTGTACCAAAAGTTTGGGATTATACCCTGCTTATTTTCAGACCACAAAACTATGAAATTTGATCTCAACCACAAGAGGAAATTTGGAAGGAACTCAAATAGTTGGAAGTTAAAGAGCATCTTACTAAAGAATGAATGTGTCAACCAGGAAATTAAAGAAGAATTTTAAAAATTCATGGAAACAAATGAAAATGAAAACACAACTGTTCAAACTATTGGGACACAGAAGTACATAACAATACAAGCCTTTCTCAAGAAATTAGAAAAGTCTGAAATACACAAGATAACCTTACACCTAAAGGGGCTGGAGAAAGAATAGCAAATAAAGCCTAAACTAAGCAGGACAAGAGAAATAATAGCAATTAGAGCAGAAATCAATGAAATAGAAACCAAAAGAAAAGTAGAACGGGTCAATGAAACTAAAAGCTGGTTCTTTGAAATAATTAATAAGATCAATTAGCTCCTATCCAGACTAACCAAAAAGAAAAGAGAAAGTACCCAAAATTAATAAAAATATGAATGAAAGAGGAGAGATCACAACCAACACCAAGGAAATACAAATAATTATAAGAACATATTATGAAATATATGCCAACAAATTAAGCAATATGGAAGAAATGGATGCATTCCTGGAAACTTATAAGCTACTAAAATTGAAACTGGAAGAAATAGAAAGCCTAATCAGACCCATAACCAGCAAGGAAACTGAAGCAGTAATCAAATGTCCCAACAAACAAGAGTCCAGGGCTTGATGGCTTTTGAGGGGGAATTCTACCAAACATTCAAAGAACTAATACCTACTTGTCTGAAGCTTCAAAAAGTTTCAAAAAATGGAAATGGAAGTAAAAATTCCAAATTCATTCAATGAGGCCAGCATTACCTTGATCTCAAAACCAGGCAAAGACCCCACCAAAAAGGAGAAATACAGACGAATATCGTTGATGAACATGGATGCCAAAATTCTCACCAAGATATTAACCAATAGTATCAACAGTACATTAAAAGAATTACTCACCAGAACCAAGTGGGATTTACTCCTGGGCTGCAAGCATTTGTTCAACATCCACAAACCAATCAATGTAATACATCACATTAATAAAAGAAATGACAAGAACCATATGATTTTCTAAATTGATGCAGCAAAAGCACTGACAAAATACAGCATCCTTTCCTGATTAAAACTTTTCAATTGTAGAGATAGAGGGAACATACGTCAATATCATAAAATCTATCTAAAGATCCCACAGTGAATATCATTTTCAGTGGTGAAAAACTGAAAGCTTTTCCCCTAAGGTTAAGAACATAACAGGGATGCTCACTCTCACCACTGTTGTTCAACATAATACCAGAAATCTTAGCCTCAGCAATAAGACAAGAAGAAGAAATAAAAAGCATTCAAGTTGATGAAAAAGAAGTCAAATTCTCTATCTTTGCAGATGACATGATCCTGTATGTGGAAAACCCAAAAGACTCCACCTCAAAATTGCTAGAACTCATATAGCAATTCAGCAGTGTGGCAGAATACAGAATCAATGCACAGAAATCAGTGGCATTTCTATACATTAACAATGAGACTAAAGAAAGAGAAGTTAAGGAATCAATCCCGTTTACAATTGCACCAAAACCCATAAGATATATAGGAATAAACCTAACTAAAGAGGTAAATGTTCTGTATTCTAAAAACTATAAAACATTTATGACAGAAATTGAGAAAGACACAAAAAGATGGAAAAACATTCCATGTTCATGGATTGGAATGATAAATTTTGTTAAGATGTCTATGCTACTCAAAGTGATGTACACATTCAATGCAATCCCTATCAAAATAACATTGGCATTTTTTCCAGAGCTGGAACAAATAATGCTAAGATTTGTATGGAACCAGAAAAGATCCCGAATAGCCAAAGAAATGTTGAAAAAGAAAACCAAAGCTGGTGGCATCACAACTGCAGACTTTAAGCTATATTACAAAGCTGTAATCATCAAGACAGTATGGTGCTGGCACAAAAATATATACATAGATCAATGGAACAGAATAGAGAACTGAGAAACAGACCCTCAATTCTATGGTCAACTAATTTTAAACAAAGCCAGAAAGACTATTGAATGGAAAAATACAATCTCTTCAACAAATGGTGTTGGGACAATTGGACAGCCACATGTAGAATGAAACTGGATCATTTTGTTACACTTTAAACAAAGATAAACTCAAAATGGATGAAAAGTCTAAAGGTGAGGCAGGAATCCATCAAAATCCTAGAGGAGAACTTAGACAGCAACCTCTTTGACCTTGGCCACAGAAATTTTTGCTAGGTATGTCTCCAAAGGCAAGGTAAAAAACACCCAACAAAGTAAAAATGAACTATTGGGACTCCAATCAGGATAAAAAGCTTCTGCACAGCAAAGCAGTCAACAGAACTAAAAGTTCCACAGGTTGACTTGTGGGATAGAAGAAGATATTTGCAAGTTACATATGAAATATGGGGCTAGTATCCAAGATCTATAAAGAACTCATCAAACCAAACACCTAAGAAACCAAATAATTCAGTCAAGAAATGGGCAGAAGACATTAACAGACATTTCTCCAGAGAAGACATGCAAATAGCCAACAGACACATAAAAAGATACTCCTCATCACTTGGCATCAGGGAAATACATATCAAAACCCCAATAGGATACCACCTCATGCCAGTTAGAATGGCTAAAATTAACAAGAAGAAATGTGTGGGAAATATCAGAAAGGGAGACAGAACATAAAGACTCCTAACTCTGGGAAACGAACTGGGGGTGGTGGAAGGGGAAGAGGGCGGGGTGTAGGGGTGAATGGGTGATGGGCACTGAGGGGGGCACTTGACGGGATGAGCACTGGGTGTTATTCTGTATGTTGGTAAATTGAACACCAATAAAAATTATTTTATTAAAAAATTAACAAGTTATAGTGAAAGGGAATATAAGGGAAGGGAGAAGAAATGTGTGGGAAATATCAGAAAGGGAGACAGAACGTAAAGACTGCTAACTCTGGGAAACGAACTAGGGGTGGTAGAAGGGGAGGAGGGCGGGGGGTGGGAGTGAATGGGTGACGGGCACTGGGTGTTATTCTGTATGTTAGTAAATTGAACACCAATAAAAAATAAATTAAAAAAAATTAACAAGTTAGGAATCAACAAATGTTGGGGAGTATGTGGAGAAAGGGGAACTGTTTTACACTGTTGGTGGGAATACACCTGGTACAGGAACTCTAGAAAACAGTATGGAAGTTCCCCAAGAAGTTAAAAATAGAGTTACCCTATAACCCAGAAATTGCATTACTAGGCATTTACCCCAAAGATACAAATGTAGTTATCCAAAGCGGCACCTGCACCCCCCAAAGTTTATAGCAGCAATGTCCAAAATAGCCAAATTGTGGAAAAAGATGAGATGTCCATTGACAGATGAATGGACAAAGAAAATGTGATAAAGATGTGAGATATATATGCACAATGGAAGATTGCTCAGCCATCAGAAAGGATGAATACTTACCATTTACATCAATGTGCATGGAACTAGAGGGTATTGTGGTGAGCAAAATAAATCAATCAATGAATGACAACTATCATATGGTTTCACTTACATGTGGAATATAAGAAACAGTGCAGAGGATCATAGGGTAAGGGGGGGAAAATTGAATTGACAAACCATGAGGGACACTTAACTATAGGAAACAAAATAAGGGTTGCTGGAGTAGTAGTGGGTAGGGGGATGGAATAAGTGGGTGATGAGCATTAAGAAGGGTACATGATGTGATGAGCACTGGGTGTTATAAGCAACTTATGAATTATTGAACTCTACATCTGAAATTGATGGTATGTTGGCTAATTGAAAAAATGGTACTGTGTAATATAATTTTGGGTAATGATAAGAGCTATGGAAAAAATAGGTACAGGGTAAGACAGCAATAAGGATTCCAGGGGAGGTCTCTAAAGGATGGGTCCAGTCTAAAGTTAGGATTAAAATACTGGAGGTTTATGTATACAATGGAATATTACTCAGCCATTAGAAACGACAAATACCCACCATTTGCTTCAACGTGGTTGGAACTGGAAGGTATTATGCTGAGTGAAGTAAGTCAATCCGAGAAGGACAAACATTGTATGTTCTCATTCATTTGGGGAATATAAATAATACTGAAAGGGAATATAAGGGAAGGGAGAATAAATGTGTGGGAAATATCAGAAAGGGAGACAGAACATAGACTCCTAACTCTGGGAAACGAACTAGGGGTGGTGGAAGGGGAGGAGGGCGGGGGGGTGGGGGTGAAATGGGTGACGGGCACTGAGGGGGGCACTTGACGGGATAAGCACTGGGTGTTATTCTGTATGTTGGTAAATTGAACACCAATAAAAATAAATTTATTATAAAAAAAATAAAATACTGGAGGGGCACCTGAGTGGTGCAGACAGTTGAGTGTCAGGCTTTTGGTTTCTG
Source organism: Canis lupus dingo (assembly GCF_003254725.2). NCBI lineage: Eukaryota > Metazoa > Chordata > Mammalia > Carnivora > Canidae > Canis > Canis lupus. The sequence continues at coordinate 50,438,534 of NC_064281.1, forward strand.
CTCAGATTGTAATCTCGGGGTCATGGGATCAAGCCTCGCCTTGGGCTCCACACTCAGTGCACAGAATCTGCTTGAGATTCTCTTTCCCTCTGCCCCCTTCCCCACTCTTGCTCTCTCTCTAAAATAAAATAAATAGGATACCTGGGTGTCTCAGTCTGTTAAGCGTTTGCCTTTGATCCTAGGGTCCTGGGAATGAGTCCCATGTCGGGATCCCTGCTCAGCTGGGAGCCTCATTCTCTCTCTGCCTGCCATTTCCCCTGCTTGTGCTCTCTCTCTCTGTCAAATAAATAAATAAATAAATAAATAAATAAATAAATAAATACATACATACATACATACAAAAATACATACCTTAAATAATTCTTTAAAAATAAATATTGGAAATGGAGACAAGGGAAGGAATAAGAAAAGATGATTAAATATTGGAAATCAAGGTTATTTACTAGATATCAGAGGAAAAGTGCTAAAGATAAGGGAGATATCACTCAAGTGAAAGGTTTCAAAGCCCCTGTTCTAACTTTTACTAATAGAAAGGAATAAATACAGGGCATCTGGGTTGGGGCTGTTAGAACAGAAATAGCACAGCTAATTGCTGGTTGGTCACCTTTCTATGTCTCATTTTTCAGTCCAGCTGTGCTGTATGTTGCTCAGCAGTTGGCCTGTATATCAGATTGAGAAGCAAAAGCTTGAGGTTGGGCATCAAGGTGCTGAGAGTTGTTAAATCCTGATCCTTATGGACCAGGGCTGGGCGACTGTTTCACTTGGGGAAGTATGACCCCACATGGATCCTCAATACTACCACAATGCCTACCATCACCTCACCACCTCCCAATTTTATGTTGTTTTCATTATATTCTTCCAAGTAGATATATATTTACAGAATATGGGAATTGTCACTAACTATATAAATCTAAACATATATATACATATATACTATATAAAATCTAAATATATAATATATACACATATATGTTAGCAATATTTTGGACAGTCTTTTTGTGAGAATTTTCCTTCCATCATTTCCATAATTCATGTTAATATGCTGTTACATATTTCCCTGAGCATAACCAAATAGTCTTATACATAGATGCATATATTGTTTTCCAAAATGAGATCATATCATAAAGACTTTTCTACATATTTCCTTTAGCAACATGTTAATAAAGCCCCTTCAAGTCATCTAATATAGCTGAAATTATTCCTATTTGATGGTTGTGTAATATCTAGCACAAACATACTGTAGTTTTTTCAACTGTTACCTATTTCTGGGCATTCACTTTGTTACCAACTTTTTGCCATTAAGGACTTTTTGCCACTAAGATGCAATCATATTGTTGTACAGATTTGCTGGAGAGGTATTGTTGGTACTTAACTCACATGGTTATACTTTCTGGCCCTACCAAGAAGGGTAAACAGTCTATTTAGTTTAAAAAAACTGATTTGTACAGCTTCTCAATTTCTGTGGACTCAATACTTTTATTATGGCCAATTTCAAGCTGCCAATGTGAAATCATTGAACACAGAGTTGTGAAAAGATTCACACAATTGGTTCTAACCTATAAGAACCAGCTCCTCTAAAGCTGGCACAAGCCTGAGTGGCTCAGTGGTTGAGCCTCTGGCTCAGGGCATGATCCTGGGGTCCTGGTACTGAATACTGCATGGGGCTCCCTGCAGAGAGTCTGCTTCTCCCTCTGCCTATGTCTCTGCCTCTCTCTGTCTTTCATGAATAAGATTTTATTATATTTTAAAAAGCAACCAGCTCTAGAACAGCACCATGAGGACTAATTAAAAATGTGATATACTGTTCTTATTTTTTATTTGTTAATTTCTTCTGGTGGCAGGGAGAAGAACATCACCATTACTAGCAGGTCCACACTACATAACTCTGTATGGCACCATTCACAACTACATGAAAGACGGCTTCTAGAATTATGCAAAGCACAACTGTTTTTGGTGGTCCTACTTCCTGGTACCCCTAAAATGATACCATGTTCTTTTTTGTAATGCTAACATAAGGGTGCAGGGCAGAAGTTCTAAAGTTTAGCATGTAGCAACATCACCCAGGATACTGGTTAAAACCAAGATTACTGGACTTTACTCCCAGAGTCTCTAACTCTGTAGGTCTGGAGTGAGGCCTGATATTTTCCATTTCTAAGTTCCAAGATGGTAATGACATTGTCGATTTAGGGACCCCTTTTGAGGTATTGTAGTATAGAATAAACTAGGTGTTTTCTCGTGGACTGTAAATACATGGCTGGACCACCCAATTAGAATGCCTGCCTTAGGGAATAAGGGCTCAGGGTAGAATAGAGTACCAAACTTTGATGCCTATTGGGGCTTAGCAGGTAACAGAAGTATGTGTGGTGGCTAGCTGGGTGCAGAAAATGTTATGTTTAGAATAATTTTTTTGTTTTGAGGTTTAGATGACTTTGAAATGACAACTTGACCAAAGTCAAGGACGTGGGGGAGTAAGAGCTAGGCACTGAGGCTGCGAGATGGGGTTGAGAAGTGTCAGCAGCCCAGGACAACAGTATAAAAGAGATGTCAAAAAGGGAAAGGGGAGAGTCTCTAACCCTCTTTCGTTCTAATACTCCCTCACCTCCACATTTTAGCATCTGCTTCAGATCCTCAGATTTCAGGATATTAACACAGCCTGATGGGTAAGAATTAAAGGTACAGAGGTGTGAGAAGGTGTATTGGCTTTTATACAGCCCTATGTGAAGGGGGCCTGCTTGGCCTGCATGCCCAATTCCTGAGAATGTAGTGACATAAGTTCTGCACTAGGTGGCAGGATACCCCAGTGTTCCTGTTCCTGCCCCCCAACCCCCCAAACCCTTCTCTGGACTTCATTGTGTCTTATCTGTAAAATGAGAGCTTTGGAGTAGATTACATTGATGAGGAATAGAAGCAGAAAAATGTTCACCTTAAGCCCAGAAGGCTGACCTATATTCTGCATAGTTTTGGTAATGATCAAATAAATATGTGTTGGTTGCTTTATTCTTAAAGGGTCTCATGACTGCCTGTAAATCTCACCAATAGTTAATATTGAACTGAATGATAAGCACCAAAGAAATCTTGCAAAAGTAGTTTTATGAGTAGAAATTTAAAGAAAACATTTATGATCTAATAATCCCTGCATGTTCCCTCCCTCTTGAGCACTAAGCAGATAATCACCAGCTTCTTACAACAGATATGCAGCTATTTCTGCCCATGAGTGCTGTCCTCCTATAACTTAAACTTACTAAGTTTATATGCAACTGATGAGTCACTGAACTTTACCCCTGAAACTAATAATATACTATATGTTAACTCATTTAATTTAAATAAAATTAAAAATTTTAAATTTTTTATTGGATTTCAATTTGCCAACATTTAGCATAACACCCAGTGCTCATCCTGCCAAGTGCCCCCCTCAGAGCCCATCACTCAGTCACCCCAAGCCCCAACCCACCTCCCTTTCCACTACCGCTTATTCATTTCCCAGAGTTAGGTGTCTCTAATGTTTTGTCACCCTCACTGATATTTTCACTCATTTTCTCTCCTTTCCCTAATTTTTATATTTACAAAATGAGAGAGAACATATAATGTTTGATCCTTTCTGACTGACTTATTTCACTCAGCATTATACCCTCCAGTACCATCAACATTGAAGCAAATAGTGGATATTTGTCGTTTCTAATGGCTGAGTAATATTCCATTGTATACATAAACCACATCTTCTTTATCCATTCATCTTTTGATGGACACGGAGGCTCCTTCCACAGTTTGGCTACTGTGGACATTGCAGCTATAAACATCGGAGTGCAGGTGTCCCGGTGTTTCACTGCATCTGTGTCTTGGGGGTAAATCCCAGCAGTGGCATTGCTGGGTCATACGGCAGATCTATTTTTAACTCTTTGAGGAACCTCCACACAGTTTTTCAGTGCCTGTACCAGTTCATATTCCCACCAACAGTGCAAGAAGGGTTCCCCTTTCTCCACATTCTCTCCAACATTTGTGGTTTCCTGCTTTGTTAATTTTCCCCATTCTCACTGGTGTGAGGTGGTATCTCATTGTGGTTTTGATTTGTATTTCCCTGATGACCAGGGATGTGGAGCATTTTCTCATGTGCTTGTTGGCCATGTCTATGTCTTCCTCTGTGAAATTTCTGTTCACGTATTTGCCCATTTCAAGACTGGATTGTTTGTTTCTTTGCTGTTGAGTTTAATAAGTTCTTTATAGATCTTGGATACTAGCCCTTTATCTGATACGTCATTTGGAAATATCTTCTCCCATTCTGTAGGCTGTATTTTACTTTTGTTGACTGTTTCTTTTGCTATGCAGGAGCTCTTTATCTTTATGAAGTCCCAATAGTGCATTTCTGCTTTTGTTTCTTTTGCCTTCATGGATGTATCTTGCAATAAATTGCTGTGGCCAAGTTTAAAAAGGGTGTTGCCTGTGTTCTCATCTAGGATTTTGATGGAATCTTGTCTCACATTTAGATCTTTCATCCATTTTGAGTTTATCTCTGGGTATGGTGTAAGAGAATGCTCTAGTTTCATTCTTCTGCATGTGGATGTCCAATTTTCCCAGCACCATTTATTGAAGAGACTGTCTTTTTTCCAGGGGATAGTCTTTCCTGCTTTGTCAAATATTAGTTGACCATAAAGTTGAGGGTCGACTTCTGGATCCTCTATTCTGTTCCATTGGTTTATGTGTCTGTTTTTGTGCCAATACCACACTGTCTTGATGATCACAGCTTTGTAGTACAACCTGAAATCTGGCATTGTGATGCCTCCAGCTTTGGTTTTCTTTTTAATATTCCTCTGGCTATTCGGGGTCTTTTCTGATTCCACACAAATCTTAAGATGATTTGTTCCAACTCTCTGAAGAAAGTCCATGGTATTTTGATAGGCCTTGCATTAAATGTGCAAATTGCCCTGGGTAACATTGACATTTTCACAATATTAATTCTTCCAATCCATGAGCATGGAATATTTTTCCATCTCTTTGTGTCTTCCTTAATTTCTTTCAGAAGTGTTCTGTAGTTTTTAGTGTATAGATCCTTTACCTCTTTCGTTAGGTTTATTCCTAGGTATCTTATGCTTTTGGGTGCAATTGTAAATGGGATTGACTCCTTCATTTCTCTTTCTTCAGTCTCATTGTTAGTGTCTAGAAATGCCACTGATTTCTGTGCACTCATTTTGTATCCTGCCACACTGCATCTGTTCAGAGGATCATATGGTTCTTGTTTTTTCTCTTGTTGATATGATCTATCACCTTGATTGCTTTATGAGTCTTGAACCAGCCTTGCATCCCTGGGATAAATCCCACTTGGACATGGTGAGTAATCTTAATATACTGTTGGATCCTTTTCGCTAGTTTCTTGTTGAGAATATTTGCATCTGTGTTCATCAGGGATATTGGTCTCTAATTCTCCTTTTTGGTGGGGTCTTTGGTTTTGGAATCAAGGTGATGCTGGCCTCATAGAATGAGTTTGGATGTACTCCATCTCTTTCTATCTTTCCGAAAAGACTAGTACAATAGATATGGTTTCTTCTTTAAAGGTCTGATAAAATTCCCCTGGGAAGCTATCTACCCTGGACTTTTGTGAATTGGGAGGTTTTTGAGGACTGCTTCAATTTCTTCCCTGGTTATTGGCCTGTTCAGGTTTTCTATTTCTTCCTGTTCCAGTTTTGGTAGCTTGTGCTTTTCCAGAATGCGTCCATTTCTTCTAAATTGCCTAATTTATTGGCATATAGCTGCTCATAATAAGTTTTTAAAATCAATTGTATTTCCTTGGTATTGGTGGTGATCTCTCTCATTCATGATTTTATTATTTTGAGTCTTTTCTCTCTTCTTTTTAATAAGGCTGGCTAATGGTTTATCTATCTGAATATTTCAAAGAACCAACTCCTGATTTTGTTGATATGTTCCACAGTTATTCTGGTCTTTATTTCATTGAGTTCTGCTCGAATCTTTATTAATTGTCTTCTTCTGCTGGGTGAAGGTTTCATTTGCTGTTCCATCTCCGGCTCCTTTAGGTGCAAGGTTAGCTTTTGTATGTTAGTTCTTTCCAGTTTTTGGATGGATGCTTGTATTGAGATGTATTTCCCCCTCAGGACTGCTTTTGCTGTATCCCAAAGATTTGGAATGTTTTTTTATAATAAATTTATTTTTTATTGATGTTCAATTTGCCAACATACAGAATAACACCCAGTGCTCATCCTGTCAAGTGCCTCCCTCAGTGCCCATCACCCATTCACCTCCACCCCCCGCCCTCCGCCCCTTCCACCACCCCTAGTTCATTTCCCAGAGTTAGGAGTCTTTATGTACTGTCTCCCTTTCTGATATTTCCAACCCATTTCTTCTCCATTCCCTTCTATTTCTTTTCACTATTATTTATATTCCCCAAATGAATGAGAACGTATAATGTTTGTCCTTCTCTGATTGACTCATTTCACTCAGCATAATACCCTTCAGTTCCATCCACGTTGAAGCAAATGGTGGGTATTTGTCATTTCTAATGGCTGAGTAATATTCCATTGTATACATAAACCACATCTTCTTTATCCATTCATCTTTCGATGGACACCGAGGCTCCTTCCACAGTTTGGCTATTTTGGACATTGCTCCTATAAACATCGGGGTGCAGGTGTCCCGGCATTTCATTGCATCTGTATCTTTGGGGTAAATCCCCAACAGTGCAATTGCTGGGTCGTAGGGCAGGTCTATTTTTAACTCTTTGAGGAACCTCCACACAGTTTTCCAGAGTGGCTACACCATTTCACATTCCCACCAACAGTGTAAGAGGGTTCCCCTTTTTCCGCATCCTCTCCAACATTTGGTGATTCCTGTCTTGTTATTTTTCCCCATTCTCACTGGTGGGAGGTGGTATCTCATTGTGGTTTTGATTTGTATTTCCCTGATGGCAAGTGATGCAGAGCATTTTCTCATGTGCATGTTGGCCATGTCTATGTCTTCCTCTGTGAGATTTCTGTTCATCTGTTTTGCCCATTTCATGATTGGATTGTTTGTTTCTTTGCTGTTGAGTTTAATAAATTCTTTATAGATCTTGGAAACTAACCCTTTATCTGATACGTCATTTGCAAATATCTTCTCCCATTCTGTAGGTTGTCTTTTAGTTTTGTTGACTGTATCCTTTGCTGTGCAAAAGCTTCTTATCTTGATGAAGTCCCAATAGTTCATTTTTGCTTTTGTTTCTTTTGCCTTCCAGGATGTATCTTGCAAGAAGTTACTGTGGCCGAGTTCAAAAAGGGTGTTGCCTGTGTTCTCCTCTAGGATTTTGATGGAATCCTGTCTCACATTTAGATCTTTCATCCATTTTGAGTTTATCTCTGGGTATGGTGTAAGAGAATGCTCTAGTTTCATTCTTCTGCATGTGGATGTCCAATTTTCCCAGCACCATTTACTGAAGAGACTGTCTTTTTTCCAGGGGATAGTCTTTCCTGTTTTGTCGAATATTAGTTGACCATAAAGTTGAGGGTCGACTTCTGGATCCTCTATTCTGTTCCATTGGTTTATGTGTCTGTTTTTGTGCCAATACCACACTGTCTTGATGATCACAGCTTTGTAGTACAACCTGAAATCTGGCACTGTGATGCCTCCAGCTATGGTTTTCTTTTTAATATTCCCCTGGCTATTTGGGGTCTTTTCTGATTCCACACAAATCTTAAGATGATGGGCAGTCACTCCAGCCCTTTAGGGAGCTGGGTCTGTGGTGTGTGATGCCCTCTCCCCTGGGGCGCAGTTCCTCTGTTAGTGCCCCTGGGAGCCTGAGCGCATCACTGCCCGTCCTGGGATCCTGCCGGAGCTCCCTGCGAGTGCCTTACCCTCCCAGAAGATTCATAAAGTTCCTGCTTCTCTGGGCCTGGTCCTGGGGGCTATCCCTGCCTAGCCTTAGCCAGGCTCCTTGCGGGGGCCCCTCCCTCTTGGATGCTTTTTTGTTTCTTTATTTTTTCCGTCTTCCTACCTTGATAGAAGCGCAAACTCTTCACACTCTAGCATTCCAGCTGTTCTCTCTTTAAATATCAGGCCGAATTCATAGGTTTTCAGGATGATTTGAAAGTTATCTAGGTAAGTTGGTGGGGACAGGTGACTTGGAGACCCTACTCTTCCGTCATCTTGCCTCACCTCTAAATAAAATAAAAATTAAACAAACAAACTTACTAAGTTGAACTGTAAAACATCTCAAGAATTCTTTCTTGACCATTGTTCTCAAGGGTCCCACAAGAACATCAATGGGCCACCTCTCTGAGGTGCAAGATATGGTTCCTCTTGGGGGTTGTTTTGGAATCAAGGATTGGAGACATTTTTATGGAAGCCAAGAGACTGGAGGAGTGGGCTTACTGCCTCCCCATAACTGTCTACTATCTTGGCAGTGATGGACTTTCCACTCTTCCCTCTCTATCAGTACCCTAGTCCCAGTTGTCACTCATCAAGCCTCTCAGGAGACCTAGCTAACTACAAAATTCTCATTGCCAACACTTTTGCCCTGTGTGTGTGTGTGTTTGTGCACTGGGGGGAGCAGTATAGGCCATAAGGTATAATGGTAAAATGGATTAAGCTCTCAATCTGAGTTTTGAAGACATCTCCCCATGTCTAATAATGTCTGCATCTTATCATGCCAGGGTTGTAATAAACCCCAATAAGATGACAAACATAACATTTCTCAGGAGCATTATAATACTGTAAGAAAAGAACTGGATCCAGAGTCAACCAGTCTGGGCTTGAATCCTATCTTGTCCACTTTCTAGCATTTTGACCTTGAGCTATTTATCTCATTCAGCCTCAGAGTCTTCATTTGTATCATCTATTGAGCTAATAATATCCACTAGACCAGGATTTCTCAACCTCAGCACTATTGATATTTTGAACTAAATAATTCCTTGTTGGAGTTGTCTTGTGCATTGAGGGATGGTTAACAGCATCCCTGATCCCTATACACTAGATATCTAGAACTCTCCTCCCCCCAGGTTGTAACAATAAAAAATGCATCCATTCATTGCCGAATGTCCCCTGTGGGTAAAATCACCTTGGTTGAAAGGCACTGTCCTAGAACAGAGTTGTTGAGAAGAATGCAAAGTAGAAGCACGTTGTAATTTGTTGAATTTACATATTTTTATAAGTCTTTAGGATTTTGATTAGAGAAATACTAAATAGACTAGTTTTCGAGTCAAACAAATGAGGAGGTGAGGGTTAGATTATCTTAATTTGGAGAGTTGAGAAAAGAGGATTGAAAGTAGGAAGACCAAACATCACAATCTGCCAGAACTCAGGGATGTGAGATTTTCAGTGCCCAAATCAGGAAAGTCTTGGGCAAAAGGGGATGTCACTCTAGTCAAAAAAAAGTCACCACCGGTATGCACTACATGCCAGACTTTGTGCTGGGCACTTTTTATACATTGTTCAGTCCTGGCAATAAGCTTGTGACAAACATCATATCTCTATTTTCTTGCATAGGCAACTGAGACTCAGTGCAGCAGAATAGTGTAGCCACAAGAATTTGGGCAAATCTACTCAAAGGAGGTGGGATGGTTTCAGGCCTTCTAAAAACCCCCTTATGCTCTACTCTGAGATCTTATTCTTCCCGTTACTTGGCCCAGGACACAGAGAAAGCCTACCAGAATACAACCTGTGACTTTCTGGTGACAGTATGGATGCATAGTTCTGAGCATATCATGCCAAGAACCTTCAGCATGAAGTGGGCTTGAGTGGGCCTCCTTGGAGTATACTCTACATAAGCAAAATTATCTCCAAGGATAAGGAGATAGTCATGAGGAAAGGGGGATCCCCAGGAAGATGCACCTGCATGATTGTTTTGGCTCTTTTTTGGGTGTATTACCCTTGAATTGGAGGAGGTGCAGTGGAAGGGGTGAGTGGGATGACAAGGCAGAAGAGACAATAAATCTTCTGTGCCATTTTGGAGCTCACATATCCTCAGTGTGCCATCATTTCCTAGGAATTTTCAACATTCCACTTCAACCCCTACCAAAATAAAACAAAAATTTAAAAAAGGATTTGATTCTGGAAGTCTGTGCCCAGTGGTCCAGTATCACAAACCCTTGCTAGGCCTTTTGGAAGAAGCTGTCTTTCCAAGGATGAAGAATTTTCTTTAGGGAATTATGAAGCTTTCCCTGATAATTGCTAGAAAATATATTATCTTTCTCTCTTGCTCTCCCTCCTGCCTGCGTTTTGATGGCCTAAGTAGCTATCCTCACTCTAGCCTTAGAAACTTAAACTTGCATTTGCTTCTAGTACCCACAGTGGAATCTGTGAACTACTCATTTATTTTCCCTGAGTATCTCTTGATCAAAGGCCAGGATTTCTTAGTGCTGCTATTTGCTTAACAGGAACTATCCACTCCTATCACAGATTTACCTGTTCCTACTTGGTCATGGTGAAATGGTGCAGCCACTCTGCAAAACTGTGTGGAGGTTCCTCAAAGAGTTAAAAATAAACACGCCCTATGACCCAGCAATTGCACTGTTGGGGATTTACCCCAAAGATACAGATGCAATGAAACACCGGGACACCTGCACCCCGCTGTTTCTAGCGGCAATGTCCACAATAGCCAAACTGTGGAAGGAGTCTCGGTGTCCATTGAAAGATGAATGGATGTGGTTTATGTATACAATGGAATATTACTCAGCCATTAGAAATGACAAATACCCACCATTTGCTTCAACGTGGATGGAACTGAAGGGTATTATGCTGAGTGAAATAAGTCAATTGGAGAAGGACAAACATTATATGTTCTCATTCATTTGGGGAATATAAATAATAGTGAAAGGGAATAGAAGGGATGGGAGAAGAAATGTGTGGGAAATATCAGAAAGGGAGACAGAACATAAAGACTCCTAATTCTGGGAAATGAACTAGGGGTGGTGGAAGGAGAGGAGGGCGGGGGGTGGGGGTGAATGGGTGACAGGCACTGAAGGGGGCACTTGACGGGATGAGCACTGGGTGTTATTCTGTATGTTGGCAAATTGAATACCAGTAAAAAATAAATTTATTATTAAAAATAAAATAAAACAAAATAAAATAAAATAAAAAAAGAAAAGAAAAGAAAAAAAAAACAGATTTACCTGTTACTCTCTGAATTCCAAGGCTGCCAGAGAATAATATTCTTTGCTGTATGCCCCACCCTACTTCTACCTCTTGGTCTCCAGCCAGCCAGAGAGACCTCAGAACGGGGGTGAGGAAGCATATTCACACAGATCCACTCTTACACTTAAAACTTCTGAGGTAGCCTTTCTCACTCCTGGCCATTTTGGTGGGTGCTGTTGGTTGGGGCCATCCCGCATATAAGGCAGGAAGATGGTGGCCACAAAGAAGAGGAAAAAGTCACTTGAGTCAATCAACTCTAGGCTCCAACTCATTATGAAAAGTGGAAAGTGGGCAGCCCCTGTGGCCCAGCGCCTTAGTGCTGCCTTCAGCTCAGGGTATGATCCTGGAGACCCGGGATCAAGTCCCACGTCAGGCCTGCATGGAGCCTGCTTCTCCTTCTGCCTGTGTCTCTGCCTCTCTCTCTTTTTCCCTCCCTAGGTCTTTCATGAATAAATAAATAAAATCTTAAAAAGAAAAGAAAAGTTGCAAGTACATACTGGGGTACAAGCAGACTCTGAAAATGATCAGACACGGCAAAGCAAAACTGGTCATCCTGGCCAACAACTGCCCGGCTTTGAGGAAATCTGAGATAGAAAACCACACCATGTTGGCCAAAACTGGTGTCCATCACTACACTGGCAATAATATTGGATTGCACATAGCATGTGCGAAATACTACAGAGTATGTACCCTGGCTATCATTGATCCACATGATTCTGATATCATTAGAAGCATGCCAGAACAGAGTGGTGAAAAGTAAGTCACATGAAATTTTTTTCTTTAATAAAACTAGCCAGAGATTGTTTTAGAGAAAAATAAATAAATAAATAAATAAATAATAAATAAATAAATAAATAAATAAACATTCTGAGGTAAATTCTTCCAGAAGCATGGACTGTTGAGGTTGGAAGGACCTTCAGAAGACCAGCCAGTTTGACTCCATAAGCTTAGAGAAGTGGAGGAAGTGATGACCAGAAAGGTCAATGGCCTACCTCGGGATCACTCAGTGAGTTGGAGACTGAGCCTGCAATCAGAATCCACAGTTGCTGGAATCTAAATCATCATTCAGAATACTACTTACTTTCTGAAAACCACTCTAGCTCAATGCAGATGAAAGGATTGGAAGTTTTAGCCAGTAGTCTGGCTACATGATACTTTGAGCTTAAGAGCAATCCAGTGACTCCCTGCTCCTTGAAAAGGTCAGTGTCCTCACTCAAGTGTCCAGCCCTAGCACACAATGTTGGTCTGGGGAGGGAAGTGACCAGATCATTAAAGAAATTGGTAAAGTGACTGATGTCTCTGTGGCTGTCACTATGGAGTATTCTCTACATAAGCAAAATTATCTCCAAGGATAAGGAGATAGTCATGAGGAAAGGGGGATCCCCAGGAAGATGCACCTGCATGATTGTTTTGGCTGTATGTATCTGGATGTAACTCATTTGCCTACCTTGGCATAATTAAGCTAAAGAATTGACTTTTCTTTATTGACAATTTTTACTTCCATAAATCTCTGTTAAACTACTGCAATAATCCAGTAGCACATTTTAAGGTGAAGAGTCCAAGCAGCTTCTCTAATTTTTTAATGGACATGTGCACTGTGGGTTGTGATTCTGGACATATGTGTATAATATATTGCCCGTTGGGAATTTTTTTGTATGTGGCTTTCACGGAAAAATGAAATAGCAGGAATTTCAGAGACTTACAGATGAAGTTTCCAGTCTCAGTTTGAACTAACTGTGTAAATTTGGAGATTTGCTTAATCTTCTGAGCCTTGATTTCTCTAGCTGAAAAATGAGGGCTATCGTATTTATTTCAGTGGGTTATCGGGGAGAATTATATGAGATGATGTGGTTAAAGTGCTTAGCTTAGTGCCTGGCATATACACTGAATGTATGCTTAGCCAATAGGGTTTATTATCATCACACTATGTGCTATTTTATTCTGCTTAGAGCATTGGGACCTCTAGATTATGTTGTGGCCACTTGCCTGGGAAGCAGTACACCATCCCCATAAGCCCTGTCCCAGCTACCCTAACCCTGTCCTCTTCTGTACTACAAAACTAATTTTGATGCGTGGCTATCCTAAAGGAAAGCATAGCAATTAAAAGTTTCCCTTGCCCTCTGCTAGTCTGAGTACTTTGCTAATATCAAGAGTATGTAGTTTTATCTCTGCCTTTTTTGCACTGTTTTATAATAATTTGATTCTGTCACTGTATGTGTCCAGCTAGATTTTAAATGTGTTCAAAAATTATCTTAATCCTTTCTGCCCCGCCCCAGGGACCAGCATTAAAACTACAGCAGAACAGGTGCTCAGGGAGTATTTAAATAATTAAATGAATGAGCACTCCAAGCATTCAAGCTATTTCTAATTGTAAAAGGGACCACCTCCCTCTCCCTTTAGATCACCATCTGTATGGAGTCCCAGATGTTTCTGGTAAGAAGGTTGGTTCCAAGTTGTTCTGAGAAGTTTTATTTTTCACATATCTATCCAAATTTGAGTTTACTTCCTGTTCCTTTCTGTGTGCACAGAAATTTTCACCCTTATTCTGGAACTTAACATAATCAATCTTAAAGTGTGTTGTATATCTCCATTACCCCTTAAGAATGATTATTCCTGGGATGCCTGGGTGGCTTAGCCATTAAGCCTCTGCCTTTGGCTCAGGGTGTGATCCCTGGGATGGAGTCCCACATTGGGCTCCCTGCAGGGAGCCTGCTTCTCCCTCTGCCTATGTCTCTGCCTCTCTCTGCATGTCTTTCATGGATAAATAAATAAAATCTTAAAAAATAAAAAAGAGTGGCTATTCCTGAGGGTGACTTTGGCTTTGGAATACTGGGATTTGGAAGGTGATAGGTTTGTATTGAAACTTTGGCTGTACCACACATTTATTGTCTGTATAACCTTCAAAAAGAGGCTTAACCTCTTGAGTCCAGTATCTGTATCTGTAAAATGATGTGAAAGATTTGTAAAAATTTTATTTAATCTTTGTGATAAACTCATGTGTGTGGGGATATAGAATTATAGCTAGAATTAAATAATATAATATGTAAAAAGTTCCCAGTATAGAGCTTGGCATTTGGTACACATTTGATTAATATTTGCTTATAATTTGTTTATGAAAAATAACCAAATTGCAGAAGAAAAAATGTAGAAAACAATGAAAATAAGGAAAAAAGTTATCCATAGTTCCACTACCTTAACATAACAATGGTCTCTGGGGTTATTCAGGGATCCTGTCTTTGTAGTCCCCACAGTACCTGGCACATAGTGGTCACTCAATCAATGTGTTCCATTCAATTGGCTTAGAAGGGAGAAGTAAATAAATGGCAAACTTATGTGGAGGCTTTGGCAATTTACAAAATTTATGTCCACTACATATTTGTTGCTCATACCAACACTTTGAGGTTAACAGATTGTCTGTCATGTCTCTCATTTTACAGAGGAAGACACTGAACTTCGAAGAGGTACATGTGAGGTACATGTGATTTTCCCTAGTCCACACAGCAATAAGTAAGTGACAGGATAGGGCCTCTGGCCCAGGGTTTCTAACTCAAAATCCTGGGCCTTTGACATTGTCTAACTACCATTACCCAAGCCCAATAAAGCCTAAATTGTCATCCGTATGACTGGGGGTTTAATGTTCCCTGGCAAACTGCCCAAATGTGCCCCCTTCTTACTATTGATCCCTGGGACTTGACTGGGGAGTAGGGATGGTAGTGAACAGGAAATTGAGACAGGCAGGGTCTTGGATCTGCCAAACCGGAGAGAACAGAGGGAGAAATGGCATGTCCAGAGACATCTGAGACCATTTCTACTAGAAGTGGGTAAGGGAAAGGAATGCACTTTAGAGAAGGTTCAGCTAGTTCTGGACCAGTAAACTTTGTGAGAAAGCAAGCTGCCTCTGAAGCATCTGTCCAGACAATTGGAAAGAGATTCTGGGCCACATCAGGTTATTTCCATCTCCTGTGTCTGGCGCAGGTCTATGTTTCTGAGACAAGTACACTTCTATTTTGCCTCTGTCTTAGCCATCCAGTCCTGGTATTTCAACCCCTATCCTTTTTGTTTTAATTTTTATTTATTTATGATAGTCACAGAGAGAGAGAGAGGCAGAGACACAGGCAGAGGGAGAAGCAGGCTCCATGCACCGGGAGCCTGACGTGGGATTCGATCCCGGGTCTCCAGGATCGCGCCCTGGGGCAAAGGCAGGCGCTAAACCGCTGCGCCACCCAGGGATCCCTCAACCCCTATCCTAAACTGGGAACCTTCAAAACTGCTTCCTGCTGAACAAAGCTGGGACTCAAAGTAAGCCTTTTCCTCCATACATTAGCCCCAGATTCCACCCTTATACTCTAGTGCAAGAATCTGACCCCCACACCTAAGAAGCTTTCTATAGCTTGCCTCATCTCTGAGATCTAAGCATGTTTTCTCAGGTCTGTGAAATGTTCCTGCAGATGCTCGTGGAGAAAACCCAGATGACAGAACTCTAGCAGGAGTTCAGAAAGTGTGGATATAGCTTCACCAGAGTCCTTAGAAAAGGGTAGTGTAGGGGAGTAGGGGGAGTGGGATGGGTCAATGGGTCCAGGTGGGGAAGGCATGGCCATAATGATCAGCCTTAGTTTTCTGGGTGGGTTTTACATCCCTGGGCCTCAAATGCCATCTGAGTTTGAAGGAAAGGATTCCTAGAATGTACAAATGGGCATGCATTTTAGAGGTCGTATTTCACCTCAGACCCAGAGGTGACTTATCCAAGGTAAGCTGAAGTTAGAGCTGGGATTTGGATGCAAAGGAAAATACCTACACAATGCCTAGCACAGAGTACGAACTCAAATGTTTATCTTCTTTCTTCTTCTGGACTTTCTGGTCAGCGTTCTTTTTAGGGTGACCAGTTCATCCCTGTTTCTCTGGGATTTTCACAGTTTTACTATTGAAAGTCCTGAGTCCTGGAACTCCCACTTGGTCCTGGGCAGACCAGAATAGTAGGTAAACCTCGTTCTCTTACTACTTTTGTCTCACTACCTTGCCTCCTTTGGGAACTTCAAATTTGCAGGTAGAGTTGAAATTACTTCTCAAGAAAACACAATTTGAATTTTTGTTTTTACGAGACTGGCATGTTGCATCAGCATTGTGTCAGCCTATTTTACAGATAATTTATCTGTAGTTCAGGTAGGCTAGATAGCTTGCCTGAAGACATACAGTGTGTTTATGGTATGGGGGTCATAAATGGATAAGCAAACCCAGGGCTTCTGACACTAAGTTCAGTGTGTTTCCTGTAACACTCCCCAAATAACCCTTAAAAATTGAACCTATGACTGCACTGTCTTGCATTTTGGGGGACTTCTCTGAGGACCAAGTCTAGGGCTATATATCCAGTGGATCCTCAGCCAGAGAGCTTCCTTCCCACATGGTGACTTTTGTCTGTGGTAATGGGCTAAGCAATTGAGGAGGGCTGGCAACTTTCTGGTTCTGGGAACTTGTTTGTAGAGTGCCTCAACCTGCATGCCTTTGAGGGGCTTTTTGTGATCCATCTCCTTCAGCTGGTAGCTGCTTCTCCCTCCCCACACTAGGATTATGATACAATTCCAGTATCTTTTAAGGCTAGCCTTTGCATGTACCATGGGATTATCCTGAGGGTGTCAGATGATGTTCACCTAGTATATGATCACACTAGCAGCCTGCTGGAGACCTCTCATCAATAAGGGTGACAGTGTGAAGTGAATATTTAGGGAAGGGGTTGGGGAACCCAGCCTGTTGCACACTCTGGAACACTCCCACTCAATACTCTATCAATGGTTTCTGGGTTTGAGGATTGGGAGAAGAGGCCTGAGAGGGTACAAAGGATATGGGCTTGAGAGTCAGCAGAGCAGGTATGGACCCTAGCTCTACTCCAAATTGCTACATGTCTTTGGGAAACCCACCCTACCTTCCTGGGCTCAGTTTTCTCTTCTATACAATGCAAGGACTGCTCCACATAATTCACAGGTTCTCTGTCTGTCAGTATGAAAGTTTTGTCACCATTTTAGTCTCTAATTTTAGTTCCTCTGGGATTGTTTCTTTAGAAATTGCTATGATTATTAAGAATGAGAATAATAACGATCATTTATTGAACACTACATAGTCACCAAACCAGTAGAGCAGATGAGAGCTAGGGCTCTCGAATGAGATGATTTGGATCAGAATCCTGCTCTGCCACTCACTACCTGTGTGACCGTAGGCAAGTGACTCAATTTTTCTGTGCCTTAGTATCTCTCATTGATAACTCAAGAAAAATAAGAAGTATTGAGCACAGTGCCTGGCACTTAAGAAGTTAGATATTAGAACTGATCAGAGGAGGAGGGGCCAGACGGCGGAAGAGTAGGGTCCCCAAGTAACCTGTCCCCACCAAATTACCTAGATAACTTTCAAATCATCCTGAAAACCTGCGAATTCGGCCTGAGATTTAAAGAGAGAACAGCTGAAATGCTACAGTGAGAAGAGTTTGCGCTTCTATCAAGGTAGGAAGATGGGAAAATAAATAAAGAAATAAAAAGTATCCAAGGGGGAGGGGCCCCAGCAAGTAGCCGGGCTAAGGCCTCGCAGTGAGTGCCCCCAGGACAGGAAAGCCCCATCCCGGAGAAGCAGGAGCTTCACCAATCGTCCCAGACAGAAAGGCACTCGCAGGGAGTTGGAGCAGGATCACAGGAGGGGCGGGGATGTCCTCAGGCTCCCAGGGGGACTAACAGAGGACCTGCACCCCAGGGGAGAGTGCACCACACCCCTCCACTGAGCTCCCTAAAGGGCTGGAGCACACGCAGGGTGGGGCAGGGAGCAGCTCAGGCAGCAGCGCCGGGCGGAGGGGGCTGCGTGCGCCTCAGGAGCACAATTGCAGCAGTGCAGGCCCAGGCGGCAGCTCCGGGCAAAGGGGGCTGCGCGCCCTGGGAGCATGATTGCAGCAGTGCAGGCCCCGGAGCCCAGGGCGCTGAGGGACACAGCCGAGGATCCGGGGCTCCCCCTGGGACAGACAGAGGCCAGGAAGGCACAAGACAGCAAGGACACTCCTGCTGCTGGGAGGCCCCGAGGTGTGCAGATCCACGCTCCCGCACCCGGAGCATCCAGACAACTACAGACTGGGAGCTGCAATAGTTACTGCAGGAACTGACTCCAGGGCTGGAGAGCTGGCAGGCCGCCACTGTTGTTGTTCCTCCTGGGGCATCACAGGATAAACTACCCTCACTGAGCCTCACAGTGGCCTCACAGGATAAACAACTCTCACTGAGCTGAACAACAGGCAGGGGGCTGAGCAGCTCACCAAGTGCTCACACCTGAAAATCAGCACAGCAGGCCCCTCCCACAGAAGACCAGCTAGTGGGACAGGGGAAAAGCAAGTTATTGACCAAGCAGCACTGGAAAGTTCCAGGGGAAGTCGAAGTTTTTACAGTGTATAGAATCAGAGGATACTCCCCCTTGTTTTCTTTTTGTTTTGTTTTGTTTTCTGTTAGCTTCCCCCTCACTTTTTTTTCTATTTTTCTTCTTCTTTTTCTTCTCTCTTTTTCTTTTCTTTTTTTCTCTTCTCTCGTTTTCTTCTTTTCCCAGTACAACTTGTTTTTGGCCACTCTGCACTGAGCAAAATGACTAGAAAGAAAAACTAACCTCAAAAGAAAGAATCAGAAACAGTCCTCTCTCCCACAGAGTTACAAAATCTGGATGACAATTCAATGTCAGAAAGCCAATTCAGAAGCACAATTATAAAGCTACTGATGGCTATAGAAAAAAGCATAAAGGAATCAAGAGACTTCATGACTGCAGAATTTAAATCTAATCAGGCTGAAATTAAAAATCAATTAAATGAGATGCAATCAAAACTAGAGGTCCTAACGATGAGGGTTAATGAGGTAGAAGAACAAGAGAGTGACATAGAAGAAAGGTTGATGGTAAAGAGGGAAACTGAGGAAAAAAGAGTAAAACAATTAAAAGATCATGAGGATAGGTTAAGGGAAACAAATGACAGCCTCAGAAAGAAAAATCTATGTTTAATTGGGGTTCCCGAGGCTGCCGAAAGGGACAGAGGCCCAGACTATGTATTTGGACAAATGATAGCTGAAAACTTTCCTAATCTGGGAAGGGAAACAGTCATTCAGATCCAGGAGATAGAGAGATTCCCCCCCACACACATAAAATCAATAAAAACCACTCAACACCTCGACATTTAGTAGTGAAGATGGCAAATTCCAAAGATAAAGAGAAGATCCTTAAAGCAGCAAGAGGCAAGAAATCTCTAACTTTATGGGGAGAAACATTAGAATAACAGCAGACTTCTCCACAGAGAACAGGCAGGCCAGAAAGGGCTGGCAGGATATATTCAGGGTCCTAAATGACAAGAACATGCAGCCAAGAATACTTTATCCAGCAAGGCTCTCATTCAGAATAGAAGGAGAGAAAAAGAGCTTCCAGGATAGTCAGACACTGAAAGAATATGTGACCACCAAACCAGTTCTCCAAGAAATATTAAGGGGGACTCTGTAAAAGAAAGAGGAAGTCCAAGGGAACAAACCACAAAAACAGTGACAGAATAGGAATCATGATGACACTAAATTCATATCTTTCAATAGTAACTTTGAACGTGAATGGGCTTAATGACCCGATCGAAAGGCTCAGGGTTACAGACTGTATAAAATAGCAGGACCCATCTAGTTGTTGCCTACAAGAGACTCATTTTAGACATAAGGGCACCTCCAGCCTGAGAATAAAAGGTTGGAGAGCCATTTACCATTCAAATGATCCTCAAAAGAAAGCAGGGGTAGCCCTCCTTATATCAGATAGACTAAAGTTTATCCCTAAGACTGTAGTAAGAAATGAAGAGGGACACTATATCATACTTAAGGGATCTATCCAACAAGAGGACCTAACAATCATGAATATTTATGCCCTGAATGTAGGAGCTGCTAAATATACCAATCAATTAATAACCAAAGCTAAGACATACTTACATAATAATACATTAATACTCGGTGACTTGAATGTAGCGCTTTCTATAATCGAAAGGTGTTCGAAGCACAACATCTCCAAAGAAACAAGAGCTTTAAGGATACACTGGACCAGATGGATTTCACAGATATTGACAGAACTTAACATCCAAACCAACTAATTACACATTCTTCTCAAGTGAATATGGATCTATCTCCAGAATAGACCACATACTGGGTCACAAATCAGGTCTTAACTGATACCAAAAGATTGGGATCACCCCCTGCATATTTTCAGACCATAATGCTTTGAAATTAGAACTAAATCACAAGAAGTTTGGATTTCAAGCATGTGGAGGTAAAGGAACATCCTGGTCAAAGATGAAAGGGTCAACCAGGAAGTTAGAGAAGAATTAGAAAGACCCATGTAAACTAATGAGAATGAAGATAGAACCGTTCAAAATCTTTGGGATACAGCAAAAGCAGTCCTGCGGAGGAAATACATCTCAATACAAGCATCCATCCAAAAACTCGAAAGAACTCAAATACAAAAGCTTACCTTGCACATAAAGGAGCTGGAGAAAAAACAGCAAATAGGTCCTACACCCAGCAGAAGAGGAGAGTTAATAAATATTCGAGCAGAACTCAATGAAATACAGACCAGAAGAAATGTAGAACACATCAACCAAACCAGGACTTGGTTCTTTGAAAGAATTAATAAGATAGATAAACCATTAGCCACCCTTATTAAAAAGAAGAGAGAAAAGACTCAAATTAATAAAATCATGAATGAGAAAGGAGAGATCACTACCAACACCAAGGAAATACAAATGATTTTAAAAACGTATTAGGAGCAGCTATATGCCAATAAATTAGGCAATCTAGAAGAAATGGATGCCTTTCTAGAAAACCACAAACTATCAAAACTGGAATAGGAAGAAATAGAAAACCTGAACAGGCCGAAAACCAGGGAGGAAATTGAAGCCATCATCAAAAACCTCCGAAGACACAAAAGTCCAGGGCCAGATGGCTTCCCAGGGGAATTCTATCAAACGTTTAAAGAAGAAACCATACCTATTCTACTAAAGATGTTAGGAAAGATAGAAAGAGATGGAATACTTCCAAACTCGTTGAATGAGGCCAGCATCACCTTAATTCCAAAACCAGACAAAGACCCCACCAAAAAGGAGAATTATAGACCAATGTCCCTGATGAACATGGATGCAAAAATTATCAACAAGATACTAGCCAATAGGATACAACAATACATTAAGAAGATTATTCACCATGACCAAGTGGGATTTATCCCCGGGAAGCAAGGCTGGTTCAACACTCGTAAAACAATCAATGTGATTCATCATATCAGCAAGAGAAAAAACAAGAACAATATGATCCTTTCCATAGATGCACTGAAAGCATTTGACAAAATTCAGCATCCATTCCTGATCAAAACTCTTCAGAGTGTAGGGATAGAGGGAACATTCCTCAGCATCTTAAAAGACATCTATGAAAAGACCACAGCAAATATCATTCTCAATGTGGAAGCACTGGGAGCCTTTCCCCTAAGATCAGGAACAAGACAGGGATGTCCACTCTCACCCCTGCTATTCAACATAGAACTAGAAGTCCTAGCCTCAGCCATAAGGCAAAAAAAAAAAAAGAAATAAAAGGCATTCGAATTGGCAAAGAAGAAGTCAAACACTCCCTCTTCGCCGATGACATGATACTCTACATAGAAAACCCAAAAGCCTCCACCCTAAGATTGCTAGAACTCATAGAGCAATTTGGCAGTGTGGCAGGATACAAAATCAATGCCCAGAAGTCAGTGGCATTTCTATACTCTAGCAATGAGACAAATTAACAATGAGGGAAATTAAAGTACAATCCCATTGACAATTACACCCCAAAGCATAAGATACCTTGGAATAAACCAAACCGAAGAGGTAAAGGATCTATACCCTAAAAACTACAGAACACTTCTGAAGGAAATTGAGGAAGAGACAAAGAGATGGAAAAATATTCCATGCTCATGGATTGGCAGAATTAACATTGTGAAAATGTCAATGCTACCTAGGGCATTTTACACATTAAATGCAATCCCTATCCAAATACCATGGACTTTCTTCAGAGAGTTGAAACAAATTATTTTAAGATTTGTGTGGAATCAGAAAAGACCCTGAATAGCCAGGGGGATATGAAAAAAGAAAACCATAGCGGGGGGCATCACAATGCCAGAGTTCAGGTTGTACTACAAAGCTGTGATCATCAAGACAGTGTGGTATTGGCACAAAAACAGACACATAGGTCAGTGGAACAGAATAGAGAATCCAGAAGTGGACCCTCAGCTTTATGGTCAACTAATATTCAACAAAGCAGGAAAGACTATCCACTGGAAGAAAGACAGTCTCTTCAATAAATGGTGCTGGGAAAATTGGATAGCCACATGCAGAAGAATGAAACTGGACCATTCTCTTACACCATACACAAAGATAAACTCAAAATAGATGAAAGATCTAAATGGGAGACAAGATTCCATCAAAATCATAGAGGAGAACACAGGCAACACCCTTTCTGAACTTGGCCACAGTAACTTATTGCCAAATACATCCATGAAGGCAAGAGGTACAAAACCAAAAATGAACTATTGCGACTTCATCAAGATAAGAAGCTTTGCACAGCAAAAGAAACAGTCAACAAAACTAAAAAATAACCGACAGAATGGGAGAAAATATTTGCAAATGACTTATCAAATAAAGGACTAGTATCCAAGATCTATTAAGAACTTATTAAACTCAACAGCAAAGAAACAAACAATCCAATCATGAAATGGGCAAAAGACACGAACAGAAATCTCACAGAGGAAGACATAGACATGCCCAAGAAGCACATGAATAAATGCTCTGCATCACTTGCCATCAGGGAAATACAAATCAAAACCACAATGAGATATCACCTCACACCAGTGAGAATGAGGAAAATTAACAAGGCAGGAAACCACAAATGTTGGAAAGGATGTGGAGAAAGGGGAACCCTCTTGCACTGTTGGTGGGAATGTGAACTGCTGCAGCCACTCCTGAAAACTGTGTGGAGATTCCTCAGAGTTAAAAATAGACCTGCCCTACAACACAGCAATTGCCCTGCTGGGGATTTACCCCAAAGATACAGATGCAATGAAACCCCGGGACACCTGCACCCCGATGTTTATATCAGCAATGTCCACAATAGCCAAACTGGAAGGAGCCTCAGTGTACATAAATATTCACTTTGGGCTCTTAGTAGATGGATTTTTAGATGCTGAGGAATGTTCTCTCTTTTCCTACATTCTGAAGAATTTTAATGAGGAATGCATGCTGCATTTTGTCCAATGCTTTCTCTGCATCTATGGAGAAGATCATATAGTTCTTGTTTTTTCTCTTGTTGATGTTATCCTTCACGTGATTGCTTTACGAGTGTGGAACCAGCCTTGCATCCCGGTGATGAATCCCACTTGGTCATTGTGAATAATCTTCTTAATGTACTGTTGGATCCTATTGTCTAGTATCTTGTTGAGAATTTTTGCATCCATGTTCATCAGGGATATTGATCTATAATTCTCCTTTTTGGTGGGGTCTTTGTCTGGTTTTGGAATTAAGGTGATGCTGGCCTCATAAAATTAGTTTGGAAGTTTTCCATCCCTTTCTATCTTTTGGAACAGCTTTAATAGCATAGGTGTTCTTTTTTCTTTAAACGTTTGATAGAATTCCCCTGGGAAGCCATCTGGTCCTGGACTTTTGTGTCTTGGGAAGTTTTTGAGGACTGCTTCAATTTCCTCCCTGGTTTTTGGCCTGTTCAGGTTTTCTATTTTTTCCTGTTGAGTTTTGGTAGTTTGTGGTGTTCCAGAAATGCTTCCATTTCTGCTAGACTTCCTAATTTATTGGCATATAGCTGTTCATAATATGTTTTTAAAATCATTTGTATTTCCTTGGTATTGGTTGTGATCTTTCCTTTTTCATTCATGATTTTATTAATTTGAGTCTTTTGTCTTTTGTTTTTAATAAGGCTGGCTAATGGTTTATCTATCTTATTAATTATTTCAAGGAACCATCTCCTGGTTTAGTTGTTCTGTTCCACAGTTCTTCTGGTCTCTATTTAATTGAGTTCTGCTCACATCTTTTTTTTTTTTTTTTTTGAGTTCTGCTCACATCTTTATTAACTCTCTTCTTCCACTTGGCCTAGGTTTATTTGCTGTTCTTTCTTCAGTTGCTTTAGGTGTACGTTCAGCTTGTGTATTTGATTTTTTTCAATTTTTTTGAGGGATGCTTGTATTGCAATATATTTCCTCCTCAGGACTGCTTTTGCTGTATCCCAAAAATTTTGAACAGTTGCATCTTCATTCTCATTAGTTTTCATGAATTTTTTAAATTTCTCTAACTTCCTGATTTACCCATTCATCTTTTAGCAGGACTGTCTTTAACCTCCACGTGTTTGAAATCCTTCCAAATTTCTTCTTGTGATTGAGTTCAAGTTTCAAAGCATTATGGTCTGAAAATAGGCAGAGGAGGATCCCAATCTTTGGTATCAGTTGAAATCTGATTTTTGACTCAGTATGTGGTCTATTCTGGAGAAAGTTCCATGTGCACTTGAGAAGAATGTGTATTCAGTTGTGTTTGGATGTATAGTTTAGTAAATATCTGTGAAATCCATTTGGTCCAGCGTATCATTTTAAGCTCTTGTTTCTTTAGAGATGTTGTGCTTAGAAGAATGTCATTTGCAGAAAATGCCATGTTGAATTGTCCCAGTATTTGTGTATTATTATCTAAGTATGTCTTTACTTTGGTTTTTAATTGATTGATATTCTTGGCAACTCCTACATTAGGGGCATAAATATTCATGATTGTTAGGTCCTCTTGTTGGATAGATCCTTTAAATATGATATAGTGTCCCTCTTCATCTCTTCCTACAGTATTTGGGATAAACTTTAATTTATCTGATATGATGATTGGTACCCCTGCTTTCTTCTGAGGACCATTTGAATGGTAAATGGTAAATGGTTCTCCAACCTTTCATTTTCAGGCTGTAGGTGTCCTTAGGTCTCAAATGAGTCTCTTGTAGACATCAAATAGATGGGTCTTGCTTTTTTATCCAGTCTGATACCCTGTGTCCTTTGGTGGGATCATTAGGCCCATTCACTCTAAGAGTTACTATTGAAAGATATGAATTTAGTGTCATCATAATACCCATTCAGTCCCTGTTTTTGCTATTTCTTTGCACCTCCTCTTTCTTTTACAGATCCCCCCTTAATATTTCTTGCAGATTTGGTTTATTAGTCACATATTTTGTCCGTTTCTGCCTATCCTGGAAGCTCTTTATCTCTCCTTCTATTCTGAATGAGAGCCTTGCTGGATAGAATATTCTTGGCTGCATGTTCTTGTCATTTATACCCTGAATGTATCCTGCCAGCCCTTTCTGACCTGCCAGGTATCTGTGGATAGGTCTGCTGTTAATCTAATATTTCTCCCCATATAAGTTCGAGATCTCTTTCTCTTACTGCTTTAAGTATTTTTTCTTTATCTTTGGAATTTTCAAGTTTCAGTATTAAATGTCGAGGTGTTGAATGGTTTTTATTGATTTTAGGGGGGTGGACCTCTCTATCTCCTGGATCTGAATGCCTGAGTCCCTCCTCAAGTTAGGGAAGTTCTCAGGTATAATTTTTTCAAATATGCATTCTGGTCCTCTGTTCCTCTTGGTGCCCTCTGGAACCCCAATTATACATTGATTTTTCCTTCTGAGGGTGTCATTTATTCCACTTAACCATTTTCCTCATGGTCTTTTAATTGTTTTTATCTTTTTCCCCAGCTTTCTTGCCATTAACTTGTCTTCTATATCACTCACTCTTTCTTCTACCTCATTAACCATCGTCGTTATGACCGCCTATTTGGATTGCATCTCTTTTAACTGATTTTTAATTTCATCCTGATTAGATCTAAATTCAGCAATCCTGAAGTCTCTTCAAAAATTTTTGCTTTTTACCAGAGCCACATCGAGTTTCTGACATTGAATTGTAATCTAAATTCTGTAACTCTGTGGCAGAAAGTACTGTTTCTTATTCTTTCATTTGTATTGAGTTCTTCTTTCTAGTAATTTTGCTCAGTGCAGAGTGGCTGTATGAGCGTGCTGCGTCAAGAATATCAACCACGACCTAAGTAAATTTCACCATAGATGATTCTTGTTAGAAGCAAAAAACCTTCTCTCTGTACCATTCCAGCTGTTCTCTCTTTCTTAGGTCGAATTCGTAGGTTTTCAGAATTATTTGAAAGTAATTTAGGTAAGTTGGTGGGGCCAGGTGAGTTGATGCACCTACTCTTCTGGCATCTTCTTAAATATCTCTTTTGATCTCTACTATTACCCTGGATAGTAGAGCTTCTCTTCTATTTTATAGTTGAGAGTACAGGATCTTACTCAAAGTTGTGCAATAGAACTGTAATTGGTGACTGATGGCAACCTTCTGTGGCTATTTCAAGTGACCTGAAAGAGATATCAAAAAACAGGAAGAACTGAAAAACCAGTTAAGGCATGCGAGCAATAGTTTTGAACAATTGGATATGATAGAAACATAATGTATTAAGATGACCTAAAGATCTCTCATGTGTCTATGTGTAAATTAGTAAACCTTAATTTTTACAAACAAATTATACCTTGTGACATGCAACCATACCTTGGAGAACTGCTTACAAGCACATATATCTCTTTCCCTTTTTGCATGTGATCCTCTTTAAGCTAACAAACTTCAGGGCAGTTCTGCAGAACAATATGAAAGACTCTCTTCCAGGCTATAATTCTTAGTAAGACAATGAAAAAATTATTTACTAACCTCTTTTGAGATTAGCTTTTTTACAGTCAAGCCATTGGGTATATATGGGTCCGAAACACAGGCCAGTTGCCTCTTGTCCCAGTAGAAATAGCAAGATGTAGTCATTCATGTCAAGCAGTGACTTATGTTAAGCAATGACATAAGCCGCCAAGGGCATTGTAGCTAAGACTGTATATTTCTGAAACACCATATATCTCTGACAACACCCAGAACTGATAACCAACAGAACCAGACATAGTCTTCAGAGGTCTAAGACTCATTAAACTCTTTTTTAAAAGGAGGATTTTTGCAACAAACTGTCAGATTCTCCAGATGCTGACCCTTTCATCTTACCACATCAAAAAGCAACTGCCAGATTGGTCTCTGAATGTAACAGAGATTCTCCACCACTTGAACATAATAAGCATCACCTGCAGAGAGCTGACCCAGACCGGACCAATACCTCATCTCAGCTGTACACTCATGGCCTGACTTTGTGTTTGGTTCATTCGACTTCCTATTGTTTGCTGTATCTTGTTTGTTGTGTGACTTTGTATTGTGCTTCTCTTTGTGTGGAGTATAGGAAGCTAAGTTATAAATGTAATGAGATGCTATTGAGTTTGGAACCTGAGCCTGCTTTATGATTATGTCAACCTTGCTTTATGATTGAATAAAGTTGGCATTGTGGAAACACACAACTTGTTTGTGTGCTTTCATAGCATGCTCGTGGCACTTACCATGAGAGAGGCATAAAGAGGGAACCAAAAGCTATTTTTTTCTCATGCTCACATTTGGTTCTTTTCCTTTTCTGTCATGTAGGGCATTGCCTTCTGTCAGGGAGGAAGACTTTCCCTTGCCCTTCAAGATCCTTCTGGCTGGACTAAGGATCAAATTGACATGAGACAAATTAACAGGAGAAAAACAGATTTAAATTCCTACTTACATGTGGGAGCCCTACAAAGATCTGAGGTTCAAAAGCAGCCAGTCAGTTGTGGCTTATATACCATCCTTAGCTAAGGAAAGGAATAGAGACTTAGAGCTTCAAAGTGGAGCAAGGCAATTCATAGGAAGATGAGAAGAGCAGACATTTGGTAATCAGATGTTTGCCCTGACATGCAGATAAGTCAGATAAAAAAAGTTATCTCTGGCAATAGCTCTCTTTCTAGTACAGGCACCTTATCTATATTATGCCAGTCAGTTAAGGAGGAGATAGAAACTTTTCCTAATACTACAGAACCCTGATTACTTTCAGTTCAAAAATAACCCACATGCCAAAATGGCATACTCTGCTCCCTTTCAGTTCAAAACAACATAAATTAATTACCTTGTTATTTTGAAGGTAAGAATTCCAAAATCAAGGTATTTATAGGGCTGCATTATTTCTGGAGGCTTTAGGAGGAGAATGTCTCCTTATCTTTTCAAGCTTCTAGAGGCTATCTGCATTCCCTGTCTTCTGGCTCCTTCCTTATTCAAAGCCAACAGCACAGAATTTTCAAATCTCTGTTTCAGTTTACCCTCCAGCATCCCTCTTATGATGATCCTTGTGATTACATTAAGGCCTTCCAGATAATCCAGAATAATAATCCCCTAGCTCAAGATACTTAACTATCAGATCTACAGATCCCTTTTGTCAATTTCCAAGGATTAGGTCATGGACATCTCTGTGGGAAGGGTCATTATTCAGCCTACCAAAACTGATTAGCTGTGGGAATAAGAGAAGAGAGACGTTGAGAATTTTTTTTTTTACTTTTTATTATTGAAAATTTCACACACAGTAAGTGAAAACTACAGTATAATGGATCCTAGGTACACATCACCCAGCTTTAACAATTATCAACATTTTGACAGTCTTGTTTCAACTACCTCTCTCACTTTTTTTTGGCAGGATTTTTTTTTTTTTTTGTCACGGTAGGAACATTTTAAAGCAAATTGCGGATATCTTATCATTTTACCCATAATATCTCCTAATGTATCTCTAAACTTAAATTTCTTTCATAGCCATCACACATTTAATTACACTTAATACAATTAACATTAGTCATCTAATTAACATCAACATTAATGTCATTTAATACTGAAGATGATTTTGCAGTGTCTCTTATGGCCAGTCTTGTGGCTGGTGATGGCCACATCAAAATGGGGATGGGAGGAGC
This sequence comes from Canis lupus dingo, assembly GCF_003254725.2. Lineage (NCBI taxonomy): Eukaryota > Metazoa > Chordata > Mammalia > Carnivora > Canidae > Canis > Canis lupus. Next base: position 50,467,561 of record NC_064281.1, read on the forward strand.
ATAAAGTCTTGTAGGTGAATAGATAATGAATTTGGTTAGATATCCATGGTCAGAATTAGATTATCACTGAATGGTTGAAAAAAGAGGGGACTTCCAAAGGCAACATGACACATTTAAGCATTTGGTTGCAGTTATGGGAGCAGAGAAGTGTGCGGCCTGTGTGTTCAAACTGGTCAGGCCTGAATCAGTGACAATGCTGGTTTCTCTTACTTGTTGTAGCATGTGGCTATTGATAAAGCATTATCCTATCTATTAATTTGTTCTTCACAACAATATTTCAAAATAGTGAATACAGACTTATTCTACCCACTTTAAAAAGAGGGAACAGAGGCTCAAGACTATCTAATTGGCAAAACAGGAAATTTAAACCAAGTCTTCTGACTTAGCTTTCTGTGTCTGAGATGGGGCCCTTATAACATCTCCCTTTTCCCTCCCCATATAACCTGAGGAGAGGGACATGAAAGTGGAAGGAATGATAGGAAGATATGAAGGATATAGGGCTAGAAGCCAGGTTTGTGGTCACTTGTGGGGATTGGAGGTCTAGAGCTAGATAGAAGTACAAAGAGTATGCACATTTGTTTTTTCCCCTTCTGGGACCTCATTTCTGCTTCCTTTTATTATGATATGATCCCTAGCCCTTTTCCTACCACACTCCTCCTCATCTGGTGACCCTAGGATGAACATTTACTCTGATGATGCTCACAGCCATTAAAAGAAATGAGGAAGCTGAAGGCTACCGGTTACTCCAGAAACCACAGCTCACCCAGTGTTTCAAGGTGAGGAATGATGATGACCTTGGCATTCAAGGTTCCTCTACTCTATCTTTATTAATAACTCATCCTCTCTCTTTCTTTCTCTCATACTTGCTCAAGCCCTTTATCATCTACAGTATTCTCACAGTGTAGCAACTTAAATACTCTGAAAGAAAGTTTTATTTTGTAAATATTTTGTAGGTGAGATACCATGTGATGAAACAATTTATATGAGGCTACAACACTAATAATTGACAGATCTGGAACTGACTGGCAGTCTGATTCCCTATCTGAGAGCTCTTTCCAGGGCAATATATCCATTATATTATATTATATCTAATATATCTTCCATTTTACCCCCTCCACTGATGGGACAGTGTGGGAAGGATTCATGCTTCAAAGGGTCGGTCTTCTATGAACCAAGACTCCATTGTTCATTCTTTACTTTCCATGTGAATGTAGAGAAGGGAAAGGGAACACCTAGGCCCTTAGGATAGAAGGTGGGAGAGTAGAGACCTCTTTTCCATCTTCCTGCTTTCATCTGGGTCCAGAACTAGGCAGACGGACATTTCTTCTGTATTGAGAGTCCCAGGCATTGCTGTCTCTCTAACACTTCTTCCAGGACCTAGATCCAGACAAAGAATCCTCTTCTGAGCTTGAATTTCAGCTCTAGTTATTTGATAGTTTTGCTTTTCTAATATCTAAGTAGGGATAATTGTATTATACAATATTTTGTAGGCCTATCATGAGGATTCAATGTCCCTCAAATGACTTTAGTTAGAGACAGATAGGTGGGGCATATTGATTCATTCAGTCATTTCACAAATATTTATCAAGTGTCCTCTAAGTGACAGTTACTATGATTGGTCCTGGGAACACACAGTACAGAACAAGCAGACAAGGTCTAAGAGAGAGTTTGAGGGGGTTCTTCTGTGACAAACCCTACATTCCTTAAAATATCTTATTTTAGCTTAAAAGTTCATAAAACTTTTATACTCCAAAATATACTGATTAAGATTAAAATAATGTTTTAATTATTTACTGTAGAAGAAAATTAATCCTCCAGGAAGATGCACCATGCGTATTGTTTGATTTCATTGAACCTTATTTGGCCACAATGTGTGAAAATAACAGCTATTCTTACTGGGTGATTATTGTGTGCCAGGAATCTTTCTAAATGTTGAATGCATGTTAACTTATTTAAGTTTTACAACATCCTTTTGAGGTACATTTTATTGCCATCTACACAGATGAGGGAGTAAAGGAACAGATGAAAAATCAATTGTCTGAAGTTGTTCAACTAGTAATCCGTAGAGCTAAGATTTGAACTCAGTTACTTTGGCTCCAAAGGACACACTTTAACTCCTCCATTTGCTTGCCCTTGAGATCCATGTGCCTTCAATGGAATCCCTGATTTCAGTGCCTCACTGTAGGAGCTCATTAAATGTGTATTTCCTTCCTTTCCCTCTTCCTCTTGAGTCTATTCTTTTATGTCTTTATGCTAACTCAAGACAGATGCTATTGGCTATAAGGTAATTTGCTACTAGGAAATATTTCAAGAAGATGAGATGCCAGTGGGGAGCAGTGCTGGGTGGTTCAGTGATTGAGCATCTGTGTTTGGCCCAGGTCGTGATCTCAGGATCCTGGGATGGAGTCCCCCACAGGGAGCCTGCCTCTCCCTCTGCCTATGTCTCTGACTCTCTCTCTGTGTCTTTCATGTATAAATAAAATCTTTTAAAAAACCCCATAGATGCTGCAGACCCTACAAAATCCTTTGTCAGGAGGGCTTTGGACACAAATATTACCATTTCTTTACCCTAAGTCCTCCTCTGCTATTGGTTCTTTTTTTATATTTGTATTTTTTTATTTACTTATGATAGTCACAGAGAGAGAGAGGGAGAGAGAGAGAGAGATAGAGAGAGAGAGGCAGAGACATAGGCAGAGGGAGAAGCAGGCTCCATGCACCGGGAGCCTGACGTGGGACTCAATCCCGGGTCTCCAGGATCGCGCCCTGGGCCAAAGGCAGGCGCCAAACCACTGCGCCACCCAGGGATCCCTTTTTTTATTTAATCAAGAGAGAGAGAGAGAGAGAGAGAGACAGAGACACAGGCAGAGGGAGAAGCAGGCTCCATGCAGGGAGTCTGACGTGGGACTCGATCCCAGGTCTCCAGGATCACGCCCTGGGCTGCAGGCAGCGCTAAACTGCTGAGCCACCCGGGCTGCCCACTGCCATTGGTTCTTAAAGATTGTGATGAAACAGGTGACTGAAGACATTTTGAGCACCTCAAATCATCTCCCTTGCTGTTGTCCTTTCAGATAGTCCCCTATAACCTTGCTTTGGGGTAGGAGGCCCTTCCTCTTGCTTCCTTCCTGTTATGGAGGCTTTTGTCTGTTGCTTTAAACTTTGGCAACAGAAAGGGCATTTGGGGCAGTACCCAAAAAAGAGGTGCTTCTTCTCTGGCTGGGCTGGCTCCCAGCTATAAGCCAGCATCCCTTGAATTGAAAAGTATGAGGGATATAAGAAACAGCACAGAAGATCATAGGGGAAGGGAGGGAAAACAGTATGAGAAGAAATCAGAGAGGGAGACAAACCATGAGAAACTCTTAACTATGGGAAATAAACTGAGGGTTGCTGGAGGGGCGGTGGGGGTATTGAGTAATTGGGTGATGGGCATTAAGGAGGGCACCTGATATGATGAGCACTGGGTGTTATATGCAACTGATGAATTACTGAACTCTACATCTGAAACTAATGTTATACTACATGTTGGCTAATTGAATTTAAATTTTAAAAAGAGGTTGGTAAATTGAATTTAAATAAAAAGGAAAAGAAAAAAATAGTGAGTGAAATAAAAAAAAAGAAATAAGTACTTTTCAGTCAGATACCTACCTAGTGTGAGACACTCTTCCCTTAGCTGGGTGGGCCCATCCTTCAGATGTCAGGCCATAGATTGCAAGCCAACTGAAGTCTAGGTTGTCAACCTGCTTCTGACCCACAAAGTTTAGATTAGAGATTTCTATAACCACCTTTGAGTGTTCAATAAATCTGCTAGAACATCCCACAGAACTCAGAAAAACATTTTACTTACTAATGGCTGATTTGTTATAAAGGGCCTAATTCAGGAATAGCCGGATGAAAGAGATTCATAGGTCAGGTTGGCTCATTCAGTTGAGCATCTGACCCTTGGTTTCAGCTCAGGTCATGATCTCAGGGCTGTGAGATCAAGCCCTGCATCAGGCTCTGCACTCAGCAGAGCTCTGCTGGAGATTATCTCCTTCATCCTCTCTTTCTCCCTCTCCTTCTTCCTCTGCTCCCTGTGCTCACTCTCTCTTAAATAAATTAAATCTTAAAAAGGAAAGAGATTCACAGGGAAAGGTTTGTAAGAAGGGGCACATAGTCTCTGAGTGTCCACTCTCCTCTTGGGTTTTATGGAGGCTTCATTAAATAGGTATGATTGATTAAATCACTGTCCATTGGCCAATCAATTCAACCTTCAGCCCTACTCCCCTCCCTGAGGGGCTGAAAGTTCCAACCCTCTAATCACATGGTTATGTTAGCAACCAGTTCTATCCTTAAGGACATTCCAGAAGTCACCTCATTAATGTAAACTCATGTATAGTTGAAAGAGGTTTGTTACATATCAAGGTACCTTTTTCATTCTTATCACTTAGGGAATTCCAACAGTTTGTGAGCTCTCTTTGAGAAATGGAGAGGAAGACCAAACCTATATTTCTTAATATAAATTACAATATCATGCCACCCAGTACGCAGATGAGCAATTCCAGATAACCAACCAGATGACTGACTAGTGACTCAAAACTGAATGTAAAGACTGGGAGAACTCTTTGGATTGGATCTCTCAATGACTAAGGTCTCATGCTGATGGCCTGATTGCATAATTAACCCTAACAAATTTAAGTGACCATTTTTGACTGACTGACTTGGACTAATTTAGACTGCTTAGTCCTTTTTTTTTTTTTTAGACTGCTTAGTCCTGATTACGAACTGACCAATTAACTAACTTTAGCCAACTGATAGCACACACAGAAGATACAGAAGAGGCAAAAATTTCCCTTCTTTCTTTTAGGTTCTGAGGCTGGTCTAATAATTAAGTTGATATAAGACCTATTAACAGGAAAAAGACAAAAATGTTTTTACATATGTATAGGGAACATACAACACACATAGTAGTCATTCCCTGAAGGGCTAAATTCTGGGTAACAGGGGGCACTGCACTGCCGGGCATTTTAGGAAATCTTCTTCAAAAAGGTCATTATCTTTAAAAGCAGAAATATAAGAAATAGTGAAAGGAGTTATAAGGGAAAGGAGAGGAACTGAGTGGGAAAAATTAGAGACGGAGACAAACCATGAAAGACTCCTAACTCTGGGAAACAAACAAAGGGTTGCAGAAGGTGAGGTGGGTGGGGGGATGGGATAACTGGGTGACAGGCACAAAGGAGGGCACTTGATGGGATGAGCACAGGGTGTATATGTTGGCAAACTAAAAATCAATCAATCAATGAGGAAATGTAGCTGACTTAATACACAGAAATAAGCACAGAGAATTAGACAAAATGAAGAGAGAGAGAGGAATATGTCCCAAATGAATGAACAGGACCAAATCACAGAAAGAGACCTAAGTGGAGTGGATATAAGTAATATGCCTGATAGAGAATTTAAAGTAGTGATTATAAAGATATTCAGTAGACTTGAGAAAAGAGTGGAGGACATCTGTGAGACCCTTAATGAAGAGATAAAAAACAGAGATGGAGAACATAACTGAAATTAAAAAAACAACAACAACAACACTTGATGGGCGAAGGTTATGATGGTGGAGATGTAGGGCAACTCTAAGTTTGCCCCCTCCCTCAAACATAGCTAGATAAATACAAAATCATTCTGGAAACACAAAATATTGATTAGAAGTCTTAGAGAATAAAACTACATGTTCACAAACAATAAAAATGACCCATGGATGCTTCTTGTAAGAAACAGACCAAAACACACCTAGGATTTAGCTTATTTGTTTTTATGTGTTAATTTTTTATTTTATCTTCTTAAAATCTTTTTTCCTATCAAATGACAAGATGGAAGAATTAAACCTGAAAAGAAAGAACAGGAAAGATGATGACCAGGGTGTTAATCCATACAGGTACAAGTAAGATGTATAAACTAGATTTTAAAACAGCAATTAGAGGAGAGTGGGGCAAGATGGCGGAAGAGTAGGGTCCCCAAGTCACCTGTCCCCACCAACTTGCCTAGATAACTTTCAAATCATCCTGAAAACCTATGAATTTGGCCTGAGATTTAAAGAGAGAACAGCTGGAATGCTACAGTGAGAAGAGTTTGTGCTTCCATCAAGGTAGGAAGGTGGAAAAAAATAAATAAAAAATAATCCAATGGGGAAGGGGCACCCACGAGGAGCTGGGCTAAGGCCAGGCGGTGAGTGCCTCTAGGACAGGAAAGCCCAGTCCCGGAGAAGCAGGAAATTTACCAATCTTCCCGGACAGAAAGGCACTCTCAGGGAACTCGGGCAGGATCTGAGGAGGGGCAGTGGAGCCCCCAGTTTACCGGGGTAACTAACAGAGGACATGCACCCTGGGGGAGATCGCACCACACACCACGGGCCAAGCGCAGTAATGGGCTGAAGCATGCATCAGGCAGGGCCTCAGGAGCAGATCAGCCGACGGCTCCATGCTGAGGGGGTTGCGCAGCCCTGGGAGCATGATTCCAGTGGCTCAGGCCCCGGAGCCAGTGTGCTGGGGGACACAGCCCAGGATCCGGCCCTTCACGTGGGAAAGGCAGAGGCTGGGAGGGCACAGGATAACAAGGACGCACCTGCCACTGGGCAGCCCCAAGCTGTGCAGGTCAGCACCCCCCCGGGCGCCAAGAGCATCCAGGCCAGTGTGGACTGGGAGACTATGGTAGTTACCGCAGGAGCTGACTCCAGAGCTGGAGAGCGGCCATCTGCCAGTCTTGTTGTTCCTCCCTGTGTCACATGGTGCCTGGGATGGAGCGGGGCTGCCGGGGAACAGGTCCTCACAGGATAAACAGCTCGCACTGAGCCTTGCACCTGGAAGGGGGTGGGGCATCTCCCCCAGGTGCACACACTTGAGAAACAGCACAGCAGTCCCTCCCCCAGAAGACCAGTTGGAAGGACAGGGGAAGAGCAAGTTCTTGACCAAGCAGTGCAGGAAAGTTCCAGGGGAAGTCTAGGGACTTACAGTATATAGAATTAGAGGATGCCCCTCCCTTTTTTTTTTGTCTTTCTTTGTATTGTTTTTTGTTTTTGTTTCATTGTTTTTTGTTTTCTGATTTTTTCTATTTTTTTCCTTCATTTTTCCACTACAACTTGTTTTTAGCCAATCTGCACTGAGCAAAATGACTAGAAGGAAAAACTCACCACAAAAGAAACAATCAGAAACAGTACTCTCTGCCACAGAGTTACAGAATTTGGATTACAATTCTATGTCAAAAAGCCAATTCAGAAGCACAATTATAAAGCTACTGGTGTATCTGGAAAAAGGCATAAAGGATTCAAGAGACTTCATGACTGCAGAATTTAGATCTAATCAGGCCAAAATGAAAAATCAATTAAATGAGATGCAATCCAAAATGGAGGTCCTAACAACGAGGGTTACTGAGGTAGAAGAACAAGTGAGTGACATAGAAGACAAGTTGATGGCAAGGAAGGAAACTGAGGAAAAAAGAGAAAAACAAGCAAAAGAATATGAGGAAAGGTTAGGGGAAATAAATGACAGCCTCAGAAGGAAAAATATATGTTTAATTGGGGTTCCAGAGAGAGCCAAAAGGGACAGAGGACCAGAAAGTGTATTTGAACAAATCATAGATGAGAACTTCCTTAACTTGGGGAGGAAAATAGGCATTCAGATCAAGGAGATAGACAGATCTCCCTCTAAAATAAAAAAAAAAACCTGTACAACACCCTGACATTTAATAGTGAAACTTGCAAATTCCAAAGACAAAGAGAAGATCCTAAAAGCGGCAAGGGACAAGAGATCCCTAATCTTTATGAAGAGAAGTATTAGGTTAACAGGAGACATCTTCACGGAGACCTGGCAGGCTAGGAAGGGCTGGCAGAATATATTCAGAGTCCTAAAGGAAAAGAACATGCAGGAAAGAATACTCTATCAAGCAAGGCTATTATTCAGAATAGGAGAGATAAAGAGCTTCCAGGATAGGCAGAAACGGACAAAATATGTGACTACCAAAACAACTCTGCAAGAAATATTAAGGGGGAATCTGTAAAAGAAAGAGGAAATGCAAAGAAATAATCATCAAAAACAGGGACTGAATAGGTATTATGATGACACTAAATTCATATCTTTCAATAGTAACTCTGAGAGTGAATGGGCCTAATGATCCTATCAAAGGATCAAAGCATAGTATCAGACTGGATAAAAAGGCAAGACTCATCTATTTGCTGTCTACAAGAGCCTCATTTGAGACCTAAGGACACCTACAGCCTGAAAATGAAAGGTTGGAGAACCATTTACCATTTACCATTCAAATGGTCCTCAGAAGAAAGCAGGGGTACCAATCATCATATCAGATAAATTAAAATTTATCCCAAAGACTGGAGCTAGAGATGAAGAGGGACACTATATCATACTTAAAGGATCTATCCAACAAGAGGACCTAACAATCATGAATATTTATGCCCCAAATGTGGGAGCTGCCAAGTATATCAATCAATTAATAACCAAAGTTCAGGCATACTTAGATAATAATACATTTACAATTGGTGACTTGAATATAGATAGCACTTTCTACAATTGACAGGTTCTAAGCACAACATCTTCAAAGAAAGAACATCTTTAAATGATACACTGGATTAGATGCATTTCACAGATATTTACAGAACTTGACATCCAAACGCAACTGAATACACATTCTTCTCAAGTACACATGGAAGTTTCTCCAGAGTAGACCACATACTGGGTTAGAAATCAGGTCTTAACTGCTACCAAAGGATTGGGATTGTCCCCTGCATATTTTCAAACCATAATGCTTTGAAACTAGAACTCAATCACCAGAAGAAATTTGGACGAAATTCAAACACTTGGAGGATAAAGACTGTCCTGCTAAAGATGAAAAGGTGAACCAGGACATTAGAGAAGAAATAAAAAGATTCATGGAAACTAATGAAAAAGAAGATACAACCATTCAAAATCTTTGGGATACAGCAAATGCAGTCCTTAGAGGGAAGTGCATCGCAAAACAAGCAGCCATCCAAAAACTGGAAAAACTCAAATACTAGAGAAGGAGGGGCAAGATGGTGGAAGAGTAGGGTCCCCAAGTCACCAGTCCCCACCAAATTACCTAGAAAACCTTCAAATCATCCTGAAAATCTACAAATTTGGCCTGAGATTTAAGGAGAGAACAGCTGGAATACTACAGTGAGAAGAGTATGCTTCTATCAAGGTAGGAAGACGGGGGGGGGGGGAGAATTAAAGAAACAAAAGGCATCCAAGGGGGAGGGGCCCGGCGAGGAGCTGGGCTAAGGCCGGGGCGAGTGCCACCAGGACAGGAAAGCTCCCTCGCAGAGAAGCAGGAGCTTCTCCAATCTTCCGGGCAGAAAGGCATTTGCAGGGAATTAGAGCAGGGCCCCAGGAAGGGCGGGGATGCCCTCAGGCTCCCTGGGACACTAACAGAGCAACTGTGCACCAGGGAGAGCGCGTGGAGCTCCCTAAAGGGCTGCAGCGCGGTCACGCATTGACCCGGGAGCAGCTCGGAGGGGCTTGGGCGGCGGCTCGGCGGAGAGAGGGCTGCGCGTCCTGGAGCACGAATCCAACAGCGCAGGCCCAGGAGCACAGGGCACCGGGGACACAGCCAAGGATCCGGCCTGCTCCCGGGACAGGCAGAGGCCAAGAGGGCACAGGATAGCAAGGACGTTCCTGCCCTGAGCTGAACAGATCAGCGGACCCGCCCCGGAGCCTCCAGGCCCCTGCAGACTGATAGCTCCATAGTTACTGCAGGAGCTGAATCCAGGGCTCCAGAGCTGGCCGCTGCCACTGTGGTTGTTCCTCCTGGGGCCTCACGGGGTAAACAACCCCCACTGAGCCATGCACCAAGCAGGGGGCTGAGCAGCTCCCCCAAGTGCTAAGACCTGAAAATCAGCACAACAGGCCCCTCCCCCAGAAGACCTGCTAGACGGACAAGTTCCAGGGGAAGTCAAGGGACTTAAAGTATACAGAATCAGAAGATACTCCCCTGTGTTTTTTTTTTGTTGTTGTTGTTTTTTGTTTTGTTTGTTTTGTTCTGTTTTTTTTTATGCTTTTTGATTTGTGTTTGCTTCCCCTACCCTTTTTTTCCTTTCTTTCTTTTTCTTCTCTCTTTTTTCTTTTTTTCTTCCTTTTTTCTTTTTTCTTTTTCTCCTTTCTTTCCTTCTTTCTCTCCTCTCTTTTCTCCTTTTCCCAATACAACTTGTTTTTGGCCACTCTGTACTGAGCAAACTGACTAGAAGGAAAACCTCACCTCAAAAGAAAGAAACAGAAACAGTCCTCTCTCCCACAGAGTTACAAAATCTGGATTACAATTCAATGTCAGAAAGCAATTCAGAAGCACTATTATACAGCTAATGGTGGCTCTAGAAAAAAGCATAAAGGACTCAAGAGACTTCATGACGGCAGAATTTAGATCTAATCAGGCAGAAATTAAAAATCAATTGAATGAGATGCAATCCAAACTAGAAGTACTAATGACGAAGGTTAATGAGGTGGAAGAACGAGTGAGTGACATAGAAGACAAGTTGATGTCAAAGAGGGAAACTGAGGAAAAAAGACACAAACAATTAAAAGACCATGAAGATAGATTAAGGGAAATAAACGGCAGCCTGAGGAAGAAAAACCTACATTTAATTGGGTTTCCCAAGGGCACCGAAAGGGACAGAGGTCCAGAATATGTATTTGAACAAATCCTAGCTGAAAACTTTCCTAATCTGGGAAGGGAAACAGGCATTCAGATCCAGGAAATAGAGAGATACCCCCCTAAAATCAATAAAAACCATTCAACACCTGGACATTTAATAGTTAAGCTTGCAAATTCCAAAGATAAAGAGAAGATCCTTAAAGCAGCAAGAGACAAGGAATCCCTGACTTTAATGGGGAGGAGTATTAGGGTAAGAGCAGACCTCTCCACAGAGACCTGGCAGGCTAGAAAGGGCTGGCAGGATATATTCAGGGTCCAAAATGAGAAAAAACATGCCACCAAGAATACTTTATCCAGCAAGGCTCTCATTCAGAATTGAAGGAGAGATAAAGAGCTTCCAAGACAGGCAGGAACTGAAAAAAATATGTGACCTCCAAACCAGCTCTGCAAGAAATTTTAAGGGGGACTCTTAAGATTCCCCTTTAAGAAGAAGTCCTGTGGAACAATCCACAAAAACAAGGACTGAATAGATATCATGATGACACTAAACTCATATCTGTCAATAGTAACTCTGAACATGAACGGGCTTAATGACCCCATCAAAAGGCGCAGGGTTTCAGACTGGATAAAAAAGCAGGACCCATCTATTTGCTGTCTACAAGACACTCATTTTAGACAGAAGGACACCTACAACCTGAAAATAAAAGGTTGGAGAACCAACCATTCAAATGGTCCTCATAAGAAAGCAGGGGTAGCCATCCTTTTATCAGACAAACTAAAATTTACCCCGAAGACTGTAGTGAGAGATGAAGAGGGACACTATCTCATACTTAAAGGATCTATCCAACAAGAGGACTTAACAATCCTCAATATATATGCCCCGAATGTGGGAGCTGCCAAATATTTAAACCAATTAATAATCAAAGTGAAGAAATACTTAGATAATAATACACTTATACTTGATGACTTCAATCTAGCTCTTTCTACTCTTGATAGGTCTTCTAAACACAACATCTCCAAAGAAACGAGAGCTTTAAATGAAACACTGGACCAGATGGATTTCACAGATATCTACAGAACTTTGCATCCAAACTCAACTGAATACACATTCTTCTCAAGTGTACATGGAAGTTTCTCCAGAGTAGACCACATACTGGGTCACAAATCGGGTCTGAACTGATACCAAAAAATTGGGATCGTCCCTTGCATATTGTCAGACCATAATGCCTTGAAAATAGAACTACATCACAACAAGAAGTTTGGAAGGTCTTCAAACACGTGGAGGTTAAGGACCATCCTGCTAAAAGATGGAAGGGTCAACCAGGAAATTAAGGAAGAATTAAAAAGATCCATGGAAAGTAGTGAGAATGAAGATACAACCGTTCAAAATCTTTGGGATGCAGCAAAAGCAGTCCTGAAGGGGAAATACATCGCAATACAAGCATCCATTCAAAAACTGGAAAGAACTCAAATACAAAAGCAAACCTTACACCTAAAGGAGCTAGAGAAAAAACAGCAAATAGATCCTACACCCAGCAGAAGAAGAGAGTTAATAAAGATTCGAGCAGAACTCAACGAAATCGAGACCAGAACTGTGGAACAGATCAACAGAAGCAGGAGTTGGTTCTTTGAAAGAATTAATAAGAGAGATAAATCATTAGCTAGCCTTATTATAAACAAAAGACAAAAGACTCAAATTAATAAAATCATGAATGAAAAAGGAGAGATCACCACTAATACCTAGGAAATACAAACGATTTAAAAAACATATTATGAGCAGGTATACATCAATAAATTAGGCAATGTAGCAAAAATGGATGCATTTCTGGAAAACCACAAACTAGAAAAACTCGAACAGGAAGAATTAGAAAACCTGAACAGGCTGATAACTAGTGAGGAAATTGAAGTAGTCATCAAAAACCTCCCAAGACACAAAAGTCCAGTGCCAGATGGCTTCCCAGGGGAATTCTTTCAAACGTTTAAAGAAGAAACAATACCTATTCTACTCAAGCTGTTCTAAAAGATAGAAAGAGTTGGAATATTTCTAAACTTGTTCTATGAGGCCAGCATCACCTTAATTCCAAAACCAGACAACGACTCCCCCCAAAAGGTGAATTATAGACAAATATCCCTAATGAACATGGATGCAAAAATTCTCAACAAGATACTAGGAAATGGGATCCAACAGTACATTAAGAAGATTATTCACCATGACCAAGTGGGATTTATCCCCGGAATGCAAGACTGGTTCCACACTCCTAAAGCAATCAAGTGATAGATCATATCAATAAGGGAAAAAACAGGAACCGTATGATTTTCTCAATAGATGCAGAGAAAGCATTTGACAAATAGAGCATCCACTCCTGATCGTAACTCTTCAGAGTGTAGGGATAGAGGGAACATTCCTCAACATCTTAAAAGCCATCTCCGAATAGGCCACAGCAAATATCATTCTCAATGGTGAAACACTGGCAGCCTTTCCCCTAAGAGCAGGAACACGACATGTATGTCCACTCTCACCACTGGTATTCAATATAGTAGTAGAAGTCCTAGCATCAGCAATCAGGCAACAAAAAGAAATAAAAGGCATTCAAATTCACAAAGAAGTCAAAATTTCCGTCTTCGCAGAATTTATGATACTATGCATAGAAAATCCAAAAGAATCCATCCCAAGGTTGCTAGAACTCATACAGCAATTCAGCAGTGTGGCAGGTTACAAAATTAATGCTCAGAAGTCAGTGGAATTTCTCTACACTAACAATGAGACTGAAGAAAGCAAAATTAAGAAATCAATCACATTTACAATTGCACCAAGAAGCATACGATACCAGGAGCTGCGCGGCCCTGGAAGTAGCTTGGAGGCAGCTCCAGCAGTGACTCCGCATGGGGGGAGCTGCGCAGCCCTGGGAGTAGCTCCCAGGCAGCTCCGGCAGAGTTTCTGGGCGGAGGAGGCTGCCCGGCCTCTGGAGCAGCTTGGACTGGCTCCGGCTGAGGTTCCACTCAGAGGGAGCTGCGCGGCCGGGAGCACGATTCCAATAGGCAGGCCCGGGAGCCCAGGGCACCGGGGACAGAGCCCAAGATCTGGCGCTACCCCAGGGACAGGCAGTAGCCAGGAGGGCACAGGAGAGCAAGGACGCTCCAGCCGCCCGGTGGCCCTGAGCTGAGCAGATCAGCGGCTCCGCTCCCAGAGCATCCAGGCCCCTGCAGACTGAGAGCTGCATAGTTACTGCAGCAGCTGACTGTGGGGCTGGGAGCTGGCCACTGCTAATGCTGTTCCTCCTGGGGACTCACAGGATAAACAGGTTAAACAACTTTCACTGATCCCAGCACCAGGCCGGGGGCTGAGCAGCTCCCCCAAAAGCTAACATCTGAAAGTCAGCACAGCAGGCCCCTCACCCAGAAGACCAGCTAGATGGACAGGGGAAAAACAAATTATTGACCAAACAGCTCTGCAAAGTTCCAGGGGAAGTTGAGGTTTTTACAGTATACAGAATCAAAGGATACTCCCCCTTCTTTTTTGTTTTTGACTTCTGTTTGCTCCCCCCTCCTTTTTTCTTTTCGTCTCTTCTCTCTTTTTTTCTTCTTTTTTTCCTTTTTCTTTTTTCATTCTCTTATCTCTTTTTCCCTTTTCCCAATACAACTTGTTTTTGGCCACTCTGCACTGAGCAAAATGACAAGAAGGAAAAACTCACCTCAAAAGAAAGAATCAGAAACAGTCCTTTCTCCCACAGAGTTACAAAATTTGGATTACAATTCAATGTCAGAAAGCCAATTCAGAAGCACAATTATAAAGCTATTGGTGGCTGTAGGAAAAAAGCATAAAGGAATCAAGAGACTTCATAACTGCAGAATTTAGATCTAATCAGGCAGAAACTAAAAATCAATTGAATGAGATGCAATCCAAACTAGAGGTCCTAACAATGAGGGTTAACGAGGTGGAAGAACGTGTGAGTGACATAGAAGACAAATTGATGGCAGAGAGGGAAACTGAGGAAAAAAGGGACAAACAACAGAACATGAGAATAGATTAAGGGAATTAAATGACAGCCTCAGAAAGAAAAAATCTATGTTTAATTGGGATTTCCGAGGGCGCCGAAAGGGACAGAGGTCCAGAATATGTATTTGAACAAATCATAGCTGAAAACTTTCCTAATCTGGGAAGAGAAACAGGCATTCAGATCCAGGAAATAGAGAGATCTCCCCCCCTAAAATCAATAAAAACCGTTCAACACCTAGACATTTAATAGTGAAGTTTGCAAATTCCAAAGATAAAGAGAAGATCCTTAAAGCAGCAAGAGACAAAAAAATCTCTAACTTTATGCGGAGAAATATCAGATTAACAGCAGACCTCACCATAGAGACCTGGCAGGCCAGGAAGGGATGGTAGGATATATTCAAGGTCCTAAATGAGAGGAAAATGCAGCCAAGAATAAGTTATGCAGTAAGGCTCTCATTCAGAATACAAGGAGAGATAAAGAGCTTCCAAGACAGGTAGGAACTGAAAGAATATGTGACCACCAAACCAGCTCTGCAAGAAATTTTAAGGGGGACTCTTAAAATTCATCTTTAAGAGGAAGTCCAATAGAGCAATCCACAAAAACAAGGACTAAATAGGTATCATGATGACACTAAACTCATATCTTTCAATAGTAACTCTGAACGTGAATGGGCTTAATGCCCCCATCAAAAGGCTCAGGGTTTCAGACTGGAAAAAAGGCAGGACCCATCTATTTGCTGTCTACAAGAGAACACTTTAGACGTCAGGACACCTCCAGCCTGAAAATAAAAGGTTGGAGAACTGTTTACCATTCCAATGGTCCTCAAAAGAAAGCAGGGGTAGCCATCCTTATAACAGATAAACTAAAATTTACCCTGAAGACTATAGTGAGAGATGAAGAGGGACACTATCTCATACTTAAAGCATCTATCCAACAAGAGGACTTAAAAATCCTCAATATATATGCCCTGAATGTGGGAGCTGCCAAATATTTAAACCAATTAATAACCAAAGTGAAGAAATACTTAGATAATAATACACTTATACTTGATGACTTCAATCTAGCTCTTTCTACTCTCGATAGGTCTTCTAAGCACAACATCTCCAAAGAAACGAGAGCTTTAAATGATACACTGGACCAGATGGATTTCACAGATATCTACAGAACTTTACATCCAAACTCAACTGAATACACATTCTTCTCAAGTGCACATGGAACTTTCTCCAGAATAGACCACATACTGTGTTACAAAACAGGTATTAACTGGTACCAAAAGATTGGGTTCGTCCCCTGGGTATTCTCAGATCATAATGCTTTGAAATTAGAACTAAATCACAGGAAGAAGTTAGGAAGGATTTAAAACACGTGGAGGTTAAGGACCATCTAGCTAAAAGATGAAAGGATCAACCAGGAAATTAAGGAAGAATTAAAAAGATTCATGGAAACTAATGAGAATGAAGATAAAACCATCCAAAATCATTGGGATACAGCAAAAGCAGTCCTGAGGTGGAAATACATCGCAATACAAGCAGCCATCAAAAAACTGGAAAGAACTCAAATACAAAAGTTAACCATGCACGTAAAGGAGCTGGAGAAAAAAAAGCAAATAGATCCTACACCCAGCAGAAGAAGAGAGTTAGTAAAGATTCAAGCAGAACTCAATGAAATCGAGACCAGAAGAACTGTGGAACAGATCAACAGAACCAGGAGGTGGTTCTTTGAAAGAATTAATAAGATAGATAAACCATTAGCCAGCCTCATTAAAAACAAGAGAGAGAAGACTTAAATTAATAAAATCATGAATGAGAAAGGGAAGATCACTACCAACACCAAGGAAATACAAACAATTTAAAAAACTTATTATGAACAGCTGTACGCCAATCAATTAGGCAATCTAGAAGAAATGGACGCATTCCTGGAAAGCCACAAACTACCAAAACTGGAACAGGAAGAAATAGAAAACCTTAACAGGCCAATAACCAGGGAGGAAATTGAAGCAGTCATCAAAAACCTCCCAAGACACAAGAGTCCAGGGCCAGATGGCTTCCCAGGGGAATTCTATCAAACCTTTCAAGAATAAACCATACCTATTCTACTAAATCTGTTTGGCAAGATAGAAAGTGATGGAGTACTTCCACATTCGTTCTATGAGGCTAGCATCACCTTAATTCCAAAACCAGACAAAGACCCCACCAAAAAGGAGAATTACAGACCAATATCCCTGATGAACACGGATGCAAAAATTCTCAACAAGATACTAGCCAATAGGATCCAACAACATATTAAGAAAATTATTCACCATGACCAAGTAGGATTTATCCCCTGGACACAAGGCTGTTTTAATAGTCGTAAAACAACCAATGTAATTCATCATAACAGCAAGAGAAAAACCAAGAACCATATGATCCTCTCATTAGATGCAGAGAAAGCATTTGACAAAATACAGCATCCTTTCCTGATCAAAACTCTTCAGAGTGTAGGGAGAGAGGGAACATTCCTCAACATCTTAAAAGCCATCTACAAAAAGTCCACAGGAATTATCATTCTCAATGGGGAAGCACTGGGAGCCTTTCCTCTAAAATCAGGAACAAGACAGGGATGTCCACTCTCACCACTGCTATTCAACAGAGTACTGGAAGTCCTAGCCTCCGCAATCAGACAACAAAAAGACATTAAAGGCATTCAAATTGGCAAAGAAGAAGTTAAAATCTCCCTTGTCACCGATGATATGATACTCTACATAGAAAACCCAAAAGCCTCCACCCCAAGATTGCTAGAACTCATATAGCAATTTGGTAGCGTGGCAGGATACAAAATCAATACCCAGAAGTCAGTGGCATTTCTATACACTAACAATGAGACTGAAGAAAGAGTAATGAAGGAGTCAATCCCATTTACAATTGCACCCAAAAGCATAAGATACCTAGGAATAAACCTAACCAAAGAGTCCAAGGATTTATACCCTAAAAATTATAGAACACTTCTGAAAGAAATTGAGCAAGACACAAAGAGATGGAAAAATATTCCATGCTCATGGATTGGAAGAATTTATATTGTGAAAATGTCAATGCTACCCAGGGCAATTTATACGTTTAATGCAATCCCTATCAAAATACCATGGACTTTCTTCAGAGAGTTAGAACAAATTATTTTAAGATTTGTGTGGAATCAGAAAAGACCCCGAATAGCCAGGGGAATTTTAAAAAGGAAAACCATATCTGGCAGCATCACAATGCCAGATTTCACGTTGTACTTCAAAGCTGTGGTCATGAAGATAGTGTGGTATTGGCACAAAAATAGACAGATCAATGGAACAGAATAGAGATCCCAGATGTGTACCCTCACCTTTATGGTCAACTAATTTTCGATAAAGGAGGAAAGACTATCCCCTGGAAAAAAAGACAGTCTCTTTTACAAATGGTGCTGGGAAAATTGAACATCCACACGCAGAAGAATGAAACTAGACCACTCTCTTTCACCATACACAAAGATAAACTCAAAATGGATGAAAGATCTAAATGGGAGACAAGATTCCATCAAAATCCTAGAGGAGAACACAGGGAACACCCTTTTTGAACTCGGCCACAGTAACTTCTTGCAAGATACAACCACGAAGGCAAAAGAAAGAAAAGCAAAAATGAACTATTGGGACTTCATCAAGATAAGAAGCTTTTGTGCAGCAAAGGATACAGTCAACAAAACTAAAAGACAACCTACAGAATGGGAGAAGATATTTGCAAATGATGTATCAGATAAAGGGCTAGTATCCAAGATGTATAAAGAACTTATTAAACTCAACAGCAAAGAAACAAACAATCCAATCATGAAATGGGCAAAAGACATGAACAGAAATCTCACAGAGGAAGACATAGACATGGCCAACATGCACATGAGAAAATGCTCTGCATCACTTGCCATCAGGAAAATACAAATCCAAACCACAATGAGATACCACCTCACACCAGTGAGAATGGGGAAAATTAAAAATGCAGTAAACCACAAATGTTGGAGAGGATGTGTAGAAAAGGGAACCCTCTTGCAATATTGGTGAGAATGTGAAATGGTGCAGCCACTCTGGAAAACTGTGTGGAGGTTCCTCAAAGAGTTAAAAATAGACCTGCCCTTCGACTCAGCAATTGCACTGTTGGGGATTTACCCCAAAGATTCAGATGCAATGAAACGCCGGGACACCTGCACCTCAATGTTTCTAGCAGCAATGTCCACAATAGCCAAACTGTGGAAGGAGCCTAGGTGTCCATCGAAAGATGAATGGATAAAGAAGATGTTGTCTATGTACACAATGTTATATTACTCAGCCATTAGAAATGACAAATACCCACCATTTGCTTCAATGTGGATGGAACTGGTGGGTATTATGCTGAGTGAAATGAGTCAATCGGAGAAGGAGAAACATTATATGTTCTCATTCATTTAGGGAATATAAATAATAGTGAAAGGGAATAGAAGGGAAGGGAGAAGAAATGGGTAGGAACTATCAGAAAGGGAGATAGAACATAAAGGCTCCTAACTCTGGGAAATGAACTAGGGGTGGTGGAAGGGGAGGAGGGCGGGGAGTGGGGGTGAATGGGTGAGGGGCACTGAGGGGGATGACGGGATGAGCACTGGGTGTTATTCTGTATGTTGGCAAATTGAACACCAATAAAAAATACGTTTGTTTTTAAAAAAATAAAAGTAAACTTCTATGAATTTCCATTCCTAGATGAGACATACCGTCAGTTCTTGGCAGATGACACAAAACCTGTCCCCATTTCCCTATTTTGCTTGAAACTAAATTTTCCTTTCCTCTGACTTAAAATGTATAAATTTCCTGCTAGGAGCTAAACCAAAAAGGCTTTGGGAGGTCATCTAGAGTGCAGTCTATGTTCAAATGAAGGAAAGGCCCAGCTTCTTAACCTCCAAGTAGCTTGTTGAAACCCCTATTGAATGAATCTGGAATGAATATCCACCTCTCCAGCCCTGAGTCCTGGGTCTTCAGATCCCGCATAGAAATGCCTGTGCCAGGATGTGAAGCCAGTTCTTAGCAGTACAAATGTGGCAATGAAACAGCCTGCCCAGCTGCACAGGCCCAAGGTACAGCTTTTCAGAGGTGGTTCACAGAATGAAGGTCAGAATCAACCTCTTCTAAGTCCCTTTAAGAAGCCCACCTCTGGGGGGACGTGAGTGGCTCAGTGATTGAGCATCTGCCTTTATCTCAGGGCGTGATCCCAGGGTCTGGGATTGAGTTTTGCATTGGGCTCCTTGCAGGAAGCCTACTTCTCCCTCTCTCTCTGCCTATGTCTCTCCCTCCCTCTCTCTCTGTGTCTCTCATGAAAATAAAATCTTAAAGAAAAAAAAAAGAAGTCCACCTCTGGCTTCCAAGCTGTCTGCAGTCTCTACTCCCCCACGTTTCCTTGTGAAGATGAGGGATAATACATGGTTGGTCCTATTCCCTGCCAACAGAAGGTGGGGCTATGAGGACATCCTGTGGATTATTCCTAGAAGATGACCTCCCCCACCCCTGCCATCCCTTCATCCCTCATGGGATAAAGAGAGAGCAGAATGTGGCTGGGAGTTCCACTTTCCAAGAACAAGGCCAGTAGGTGAAGGCTAAGACTCTCAGCCACTATGCAGCACCATTTACCTACTTTTCTGTGCAAGGCTAATAATGGATGGTGACTGTGTCCAAAGCAAATTGAACTTAAAAAATCTGAAAACTTTTTAGGGATTTAATTCTGACATAGTTACTAATATAATGAAGGAGACTGGGAAAACTCCTTGTCCTCTGTGTCTCAATGTCTAATTTTGTGAACTGGGAAGCATATGGTGTTCCCTAAAATCACTTCCAGCTCTACTATTCTACAAATATATGAGCGCTCTCTGATAGTTATCTGAAAGATGGTACTTGGGGCCTTTGGGCCACACAGAAGATAAATGTATAAAAAATCACAAGGGCCAAGTTGTTTGTGAAGTTGAGAGTAAGGAGGACATGGGTCATGGAATCAGGAGGACTTTCCAATACATGGACCATGATTTCTCCTGAGCCTCCTGGGTATCAGAGAAAAGATGAGGGAGCCATTTACTTGTTGAGTAAACACTGATTGACCACAAAATTGGGGCCTGACACTGTGTGATGAAGGCAAGGCTGTGGTGATACGTGGTAGTGGAGTGGATGGTTGGTAGGACACCAAGGTGAACAAACCCCAAAGGTTGGGAAGTAGATGAGTAAACAAATAACCAGAACACAAGGATAAGTGGATTTCTTGCTAATTAGAACAACAAATTGCTGGGGGGATGAGAAAGGAGGAAGGATAAATTCTGGCAGGTAAGTCTCACAGAGAAGAAATCATTTTATCTAGGTTTTAAGAGATGAATAAGTGGTGTGTGTGTGTGTGTGTGTGTGTAATTTTTAGAAAGGGAGGACAAGAGGGTGAAGAAAAAGTAGGCATTCTAAGCAGAACAAATGGCTTAAGGAAAACAGGGGAATAGGTTCAGTTATGCTGTTTGGGGGGAATAGGGAATTGTTTCAGGTGCCAGGAGGAATGGAGTGGGAAAAAAGTTTTCAAAAATGGTTTTGGGCCAGATTCTGTGTTTAGGGAGCCCTTTTTACATGTTTAGCTCTGTACAGGTTGTAGGGAATGCTCTCAAGATGTGGATATGGTCCTAATTCTTCAGGCTGAAGAGGCAAGACCTACTCTCACACATATAGAAAGCTACCAAAGAACAGTTAAGGTGAATGAGGCAGGAAATCCTGACTAGGTCAAAGGAAGAGGATCTTGGAAGACACCCTGAAGGAGGGTGGTCTTCCTGCAAGAGGTATTCACTCCTTTACTTTCTCCTGCAACCCAGATAGTAAAGGCTTTAAAATATGAGCTATGAAGAACAGAAGACTTGCCTCAAAAATAGGATGGCCAAACTAGGAAAACTGGGTAACTGCCCTGCTATGGTTATGTTGTCAGGGCTAGTTTTCAGTTTGTTTCCAGTTAGACTTCACTAGACAGGGGGAAAAGCAAAAAGGTTGACGCACCATAGGACCTGTCATCAATTCAATTAGGATAAGAAAGCAGGTGGAATTTAGGTAGGGTTTACAGAAGAAAGAAATCTGTTCTCTGAGAAGTGATAGATCTGGTAACCATGAGAAGTTATAACATGTATTTGTTCAATCACTGATGAGTGTCCACTCTGTGTCAGACACATGATTTGAAGGGAGAACTGCAGGGTAGGTGTTTAGAAAGATAAATCAGACATGACTCAGCATGTCTTCAACATTCCCAGAAGTGGACCCTGAATTTTATGGTCAACTAATATTCGATAAAGGAGGAAAGACTATCCATTGGAAGAAAGACAGTCTCTTCAATAAATGGTGCTGGGAAAATTGGGCACCCACATGCAGAAGAATGAAACTAGACCACTCTTTCACTATACACAAAGATAAACTCAAAATGGATGAAAGATCTAAATGTTAGGCAAGATTCCATCAAAACTCTAGAGGAGAACACAGGCAACACCCTTTTTGAACTCGGCCACAGTAACTTCTTGCAAGATACTTCCACGAAGGCAAAAGAAAGAAAAGCAAAAATGAACTATTGGGACTTCATCAAGATAAGAAGCTTTTGCACAGCAAAGGATACAGTCAACAAAACTAAAAGCCTACAGAATGGGAGAAGATGTTTGCAAATGACGTATCAGATAAAGGGCTAGTTTCCAAGATCTATAAACATTTATGTTGTTTTAAGGCACTAAGCGTATGGCAATTTGTTAGAGCAGCAATTGTAAAACTCATACAATGGAACAATGAAAACATAAACAATAATGTTCTAGTATGAAAAGTGCTCGAGAAAAAAATCTGAAGCAGATTTTAAGAATTCAGAGGTCAGGATCTTGTCTTGTGGAGAAGGATTCAGAGTTGTCTCCCCGAAAGAGGTGTGACATTGGTGATGGATATGGAAGAATAGAGAGTTGATAGGTGGTTGGAGTGGATAGAGCAGTCATAAAAGAGACTGACCTATTTAGGGAATCAAGAAACAAATGGGCTAGGATGGATGAGGGGTAAGACATTTGAGGGGAAGAAAAGTGAGAGAAGAAGCTGCTGCCTCTACCCTCCTCACTGGGAAAGTGAAGTGCCCAAATTACTGTCTGACAAAATTGGCTGAGTTAAGAATCTGGCTTTGTAGAGCTACAGCCTGCTACAGCTGTGTTTGTCACCATGCCTCTTCCCCTCACTCTCACCAAGAAGTCCACTGAGAGGACCCTTCCCTTCACTAGCCTTATAGTAAGACAGTGATGAAGAAGAAAGACAGGAGCCAGGAACCAACTTTCATGTCTCGTAACTCTTAATCCAACCTAAACTTTCATGTCTCGTAACCCTTAATCCAATCTAGTCCTGGCTCTGAGGGTTGGGTTAAAATGAAAGAGCTGTGGAGGGTGTTGAATTGTGGTAGAAATCTTTATTCTGCCTAGAAATTTCTGGTCTAGTGATGGGGGAGAGGCATTGAGCCTGGGCCAAGGAGTGAGAGTGAGGGTTATCTTGGAATTCAGAATCATCTGGCTGCTCCATTGGCAAACTCTTATAGCAAATTGAGACTGGCTCAATACCCAGGGTGGGGGCAGGGCTTGAGGGCAAAGATTCTGGAAGAAGGGGAGGAAGGAATGGGGCTTGTCTCAAGGGGCTAGGGACCCTGTCAATCCTGGCATAAGCCATAGTCAAGCAAGTTCTCTCTTAGGTGGCATGTTCCCCTGCCCCTCCCCTTCCCCATTCCTACCTATATCTTTGGCACAAGGGCTTCTGGAGTTTTCTCCAGAAAGAAAAATAAGTGGGCAGAAAACAGCTGGATACAGCCAGGAGCACATCTGGCTTCCCAGGCTGTCTTCTGATCCTCATTTCCACCTTCTCCTGCATTATTTCCTCTTTCTCAGGCTTCTGGTAGGACTGTAGTGGAACTGGGGAGAAGGGTGGGGAATTAGAGTGGGGCTGGTGGGAGTGGAGTGCGGGAAGAAAGTTGTTCAAAATATTAACTGGTCTTGTGAGGTGGCCTCTTGTCTGGAGCCCGACCACCTAACTTCCTGTTTTTCCTCCAGCTGCCTCTTCCTCTCCTTCGGCTCTGGGGTGGGACTGAGCCCATGAAGGAAGGAGAGCAGCAAAGTTGGCCAGGGTCTCTTGTCTGATTCTCTGCAGGCTTGGGGCTAGGACAGCCTCTCTAAACAAGTCAGGGGCAGGGGGAGGAATGTATATAGTCTTAAGTCAGATTGTTGCCCCTTAGCAGTTGCTCCTCTGGCCACAGCAGAAACAAGACACTCCTGAAAAACCCCAGCTTCTTGCCAGCTCTTACATGAGCATACACTGGGCCTGGGAGCAATCTATGCATGAGCAATCATGAACTCTGGAGGTGGCAGCAATGCCAGCCACACTACCTTCCCAGCTACCCAGCCAGCTGCTGGTCCCTTCACTGCCAGTGTTTGTGGACCACACAAAACAACCAATTGAGTGAGCAAGAGCTGGCTGAGAGGTAGGAGGATTTGGGTGTAGGGTATGTGAGTTTTCCATGCTGGAGGCGGCTGTCTGTACCGTCATCCTTTTTTGCCCTCAGGGACAAACATAGTGGTCAACTATGTGTAAACATAGTGTACACATCCAGTAGGCTGTCAGGGGGTAGGTGACACTGAAATGTTTATCTGGGTAGGTGTTTTGACCCATGAGTTTGCCTTTCTGTGCTCCTCCCACCTCCCTCTCTTCTGGACACCCACTGTGTTCTTACCCCTTTCTGTTCCTAGGCAAGGAACTCCCAAAGCAATTTTAGGACACCCAATAGAGAGACCCACAGAAGTAGCAGCAGCTGCTGCCACTGGTGTTGCTGCTACTAATGAGTTCCCAGAACATGGTGTGACCAGAGTTGAAGTAAAAAAAATCACTGTCAGGTCTGCGAGCCTCTAGTCAATTTCTTGTTAGGCACCTCCTACTCCTTGTGGAGGCCTGGGAATTTCTAAAGCCCTCCAGCTTCTCCTGTCACTCCCATCTTCACCCCCTGCACTTAGCCTTCTTTGGTGGATCCTCTTTTTACCCCCTTCCCCAGTCTATTCCACCTTTGTATCAAGCTTTCAAAGTGATGGCAGATTAAGACATATCCCCATCTTGGCCATTTAATCTGTGGTTGCCTATCTGTGACTTCCTCTGCTTTACACTGTGGCACAATTGTTCTCTGAGTCTATAGGAATCTCCCAAGAGCCAAAGAAAAACATCTGTTTCGGAGGAGGGGCAAGATGGCGGAAGAGTAGGGTCTCCAAATCACCTGTCTCCACCAAATTACCTAGAAAACCTTCAAATTATCCTGAAAATCTATGAATTCGGCCTGAGAATTAAAGAGAGAACACCTGGAATGCTACACTGAGAAGAGTTTGCGCTTCTATCAAGGTAGGAAGACGGGAAAAAAGAAATAAAGAAACAAAGGCATCCAAGGGGGAGGGGCCCCGCGAGGAGCCAGGCTGAGGCCCGGGCGAGTGTCCCCAGGACAGGAGAGCCCCGTCCCGGAGAAGCAGGAGCTGCACCGACCTTCCCGGGAGGAAAGGGGCTCGCAGGAAGTTGGAGCAGGACCCAGAAGGGCGAGGATGCCCTCGGGCTTCCCGGGACAGTAACAGACACCTGCACCCAGGGGAGAGTGCGCCGAGCTCCCTAAGGGCTGCAGCGCGCACGGCGGGACCCGGAGCAGCTCGGGGGGGCTCGGGCAGCGGCTCCGCGGAGGGGGCTGCAGGGCGGGAGCAGCTCGGAGGGGCTCGGGCAGAGGAAGAGGCTCCGCAGAGGGGGCTGCGCGGTTCCAGGAGCAGCTCGGGGGGGCTAGGGCGGTGGCTCCGCGGAGGGGGTTGTGCAGCCCGGGAGCGCGAATCCAACAGGGCAGGCTCCGGACCACAGGGCGCCGGGACACAGCCCAGGATCCGGCCTCCCCCCGGGACAGGCAGAGGCCGGGAGGGCCCAGGACAGCAAGGACGCTCCTGCCCCAGCTGAGCACATCAGCGGCCCCGCCCCGGAGCCTCCAGGCCCTGCAGACAGAGAGCTCCGGAGTTCCTGCGGGGGCTGAATCCAGGTTTCCAGAGCTGGCCCCACCACTAGGGCTGTTGCTCCTGGGGCCTCACGGGGTAAACAACCCTCACTGAGCCCCGCACCAGGCAGGGGCACAGCAGCTCCCCCAACGGCTAACACATGAAAATCAGCACAGCAGGCCCCTCCCCCAGAAGACCAGCTAGACTGACTGACAACTTCCAGGGGAAGCCAAGGGACTTAAAGTACACAGAATCAGAAGATACTCCCCATGGTTTTTTTTTTTTTTTTGCTTTTTTATTTGTTTCCTTCCCCCACCCCCCTTTTTTCTCCTTTCTTTCTTTTTCTTTCTCTTTTTCTTCTTTTTTTTGTTTTTTTTTTCTTCCTTTTTTTTCTCTTTCTCTTTTCTTTCCTTCTTTCTCTCCTCTCTTTTTCTCCTTTTCCCAATACAACTTGCTTTTGGCCACTCTGCACTGAGCAAAATGACTAGAAGGAAAACCTCACCTCAAAAGAAAGAATCAGAAACAGTCCTCTCTCCCACAGAGTTACAAAATCTGGATTACAATTCAATGTCAGAAAGCCAATTCAGAAGCACTATTATACAGCTACTGGTGGCTCTAGAAAAAAGCATAAAGGACTCAAGAGACTTCATGACTGCAGAATTTAGAGCTAATCAGGCAGAAATTAAAAATCAATTGAATGAGATGCAATCCAAACTAGAAGTCCTAACGACGAGGGTTAACGAGGTGGAAGAATGAGTGAGTGACATAGAAGACAAGTTGATAGCAAAGAGGGAAACTGAGGAAAAAAGAGACAATCAATTAAAACACCATGAAGATAGATTAAGGGAAATAAACGACAGCCTGAGGAAGAAAAACCTACGTTTAATTGGTGTTCCCGAGGGTGCCGAAAGGGACAGAGGGCCAGAATATATATTTGAACAAATTCTAGCTGAAAACTTTCCTAATCAGGGAAGGGAAACAGGCATTCAGATCCAGGAAATAGAGAGATCCCCCCCTAAAATCAATAGAAACCGTTCAACACCTCGATATTTAATAGTGAAGCTTGCAAATTCCAAAGATAAAAGAAGATCCTTAAAGCAGCAAGAGAAAAGGAATCCCTGACTTTTATGGGGAGGAGTATTAGGGTAACAGCAGACCTCTCCACAGAGACCTGGCAGGCCAGAAAGGGCTGGCAGGATATATTCAGGGTCCTAAATGAGAAGAACATGCCACCAAGAATACTTTATCCAGCAAGGCTCTCATTCAAAATGGAAGGAGAGATAAAGAGCTTCCAAGACAGGCAGCAACTAAAAGAATATGTGACCTCCAAACCAGCTCTGCAAGAAATTTTAAGGGGGACTCTTAAAATTCCCCTTTAAGAAGAAGTTCAGTGGAACATTCCACAAAAACAAGGACTGAATAGTTATCATGATGACACTAAATTCATATCTCTCAATAGTAACTCTGAATGTGAACAGGCTTAATGACCCCATCAAAAGGCGCAGGGTTTCAGACTGGATAATAAAGCAGGACCCATCTATTTGCTGTCTACAAGAGACTCATTTTAGACAGAAGGACACCTACAACCTGCAAATAAAAGGTTGGAGAACCATTTACCATTCAAATGGTCCTCAAAAGAAAGCAGGGGTAGCCATCCTTATATCAGATAAACTAAAATTTACCCCAAAGACTGTAGTGAGAGATGAAGAGGGACACTATATCATACTTAAAGGATCTATTCAACAAGAGGACTTAACAATCCTCAATATATATGCCCCGAATGTGGGAGCTGCCAAATATTTAAACCAATTATAAACCAAAGTGAAGAAATACTTAGATAATAATACATTTATACTTGGTGACTTCAATCTAGCTCTTTCTATACTCGATAGGTCTTCTAAGCACAACATCTCCAATGAAACGAGAGCTTTAAATGATACACTGGACCAGATGGATTTCACAGATATCTGCAGAACTTTACATCCAAACTCAACTGAATACACATTCTTCTCAAGTGCACATGGAACTTTCTCCAGAATAGACCACATATTGGGTCACAAATCGGGTCTGAACCGATACCAAAAGATTGGGATCGTCCCCTGCATATTCTCAGATCATAATGCCTTGAAATTAGAACTAAATCACAACAAGAAGTTTGGAAGGACCTCAAACACGTGGAGGTTAAGGACCATCCTGCTAAAAGATGAAAGGGTCAACCAGGAAATTAAGGAAGAATTAAAAAGATTCATGGAAACTAATGAGAATGAAGATACAAGTGTTCAAAATCTTTGGGATGCAGCAAAAGCAGTCCTAAGGGGGAAATACATCGCAATACAAGCATCCATTCAAAAACTGGAAAGAACTCAAATACAAAAGCTAACGTTACACATAAAGGAGCTAGAGAAAAAACAGCAAATAGATCCTACACCCAAGAGAAGAAGGGAGTTAATAAAGATTCGAGCAGAACTCAACGAAATCGAGACCAGAAGAACTGTGGAACAGATCAACAGAACCAGGAGGTGGTTCTTTGAAAGAATTAATAATAGATAGATAAACCATTAGCCAGCCTTATTAAAAAGAAGAGAGAGAAGACTCAAATTAATAAAATCATGAATGAGAAAGGAGAGATCACTACCAACACCAAGAAATACAAACGATTTAAAAAACATATTATGAACAGCTATACGCCAATAAATTAGGCAATCTAGTAGAAATGGACGCATTCCTGGAAAGCCACAAACTACCAAAACTGGAACAGGAAGAAATAGAAAACCTTAACAGGCCAATAACCAGGGAGGAAATTGAAGCAGTCATCAAATACCTCCCAAGACACAAGAGTCCAGGACCAGATGGCTTCCCAGGGGAATTTTATCAAACGTTTAAAGAAAAAAGAACACCTATTCTACTAAAGCTGTTTGGAAAGATAGAAAGAGATGGAGTACTTCCAAATTCGTTCTATGAGGCCAGCATCACCTTCATTCCAAAACCAGAAAAAGACCCCACCAAAAAGGAGAATTACAGACCAATATCCCTGATGAACATGGATGCAAAAATTCTCAACAAGACACTGGACAATAGGATCCAACAATACATCAAGAAAATTATACACCATGACCAAGTAGGATTTATCCCTGGGACACAAGGCTGGTTCAACACCCGTAAAACAATCAATGTGATTCATCATATCAGCAAGAGAAAAACCAAGAATCATATGATCCTCTCATTAGATGCAGAGAAAGCATTTGACAAAATACAGCATCCATTTCTGATCAAAACTCTTCAGAGTGTAGGGATAGAGGGAACATTCCTCGACATCTTAAAAGCCATCTATGAAAAGCCCACAGCAAATATCATTCTCAATGGGGAAGCACTGGGAGCCTTTCCCCTAAGATCAGGAACAAGACAGGGATGTCCACTCTCACCACTGCTGTTCAACATAGTACTGGAAGTCCTAGCCTCAGCAATCAGACAAGAAAAAGACATTAAAGGAATTCAAATTGGCAAAGAAGAAGTCAAACTCTCCCTCTTCGCCGATGACATGATACTCTACATAGAAAACCCAAAAGTCTCCACCCCAAGATTGCTAGAACTCATACAGCAATTCGGTAGCGTTGGCAGGATACAAAATCAATGCCCAGAAATCAACGGCATTTCTATATACTAACAATGAGACTGTAGAAAGAGAAATTAAGGAGTCAATCCCATTTACAATTGCACCCAAAAGCATAAGATACCTAGGAATAAACCGAACCAAAGATGTAAAGGATCTATACCCTCAAAACTGTAGAACACTTCTGAAAGAAATTGAGGAAGACACAAAGAGATGGAAAAATATCCCATGCTCATGGATTGGCAGAATTAATATTGTGAAAATGTCAATGTTACCCAGGGCAATATACACGTTTAATGCAATCCCTATCAAAATACCATGGACTTTCTTCAGAGAGTTAGAACAATTATTTTAAGATTTGTGTGGAACCAGAAAAAACCCCGAATAGCCAGGGGAATTTTAAAAAAGAAAACCATATCTGGGGGCATCACAATGCCAGATTTCAGGTTGTACTACAAAGCTGTGGTCATCAAAACAGTGTGGTACTGGCACAAAAACAGACACATAGATCAGTGGAATAGAATAGAGAATCCAGAAGTGGACCCTGAACTTTATGGGCAACTAATATTCGATAAAGGAGGAAAGACTATCCATTGGAAGAAAGACAGTCTCTTCAATAAATGGTGCTGGGAAAATTGGACATCCACATGCAGAAGAATGAAACTAGACCACTCTCTTTCACCATACACAAAGATAAACTCAAAATGGATGAAAGATCTAAATGTGAGACAAGATTCCATCAAAATCCTAGAGAAGAACACAGGCAACACCCTTTTTGAACTCGGCCATAGTAACTTCTTGCAAGATACATCCACGAAGGCAAAAGAAACAAAAGCAAAAATGAACTATTGGGACTTCATCAAGATAAGAAGCTTTTGCACAGCAAAGGATACAGTCAACAAAACTAAAAGACAACCTACAGAATGGGAGAAGATATTTGCAAATGACCTATCAGATAAAGGGCTAGTTTCCAAGATCTATAAAGAACTTACTAAACTCAACACCAAAGAAACAAACAATCCAATCATGAAATGGGCAAAAGACATGAACAGAAATCTCACAGAGGAAGACAGAGACATGGCCAACATGCATATGAGAAAATACTCTGCATCACTTGTCATCAGGGAAATACAAATCAAAACCACAATGAGATACCACCTCACACCAGTGAGAATGGGGAAAATTAACAAGGCAGGAAACAACAAATGTTGGAGAGGATGCGGAGAAAAGGGAACCCTCTTACACTGTTGGTGGGAATGTGAACTGGTGCAGCCACTCTGGAAAACTGTGTGGAGGTTCCTCAAACAGTTAAAAATATACCTGCCCTACGACCCAGCAATTGCACTGTTGGGGATTTACCCCATAGATACAAATGCAATGAAACGCCAGGACACCTGCACCCCGTTGTTTATAGCAGCAATGGCCACGATAGCCAAACTGTGGAAGGAGCCTCGGTGTCCAATGAAAGATGAATGGATAAAGAAGATGTGGTTTATGTATACAATGGAATATTACTCAGCTATTAGAAATGACAAATACCCACCATTTGCTTCAATGTGGATGGAACTGGAGGGTATTATTCTGAGTGAAGTAAGTCAGTCGGAGAAGGACAAACATTATATGTTCTCATTCATTTGGGGAATATAAAGAATAGTGAAAGGGAATATAATGGAAGGGAGAAGAAATGTGTGGGAAATATCAGAAAGGGAGACAGAACGTAAAGACTGCTAACTCTGGGAAACGAACTAGGGGTGGTAGAAGGGGAGGAGGGCGGGGGGTGGGAGTGAATGGGTGACGGGCACTGGGGGTTATTCTGTATGTTAGTAAATTGAGCACCAATAAAAAATAAATTAAAAAATAAATAAAATAAAAATAAAAAAAAGAAAAACATCTGTTTCCAGGCTAGGCTGTTTTTTGCTCCTGTGATTTCTGGGGCCAGGAGTTACTGTGGGTAGTCACTGTGACCACACCTGAGAGCTCGCTGTCCTGATTCTCAAAGACCGAGGAGGAAGAAACATCCCTAGTTTCTTGCCTGGGGTAATGTCCCATGGGTTCCTGAGCTTCCACATCACTTCTGTGCCCTCAGTCTCCTTCCTGCCCTGGCCAAACCTGGCAGGGGAGAAGAAGTCAAGCAAGAGGTAACCCATGTTATCCCTCCTAACCTGTGTTATCCCTCCTTCTGCCAGCGGATCCAAGCCACCCAAGAAGCAGGCCATGGAGGGCTTAGATGATAAACTAATCCTGAAGGTGAAGGGCATGCACTTTGAGGCCTACATAGCAGGCACCTGCCTCTACAAGGTGACCAAGCCACCCCCATCTGACACTCTACTTGTTTAAGAGTTTTTCTTTGACCAAAATCCTGACCTCTTTGGCTATGTGCTGGCTACTATTGCACTTGGCAGCTACACTTCCCTGTCAACATTTGGTGAGATGTCCTAGAAGAGTTGGCTTATTGGGACCTGGAGGGAGCACTGCTGGCACCTTGTTACTGGCTCAAGTTGAGTGGCAAGGAAACCCAAACTCAGAAATTCCTGTCTTGGGAGGCCTGTCACTCTAATTCCTGTCATCAGAAGGCTTTCATCCATGTGGGCATTCTGTGGGTGAAAATGCCTACATGGATGAAAGCCTTCTGATGAACCCTATTAAGGACAAGAGACTACAGAATACTTGGAAGCCATGACCCTGGATCCTTCTTGACCAACCCTGATCTTCCCTAGGAACCAAGGTAATTCATTAACAGTGCAGCACCATGCTAGACACTCTTACTTCCAAAGGGCCTTGCCAAATTGCTATAAAAACTACACAAATGGCATGGTTCTTGGTCACTGAATCTACACATCCAAGGACAATTTGAAGGGATCTCCCCCAAAAAGGAGGCAAGACAGATGAGGGTATACTTTAGATAAGTTAGGATGGCTGAAAAATTGGAGTATTTCCGACATTCCTCTTTTCCTCTGGTATCTTTCTCTGATCTCCACACCTTTTTTTTCTGTGTGTGCTATGGTCATCTTCTTCTAAGAGACGAAGGTCTAACTGGATTACTTGTTTGCCAACTTCACTCCTATGAGGCATGGGGTGGTGGCAGGGGAAACCAACAGCAGCAGCAGAACAACAGTCTAATTTACTCTCCTGCCTCTCATCTGCTCTACCTGGAATTGCTCTGTGCCCTTTGGTTTGGAATTGAGCTCTTTGCTTGGTCCATTCATTGCCCTAATGACGTGTACTTCTTGTGTAGCCCTCTTAATCTAATCAACATTTTCTGTCTATTCCCTGTGCTGGAGGAGTTGGTGATAGGTTTGGATGCTAAATGGCAACCTTATATCAGCCTAATGCTTGGAGCCATTTGTTCTCTTTAAGTCTTCCATTTGGTTCATCTCCTGGGCTTCCTTGAAAAGTTTCTGGCCATGAGAGTCCCGGTTCATACCTTCCATTCTTCCTGGAAGGATGTGTGTGCCTTTTCCTGATTTGGATGCTGAGATCTTATTTTTTGGCTTGCTCTTCTGTGGGGAACTCTTGGGTATGTCCACCCCAGGTCAGGGTGAGCCTTAGTTTGGGGACTGTCATAACTCTCATCACTATTGGCTGTGAAGATGTCTACCCCTCTCTGCTCTGGGCCAGCTCACGGCTGCTGTCACAGACACCATGGGAATATGCACTGATGTTTTGCTGGTTCACTTCTAGCACTATTATGCTGTAGCCCTGACTCGTCAGAAACTAAGTTCCAGTAAGATCCTATAATGGTACTATTGGTCAAGAAGGTAAGAAGATGAACTTTCCCTTCCCTTCCTTCCTCTTGCTGTTTTTGTTTTTTGTTTGTTTGTTTTGTATTTTTTAGAGATAAGGATTTCTATCATTGGATTTGGCTAAGAGTCTTTCAAAAGTAGTCCAGGTCATGGCAATCTCTGCGAGTCAAGATCAGCTAACCATGATCTGAAGGTTAGACTCCTTCCCATCATCAGGGGATGATGGAAGGAAGGGGCTTAGGGGCAAGGCTAGCTAGATCTCAGATTTCCCCCTAGGCCATTCTCTTAATTATAAAGTGACCAGGAAGGATAGAGGATAGTTCTTCCTGGGTTGCTGTTATGTCCCCCTCTCAACCAGCTCTACCCTTTCATTCTTTATTTCGGTCCCCTAACAAGACCATAGGCTAGGTAGAGGACTTTTGAATGCTGGTAGCAATAGGATATCAATGTCAACACTTGTGGATATCAGTGGTGATTGGCTGTGAATATCAATAGCTATTATTTGTGGATATCTGACAGAAACTTGTTATGGGTATTGGTGACAATGGTACCAGAAGTGCCCAGGGATGGCCAGATTGTAGCATTGCTCCTTATACTGCTCCTGGGACAAGTGCTCCTTAAAGCCACGAAGAAGTCTTCAAAGATTGTATGAAAATCTATGACAAAAGATTCTATGAGAATCTATGAGAAAAAAAACAGATGCTGTTTTTTTAAAAAAGGATTTTATTTATTTATTCATGGTAGACATAGAGAGAGAAAGAGGCAGAGACACAGGCAGAGGGAGAAGCAGGCTCCATGCCGGACGCTTATGCAGGACTCAATCCCAGGAATCCAGGATCGGGCCCTGGGCCAAAGGCAGGTGCTAAACCACTGAGCCACTCAGGGATCCCCAACAGATGCTGTTTTTTTTTTTAAATAATAAATTTATTTTTTATTGGTGTTCAATTTGACAACATACAGAATAACACCCAGGGCTCATCCCATCAAGTGCCCCCCTCAGTGCCCGCGAACCAGTCACCCCCAACCCCTGCCCTCCTCCCCGTCCACCACCCCTAGCTCGTTTCAAAGAGTTAGGAATCTTCCATGTTCTGCTCCATTTCTGATATTTCCTACCCATTTATTCTCCTGTCCCCTCTATTCCCTTTCAGTATTATTTATATTCCCCAAATGAATGACACCATATAATGTTTGTCCTTTTCCGATTGACTTATTTCACTCAGCATAATACCTTCCAGTTCCATCCACGTTGAAGCAAATGGTGGGTATTTGTCATTTCTAATGGCTGAGTAATATTCCATTGTATACATAAACCACATCTTCTTTATCCATTCATCTTTCGATGGACACTGAGGCTCCTTCCACAGTTTGGCTATTGTGGATTTTGCTGCTATAAACATCGGGGTGCAGGTGTCCCAGTGTTTCATTGCATCTGTATCTTTGGGGTAAATCCCCAAAAGTGCAATTGCTGGGTCGTAGGGCAGATCTATTTTTAACTCTTTGAGGAACCTCCATACCATTTTCCAGAGTGGCTGCACCAGTTCACATTCTCACCAATCGAGCAAGAGGGTTCCCTTTCCTCCGCATTCTCTCCAACATTTGTGGTTTCCTGCCTTGTTAATTTTCCCCAATCTCACTGGTGTGAGGTGGTATCTCATTGTGGTTTTGATTTCTTTTTCCCTGATGGCAAGTGATGCGGAACATTTTCTCAGGTGCGTGTTGGCCATGTCTATATCTTCCTCTGTGAGATTTCTGTTCATGTCTTTTGCCCATTTCATTATTGCATTGTTTGTTTCTTTGGTGTTGAGTTTAAGAAGTTCTTTATAGATCTTGGAAACTAGTCCTTTATCTGATACATCATTTGCAAATATCTTCTCCCATTCTGTAGGCTGTCTTTTAGTTTTGTTGACTGTATCCTTTGCTGTGCAAAAGCTTCTTATCTTGATGAAGTCCCAATAGTTCATTTTTGCTTTTGTTTCTTTTGCCTTCGTGGATGTATCTTGCAAGAAGTTACTGTGGCCGAGTTCAAAAAGGGTGTTGCCTGTGTTCTCCTCTAGGATTTTGATGGAATCTTGTCTCACATTTAGATCTTTCATCCATTTTGAGTTTATCTTTGTGTATGGTGAAAGAGAGTGGACTAGTTCCATTCTTCTGCATGTGGGTGCCCAATTTTCCGAGCACCATTTATTGATGAGACTTTTTTCCAGCAGATTGCCTTTCCGGCTTTGTTGACTATTAGTTGACCATAAAGTTGAGGGTCCACTTCTGGATTCTCTATTCTGTTCCATTGATCTAGGTGTCTGTTTTTGTGCCAGTACCACACTGTCTTGATGACCACAGCTTTGTAGTACAACCTGAACTCTGGCATTGTGATGCCCCCAGCTATGGTTTTCTTTTTTTAAATTCCCCTGGCTATTCGGGGCCTTTTTTTTTTAAGTTTTTTTATTTATTTATGATAGTCACACACAGAGAGAGAGGCAGAGATATAGGCAGGGGGAGAAGCAGGCTCCATGCACCGGGAGCCCAATGTGGGATTCGATCCCAGGTCTCCAGGATCGCACTCTGGGCCAAAGGCAGGCGGTAAACCGCTGCGCCACCCAGGGATCCCTCGGGGTCTTTTCTGATTCCACACAAATCTAAAAACAATTTGTTCTAACTCTCTGAAGAAAGTCCATGGTATTTTGATAGGGATTCCATTAAACGTGTATATTGCCCTGGGTAACATTGACATTTTCACAATATTAATTCTGCCAATCCATGAGCATGGAATATTTTTCCATCTCTTTGTCTCTTCCTCAATTTCATTCAGAAGTGTTCTATAGTTTTTAGGGTATAGATCCTTGACCTCTTTGGTTAGGTTTATTCCTAGGTATCTTATGCTTTTGGGTGCAATTGTCAATGGGATTGACTCCTTAATTTCTCTTTCTTCAGTCTCATTGTTAGTGTATAGAAATGCAACTGATTTCTGGGCATTGATTTTGTATCCCGCCACGCTACCAAATTGTTCTATGAGTTCTAGCAATCTTGGGATGGAGGCTTTTGGTTTTTCTACGTAGAGTATCATGTCATTGGCGAAGAGGGAGAGTTTGACTTCTTCTTTGCCAATTTGAATGCCTTTAATGTCTTTTTGTTGTCTGATTGCTGAGGCTAGGACTTCCAATACTATGATGAATAGCAGTGGTGAGAGTGGATATCCCTGTCTTGTTCCTGATCTTAGGGGAAAGGCTCCCAGTGCTTCCCCATTGAGAATGATATTTGCTGTGGGCTTTTCGTAGATGGCTTTTAAGATGTCGAGGAATGTTCCCTCTATCCCTACACTCTGAAGAGTTTTGATCAGAAATGGATGCTGTATTTTGACAAATGCTTTCTCTGCATCTAATGAGAGGATCATATGGTTCTTGGTTTTTCTCTTGCTGATATGAAGAATCACATTGATTGTTTTATGAGTGTTGAACCAGCCTTGTGTCCCAGGGATAAATCCTACTTGGTCATGGTGAATAATTTTCTTAATGTGTTGCTGGATCCTATTGGCTAGTATCTTGTTGAGAATTTTTGCATCCGTGTTCATCAGGGATATTGGTCTGTAATTCTCCTTTTTGGTGGGGTCTTTGTCTGGTTTTGGAATTAAGGTGATGCTGGCCTCATAGAACGAATTTGGAAGTACTCCATCTCTTTCTATCTTTCCAAACAGCTTTAGTAGAATAGGTATGATTTCTTCTTTAAACGTTTGATAGAGGGATCCCTGGGTGGCACAGCGGTTTGGCGCCTGCCTTTGGCCCAGGGCGCGATCCTGGAGACCCGGGATCGAATCCCACATCGGGCTCCCGGTGCATGGAGCCTGCTTCTCCCTCTGCCTGTGTCTCTGCCTCTCTCTCTCTCTCTGTGACTCTCATAAATAAATAAAAATTAAAAAAAAATAAAAAATAAACGTTTGATAGAATTCCCCTGGGAAGCCATCTGGCCCTGGACTCTTGTGTCTTGGGAGGTTTTTGATGACTGCTTCAATTTCCTCCCTGGTTATTGGCCTGTTCAGGTTTTCTATTTCTTCTTGTTCCAGTTTTGGTAGTTTGTGACTCTCCAGGAATGCGTCCATTTCTTCTGGATTGCCTAATTGTTTGGTGTACAGCTGTTCATAATATGTTTTTAAAATCGTTTGTATTTCCTTGGTGTTGGTAGTGATCTCTCCTTTCTCATTCATGATTTTATTAATTGAGTCTCCTCTCTCTTTAATATGGTTGGCTAATGGTTGATCTATCTTATTAATTCTTTCAAAGAACCAACTCCTGGTTCTGTTGATCTGTTCCACATTTCTTCTGGTCTCGATTTTGTTGAGTTCTGTTCGAATTTTAATTAACTCTCTTCTTCTGCTGGGCGTGGGGTACATCTGCTGTTTTTTCTCTAGCTCCTTTATGTGTAAGGTTAGCTTTTGTATTTGAGTTCTTTCCAGTTTTTGAATGGATGCTTGTATTGCAATGTATTTCCCCCTTAGGACTGTTTTTGCTGCATCCCAAAGATTTTGAACAGTTGTATCTTCATTCTCATTAGTTTCCATGAATCTTTTTAATTCTTCCATAATTTCCTGGTTGACCCTTTCATCTTTTAGCAGGATGGTCCTTAACCTCCACGTGTTTGAGGTCCTTACAAACTTCTTGTTGTGATTTAGTTCTAATTTCAAGGCATTATGATCTGAGAATATGCAGGGGACGATCCCAATCTTTTGGTATCAGTTCAGACCCGATTTGTGACCCAGTATGTGGTCTATTTTGGAGAAAGTTCCATGTGCACTTGAGAAGAATGTGTATTCAGTTGAGTTTGGATGTAAAGTTCTGTAGATATCTGTGAAATCCATCTGGTCCAGTGTATCATTTAAAGCTCTCGTTTCTTTGGAGATGTGCTTAGAAGAGCTATCCAGGGTAGAAAGAGTTAGATTGAAGTCACCAAGTATAAGTGTATTATTATCTAAGTATTTCTTCGCTTTGGTTATTAATTGGTTTAAATATTTGGCAGCTCCCACATTCGGGGCATATATATTGGGGTATGTTAAGTCCTCTTGTTGGATAGATCCTTTAAGTATGAGATAGTGTCCCTCTTCATCTCTCACTACAGTCTTCGGTGCAAATTTTAGTTTATCTGATATAAGGATAGCTACCCCTGCTTTCTTTTGAGGACCATTTGAATGGTAAATGGTTCTCCAACCTTTTATTTTCAGGTTGTAGGTGTCCTTCTGTCTAAAATGAGTCTCTTGTAGTCAGCAACTAGATGGGTCCTGCTTTTTTATCCAGTCTGAAGCCCTGAGCCTTTTGATGGTGTCATTAAGCCCATTCACGTTCAGAGTTACTATAGAAAGATATGAGTTTAGTGTCATCATGATATCTATTCAGTCCTTGTTTTTGTGGATTGTTCCACTGGACTACTTCTTTTTTTAAAATTTATTTTTTATTGGTGTTCAATTTACTAACATACAGAATAGCCCCCAGTGCCCGTCACCCATTCACTCCCACCACCCCCTGCCCTTCTCCCCTTCCACAACCCCTAGTTCATTTCCCAGAGTTAGCAGTCTTAAATGGGATTTTAAGAGTCCCCTTAAAATTTCTTGGAGAGCTGGTTTGGAGGTCACATATTCTTTCAGCTCCTGCCTGTTTTGGAAGCTCTTTCTCTCTCCTTCCATTCTGAATGAGAGCCTTGCTGGATAAAGTTTTCTTGGTTGCATGTTCTTCTCATTTTGGACCCTGAATATATCCTGCCAGCCCTTTCTGGCCTGCCAGGTCTCTGTGGAGAGGTCTGCTGTTACCCTAATACTCCTCTCCATAAAATTCAGGGATTTCTTGTCTCTTGCTGCTTTAAGGATCTTCTCTTTATCTTTGGAATTTGCAAGCTTAACTATTAAATGTCCGGGTGTTGAACGGTTTTTATTTATTTTAGGGGGGAATCTGTCTATTTTCCTGGATCTGAATGCCTGTTTCCCTTCCCAGATTAGGAAAGTTTTCAGGGGATCCCTGGGTGGCGCAGCGGTTTGGCGCCTGCCTTTGGCCCAGGGCGCGATCCTGGAGACCTGGGATTGAATCCCACATCGGGCTCCCGGTGCTTGGAGCCTGCTTCTCCCTCTGCCTGTGTCTCTGCCTCTCTCTCTCTCTCCGTGTGACTATCATGAATAAATAAATTTAAAAAAAAGAAAAAAAAATTTAAAAAAAAAAGGAAAGTTTTCAGCTATGATTTGTTTAAATACATATTCTGGCCTTCTGGCCCTTTCGGCGCCCACGGGAACCCCAATTAAACATAGGTTTTTCTTCCTCAGGCTGTCATTTATTTCCCTTAGTCTAGCCTTATGGTCTTTTAATTGTTTGTCTTTTTTCCTCAGTTTCTCTGTTTGCCATCAACTTGTCTTCTATGTCACTCACTCTTTCTTCCACCTCGTTAACCCTCGTCATTAGGACTTCTAGTTTGGATTGCATCTCATCCAATTGATTTTTAATTTCTGCCAGATTAGATCTAAATTCTGCAGTAATGTCTCTTGAGTCCTTTCTGCTCTTTTGTAGAGCCACCAGTAGCTTTATAATAGTGCTTCTGAATTGGCTTTTGGACATTGAATTGTAATCAAGATTTTGTAACTCTTTGGGAGAGAGGACTGTTTCTGATTCTTTCTTTTGAGGTGAGTTTTTCCTTCTAGTCATTTTGCTCATTGCAGAGTGGCCAAAAACAAGTTGTATTGGGAAAAGGAGAAAAAGAGAGAATAGAAAGAAGGAAAGTAAAAGAGAAAAAGAAGAAAAAAAGAAAAAAGGAAGAAAAAAGAGAAAAAAAGCAAAAAGAAGAAAAAAGAAAAAAAGGGGGGGAAGCAAACAGAAATCAAAAAGCAAAAACAAAACAAAACAAAACACAAAAACAAGAGGGAGTATCCTCTGATTCTGTATACTGTAAGTCCCTTGACTTCCCCTGGAACTTTCCAGTGCTGCTTGGTCAATAATTTGTTTTTCGCCTGTCTGTCTAGCTGGTCTTCTGGGCGAGGGGCCTGTTTTACTGATTTTCAGGTGCTAGTACTTGGGGGAGCTGCTCAGCCCCATGCCTGGTGCAGGGTCAGTGAAAGATATTTAAGCTTATCGGGTGAGGCCATGGTGAGGCCACTGTGAGGCTCAGTGGGGGTTTATCCTGTGCGGCCCCAGGATGAACAACCACAGTGGCAGTAGCCAACTCTGGAGCCCTGGATTCAGCTCCTGCAGTAACTACAGAGTTCTTAATCTGCAGGGGCTTGGATGCTCAGGTGGCGGGGCCACTGCTCTGCTCAGCTTGGGGCAGGCGCGTCCTTGCTGTCCTGTACCCTCCTGGCCTCTGCCTGTCCTGGGGGTAGGCCCGATCCTGGGCTGTGTCCCCAGCGCCCTGTGCTCCCGGGCCTGCACTATTGGATTCTCGCTCCCAGCTGCGCAGCCCCCTCTGTGTAGAACCACCACCTGAGCCCCATCGAGTTGTTCCCAAGTCTAGCTGTGAGCGTGCTGCAGCCCTTTAGCGAGCTCGGCCACAGGGTATGGCACGCTCCCCGGTGCACAGGTGCTCTGTTAGTGTCCCAGGGAGCCTGAGGGCATCCCCGCCCTTCCTTGGGTCCTGCTGTAACTCCTTGCGAGCGCCTTTCCGCCCAGGAAGATTGGTGATGCTCCTGCTTCTCCAGGATGGAGCTCTCCTGTCCTGGGGACACTTGCCCCGGCCTTAGCCTGGCTCCTCGCTGGGCCCCTCCTCCTTGGATGCCTTTTGTTTCTTTATTTCTTTTTTCCCCTGTCTTCCTACCTTGATAGAAGCGTGAACTCTTCTCACTGTAGCATTCCAGCTGTTCTCTCTTTAAATCTCAGGTGAATTCGTAGATTTTCAGGATGGTTTGAAGGTTATCTAGGTAATTTGGTGCAGACAGGTGACTTGGGGACCCTCCTCTTACGCCATCTTGCCCCTCCCTCCCAGATGCTGTTTTGATGCCAGTTATGCACCCATAGAAGCACTCTAACTCCAGGACTTCCTCCTTATTCCATTTTTTCCTTCCTCACTTCTTCCTTTTACTTCCCATCTCTGTGTTTTTTCTATAATATTTTAGATATAGTATTAAAGTTCATCACAATGTATTACTCAATATTAGCCACACCTTTCAGCTACAGTAACAACATATAGTCACTAGTAGACGTGAAATGTTATCATCACACGTTGCATAGACAGGAATGAGGGAACTGTATTTGTTGGCAAGAATAAGCAAGTGACTTCCTCTTCCAGTACTTTTAAGACATATTTTTAGATGTTACTTATTTATAATTACTATTTTTCCAACATTTTTTAGTGAACACAATGGGTCTACCTCTGATCCTCACTGTTATTGAATATTTCCTCTTTCCCTCTTCCTTTTTCTCCTCTTCTTCCTCCTCTTTCTTCTATTACCTGCATGCTCTTCCCTCCTGGCTTTTTCTGTGGTGCCTACCACCATGCCCACTACCTCTCTTGGAACTGGCTTATAAGAGGGAGAAAAGGGACTTCTTCAAGGTCTGACTTCAAATCAAGCCACTGAGGTGTTTGGGGAATTGCTCTGAACACTGAGGCTGAGCTGAGAGGTTGAACTGAACTCTCACTGTTGCTGAAGCTGTGAACATAATTCTGTTTACAAAACTTTAAGAAAAATTCCTTTGAAGTCTCCATTGCAGGGTCTGTGTTTTTTTTTTTTCTGGGAGAGACTTCTGTGCATCAGCAGGCATGGGGGTGATATATTAAACTAATATTTTTTTGAGGGGGAGCAGAGGCAGCTGCCTTTATTAGGCGCCACAGGCCGGCGCCTTTAGTCAAAGGCCAGGCACTTGATCTTCATGTCACCATCAGCTGCCAGGTAGCTGATGGCCTCCAGGTTGAGGCGGTTGGGGAACTTGAAGGTGTATCCATCTGGCAGCTTGATGGTCAAGTCGGCCTGGTCGAAGGAGATGCACACCTCTGTGACAGTCCCGGGCTGGAAGGGGAAGGCGGACTCTCGATGCTCCTCGCCTCTGGCCCCGCCATCCTTGCTGTTACACACAATGGTGTTGACGTCGCTGTGGGCTTCAAAGCGAGGGTTGAAGTGCAGGCACAGGTTGTCCCCGTCTTTGCCCAGGTTCAGCACGAAGCTCTTGGCTTCGGGGACCACCTCGCATTGCACTCTGAGGCACTGCCCAGGTTTGAGACTCAGATTGCTGGCGACCAGACCACAAGCCATGATTGAGGACTGGAGGATGTTCCCGCGGGCTGGAGCACCAGCTGTCTCAAGACTCTTTGCGAGAGGGTTTTTTTTTTTTCCAATATTTAGGGCTTTCCCTTGGGTATATGTCTATGTCACTAGGTTTTTCTTGGAAGATACAGCAAGATCTAAAAATAGGGGCTGAAAGTGTTCTTTCTCTCTGAAGTCTGCAGACTGACTAAAGCCAAACAATAGGCTGACCAAACTCAAGTGACTAAGGCCAAGCTTGGTGTTAAAGGTATACTGCTGTTGGCCCCAATATGAATTCTAGAACCTACCACTACCTCTAAGTGTCCTAACCCCCAAATTACAGACTACTTACAGTGCTACAAAAAGAGACTTACCCCGCAGACGACCTGCTCTTTGAATGGCCTGATTTACTGCTTTTAGGTTTCCCAAGAGTTCTGTGTGGTTGTTACAGCGAATTTTGTATCCATGTAACAAGTCTCTGTTAAGGTCATACAGTTCCATGTAGCGGTTCTTCATGGTTTTCCTGTGTAAATCGACAGAAGTGTTTTAATATCACTGTAACTCAATATGGCAGTAGCTTAGATGAAAAAACCTGCAAATTTCTCACACACATAAAAACACCAAATTTAAAACACACACACACACACACACACACGGTGAAATGCATATGAAGTTGGGAGTTGGGTCACAGGAATAGTAACTGCTAATACATTAATTAGTCATAGCGGTGAGCCGGCACCAGCGCCTGAGCTGCCACAGCAAGTGTCCGTTTCCTGAGGCTATTGTAACAAATCACCACAAAGTCTGTAGCTTTAAAAAAATCACCCGTTTATCAACCTCACGTGGTGAAGTTGGGAGTCCCAAAACCCAGGCGTGGACAGAGCTGGTCACCCCTCGTCCCCCCGGGCCCCAGGGAGACCCCCTCCTGCCCCCCATCTTCCAGAGGTGCCCCCTCCCGGCCCGCAGCCACTCCTCCGTCCTCACCACCAGCAGCACAGGGTCTGCCTGTCTCTGGGGCTCCCCCCTGGCCTCCGTCTTGGAGGCCTGGACCAGGTCCCCTCTGCCGCAGGAGGCGACACATCCCAGGTCCTGGGACGAGGACGGGGACATCTTGGGGGGACTGGATCACACCACTGATGACAAAGTGCAGACAGAAACTCTCTAACATCTTTGCAACTTTCCGTAAATCTAAAAATTTTTCCAAAATAAGATTTTACTTAAGAAAAAAAAAAAGGTGTTGTGTGGGCAAAGAATTTGATAAGTTAAGAAAGAATTTGCTATTTTTATTTTATCTGCTCCTCAAAATAAACTATTATCACTCACAAACACCTTGATTAATACAGAACTTTTTGTTTGTGTGGGAATAGAGTGGGGAGGGGAAGGAGAAAAGTCCAAGAGTTGTAGTTGAATGGGAGGTTGACTCTCCTGTTTAGGGCACAGAGTGGAAACCGTGGATACCCCTCAGAGGAGGCAGGTTTTAGGGAGAGAGGTTTCCACTTAAGAAGCACTGAAAGAAGATCAAGATTAGGGCAAAACATCAAAGAAAATCTCCACCTTCCCATGCCTAAAACATGCTGGGACAATTTGGTGCTTTCAGAGACTACTATTCTAGTTCACTGCTTTTAAGTTAAAAATGACAAAAATAAGTTGTGAATGACAACTTATTTTTGTCATTTTTAATTGGGAATTTTAGAAGTAGTAACAGAACTGGGAGTTCTGTCTCTTCAGAGGAATACTGTATTAATCTGTGTTAACTCCCCAGTATC
This sequence comes from Canis lupus dingo, assembly GCF_003254725.2. Taxonomy (NCBI): domain Eukaryota; kingdom Metazoa; phylum Chordata; class Mammalia; order Carnivora; family Canidae; genus Canis; species Canis lupus. The sequence goes on from NC_064281.1 coordinate 50,511,543, forward strand.
AGAAATAGATTATTAGAATTTCCAACCTAAAGTCAACCCCATTGCAAGCAGCAGTATCAGTGACAGTAGAATGAAGGGATGGGGTTAGGGCTAGGATTTTTTTACATGTTTTAATTTAAATTCAATTTGCTAACATATAGTATAATACCCAGTACTCATCCCATCAAGTGCTCTCCTCAGTGCCCATCATCCAGTTACCCCATCCCTCTGCCCACCTCCCCTTCTGCAACCCTTTATTTCCCAGAGTTAGGAGTCTCTCATGGTTTGTCTCCCTCTCTAATTTTTCCCACTCAGTTCCCCTCCTTTCCCTTATAATCCCTTTCACTATTTCTTATATTCCAAGTATGAGTGAAACCATATGATGATGGAATATTAGTCAGCCATCAGAAGATACGAATACCCTCCATTTGCTTCAAAGTGTACGGAACTGGAGGGTATTATGCTGAGTGAAATGTAAATCAGTGAAGGATAATCATCATATGGGGCTAGGATGCTATGGAGAGCCTTAGAAGTTTGAATGACTAAGGTAGGATCTTAGAGTTGAAAGGACCTTGGGGATGGCTGGGCACTATTTGAGTAGGTGAAGAATGTCACAGAACATTATAAAAGAACCTTGCGTCATATTAGGGCTAGGAGAAGCCTGGGAACTCATCAAGTCCAAACCCCTTCCATTTCAGCTGGGAAAATAAGCCTGGAGAGAGGCTGGGACTTGACCTGAGTTATATAGCGAGTCAGGAGCAGAAGTAGAGTTGCAACCACATCTATAACACAAGAAACAGTTTCTTCCTTTGTATTCTTCCTTGTCTCTGGATTGGATGGTCAGACTTTATAATTGAAAAGGAGAGAAGGGGGAGGGGAGAATAGGGTTTCATGATCTGCCTAGTATTCTATAATAAAACATTATAGAATGACAGAGATGAAAGGTTTAGTATATCCTTATTTTTGTAGTAGAATCCTATATCTGAATATTTCCTCAGCCTCCAGCACATAATGTCCTGTAAGAATGAGTCCATGGATTGTTTCAAATTTAGTGATACTCCAAGACTAAGCCTACAAATCCTCTAGACGTTTAGAGTCTTCTCTGAATACTGAGCATTCCTCAACATTATTCTCCTTTTCATGATTTAGGTACTTACTTCACACTAAGGTCCTATTGGGGCTTCTGCCCAAGCATAAATTGCTTCTACTCTGAGAAGGACAAGGGGTAGAGAGGGACACTGGAAAACACTTTAATTTGAGGAGCTCTTGCCAAACGTTAAGAACAGTTCTTTTCCTTAAATGTGAAAATTCTCAGCCATGGAACTAACTCATTCTTGCATCCTCCTTCATAACACAATCACCCTCCACCCTCAAACATTCATCCACATCTCCCCAAATTTACCAACTTTACCTATGACAGATATGCCACTGACTAGGCTCTCTGTGCTGTCCTGGAAAGCCTTTTGTTATTGGTGGCTGGTAGGGAAGATGTACTCTTCCAGCACATACTTGTCTCTCTATCCTTCTTAAGAAGGGCCCAAGAGGTTTGTAGGCCAACTCTAGCCTATGTGTCTGGCCCTATCTGGTAAAGCATCCAGTTGTCTTGTTGTTCCACTCCTGCCTCAGCTCTCCAGCAGTTCCATCAGCAGGTTAAATATAGCTGGTCCTGCACTTTCAGGTCAGATCTATAGAGGGCAACCACTACTAATTTATGATAAATTATTCTGGGTGTGTCCTCCCACTCCCTTCACTTATTTTCAGTAGTTGTAAAATTTTAGAAAGACAGGCTATTAGAATAGGGGGAGTGTGTTTAAATAACTTATGTTTGAACTCCCTCATGATACATATTGGGAAGTTGAAGCCCAAAGAAAAGATAAGATCAGTCTAAACTGAGACAATGATTCACTCTGTGACAATTAGAGCAAGAACTCAGAATTCCTGAATCTCAAAACTCTGGAAACACAGTGATAAGTATCTAATCCAAATACATCATTTTATAGTTGCCAAAACAGGCCCCAAAAAGAACCTGTGTAAGGTCATGCAGTTATTGTGACAAAGCTAGGATATCCAGATATTCTAAATCCTAGTCCAGGAATCTTGAAAACTAATTTTATTCATGTAGATAATTTTGTATATTACAAGCAATAAGGGCTCAGAGAGGGAATGCAATTTGTCTGAAGTCACAGAGTAAATTAGTTACAGTCAAAACCAGAGCCCAGGGCAGCCTGGGTGGCTCAGCGGTTTAGTGCCACCTTCAGTCCAGGGCCTGATCCTGGAGACCCGGGATCAAGTCCCATGTCAGGCTCCCCTGCATGGGGCCTGCTTCTCCCTCTGTCTCTGTCATCTCTGTCTCTGTCTCTGTCTCTCTCTCTCTTTCTCTGTGTGTCTCATGAATAAATAAATAAAACCTTAAAAAAAATAACAGAGCCCAAAGTTGGCTGTAAAACCAAGACTGAGCAGAAATTGGAGATTTTGACTTCTAGTCCCTCAGAAACCCCAATGGCTTGGGGACATGGCATTTCAAAATTAAATAGCATAGTAGGAGGGGCACCTGGGTAGCTCAGTGGTTGAGCAACTGCCTTTGGCTCAGGTCATGATCCTGGAGTCCTGAGATTGAGTCTTGCATTGGGTTCTCTGCAGGGGGCCTGCTTTTCCCTCTGTCTATGTCTCTCTCTGTCTCTGTATCTCTCATGAGTAAATAAAATATTTTAAAAAATAAATAAATAGTAGAGTAGGAGAAGGACAAGCTAAAATGGCAGAATAGTTGGTGGCTCTTGCTTGCCTTATTCTTTGAATACAGCTAAATAATTGTCAAATCATTCTGAATACCCAGGAAATAAATCTGAGGAATGAGAGAACAAACTGAACAACTAGAGGGAGAAAAGATGTCACATGATGGAAAGTAGGAGATGTGGAGAGGTGATTTGAAGGAGAAAAGAATCATGGGTCCTGTGGAGGGGAGGGAGCCATGATCATGGAGAAAGGAGAGAGAGAAAGAGATAAAGCAGCATATAGGGAATTGCATAAGAAAAACATTCCCCAAACCATCGAATGGGAAAATGAGGGGGGCTGCATATTGCAAGTTTTACAAGAAGTGGAGCCAATGGGGATCCTTAAGTGGCTCAGCAGTTGAGAATCTGCCTTCCGCCCAAGGCATGATCCTGGAGTCCCGGGATCAAGTCCCACATCAGGCTTCCTGCTTGGAGCCTGCTTCTCCCTCTGCCTGTGTCTCTGCCTCTCTCTTTCTCTGTATTTCTCATGAATAAATAAATAAAATCTTTTAAAAAATAAGTGGAGCTGAAAGTCTAAAGTTTTAGAAATCCATGCCATCACCATGGTTGAGCCTGGTGGGCATAGTGGTGCTCCTGTGGATAAGGAGGACAAAGGCCCAGAAGCAGAGAGTATGATCTGAAGATCCCCTGTATCACACTGGAAGAAACAGTTCCCCTTCTTGAAGTGCATTTGGGAGAAGTGGCACTACCTCTCAGAGGACAAAAGAGCTGGTGGGTTACCATCGAGTTGCCTTGTTCATTAACATAACAGCAGAGTTATGTGCTGAGGGCAGCTAACCTGGATGTCAGCATTGTGATACACTTTACCATTAAATCAAGCCCAAGCCCTTGAACAGTTGTGTGACTACTTTTCTGGTTAAACCTGGCACCAGCCACACCATGATGAGACCTTCTCCCAGAGGATCAGTGTAGGTTCATGCTGTGCTGTGTCCCTAAAATTTGGAGTCTTGAAACCCATGTGCATGCCTAAAATAAAACACCAGGTAGGCAGATGGCTTGGACACAGACACGGTGAAGGGGGGGATTAGATCGAGGCCTGGGACACAAGAGGGGAGATTGTTCATTCCTCTGTGAAGGAGGGTTTCCTGAATAGCAGTGGGTATGAACTCCTTCTCCAGGAAAGAAAGTGGGCTGACACCATTTTTCACTGTCCTTTCAGTACAGATGGATTTCAGTGAGTGACATAATACACAGTGGAGGCTTGAGCCTCTTACACCAAGCCCCACCACCCTGCACTCTGCAGATGCCTTTTTTATTAGGGCAAGTGTGATTGAGAGCCAGAGCAGCAGTGGAGCCCGTCCCCACAACACTAGAACAACTTCACCCCCACCCCACATCCATTCCCTCCCACGCAGACCAGGTCCACTGTTCATACAGTTCTGTGAAGCTTCAGCTTTAGTGGAAATAGGACCAGGCATAGACTTTCCTAACACACAAAAGATAGAGTCCTAGACAAAAATGTCAAGTTGGAGGATTGCATCCAAAATAAAGAGATGAGTGGGAAAAATCAGAGAGGGTGACAAAACATGAGACTCCTAACTCTGGGAAATGAACAAGTGGTAGTGGAAGGGGAGGCAAAAGGATAGGGTGACTGAGCTACAGGAGCTAAAGGGGGCACTTGACAGGATGAGCACTAGGTGCTATATTATATGTTGGCAAATCGAACTTCAATAAAAAATATACAAAAAAAATCAAGCAGAGGTCATAGCCAGGGCCTAAGTCAAAATAGTACATCTGAACCAGAATTTAAGACAAGAATTTAAATCAAGAATCATAAAGATACTAGCTGGGCTTGAGAAGCATGTAAGAAACTGGAGAGACTGTTATTGCAGAGAAAAAAGACCTAAAATCTAGTCAGAACAAAATAAAAAATACTATAAACAATGCAAAACTGACTGGAGATAATCACTACAAGGATGGAAGAAGGAGATGAATCAATAATTGATATAGAAAATAAAATTGTGTAAAATAATGAAGCTGAAAAGGAGAGGGAAAGAAAAATATTTGATCAAGAATATAGACTTAGGGAACTCAGTGACTCTACAGAAAGTGATAACTTTTGTATCATTGGAGTCCCAGAAGAAGAAGATAGAGGAAAAGGGGCTGAGGAAATTATAGCTGAATACCTCCCTAATCTGGGGAAAGAAAGAGGTATCCACATCCAAGAGGAACAAAGAACTCCCACTAAAATCAACAAAAGCCAGCCAACACCAAGATATATCATAGTAAAATTTACAAAATACACAAATAAGGAAAGAATCCTGAAAGTAGAAAGGGAAAAAAATCCCTAAACTAGAAAGGAAGACAAATCCCTAACCTAGAAGGGAAAACAAACAAGGTTAGCAGCAGATCTCTCCACAGAAGCCTGGCAGGCCAGAAGACAGTGGCATGATATATTTAACATGATGAATGGGGAAAATATGCAGCCAAAAACAGCAAGGCTGTCATTCAGAAGAGAAGAGATGAAGAGTTTTGCAGACAAACAAAAACAAAGGGAGTTCGTGACCACTAAACCAGCCCTGCAAGAAATATTAAAGAGGACTCTTTAGTGGGAGTCTTTGAGTGGGAAGGACGAAAATAAACAAAGACTAGAAAGGAATAGAAAAAAATTTCCAGAAATAATGACTTTACGGGTAATACAATGGCACTAAGTTCGTATCTATCAGTAATCACTTTGAATATAAATGGACTAAATGCTCCAGTAAGAAGACATAGGGTATCAGAATGGATTAAAGAACAACAACAATATGACCTATCTATGTGATGCCTACAACAGACTCATTATAGACCTAAAGACACCTGCAGATTGGAAGAAAGGGAATAGAGAACCATCAATCATGCTAATGGACATCTAAGAAAAGCCTGAGTAGCCATACTTATATCAGACAAACCATTTTAAATCAATGACTCTAATAAGAGATGAAGAAGGGCACTATGTCATAATTAAACAGTCTATCAATAAAGAAGATCTAACAATTGTAAATATTTATGCACCTAACTTGGGAGCACCCAAATATATAAATCAATTAATAATGAACATAAAGAAACTCATTGATAACAAAAGGGGACTTTAACTTCTCACTTACAGCAATGGACAGATCTTCTAACCAGAAAATCAACAAACATGCCTTTGAATGACACATTGGACCTGATGGACTTAACAGATATATTCAGAGCATTTCATCCTAAAGCAGCAGAAAACACATTATTTTTGAGTACACATAGAACATTCTTGAGAATAGATCTTATACTGGGTCACAAATCAGGTTCCAACAATACAAAATGTTTGATAACAAACCAAGCATATTTTCCAACCACAACACTATGAACTTGAGATAAATCACAAGAAAAAATTGGAAAGACCTCAAATCTATGGAGGTTAAAAAATATCCTACTAAAGAATGAATGGGTTAACAAGGATATTAATGGAGAAATTTAAAAAATACATGGAAGCAAATAAAAATGAAAACACAACATTCCAGACCTTTGGGATGCATCAAAGGCAATCATAAGAGGGAATTATATAGCAATATAGGTCTACCTCAAGAAGCAAGAAAAATCTCAATTACAAACCTAACCTTACACCTACCTTAAAGGAGCTAGAAAAGGTACAGCAAATGAAGACTAAAGCCAACAGAAAAAAGGGTAATATTACAAATTAGAACAGAAATAAGTGACACAGAAACAAACAAAAAACTCAGTAGGACATATAATTGAAACTATGAGCTATTTTTAAAAAAGAATTAATAAAATTGATAAACCTCTACCCAGACATATCAAAATGAAGAGAGAAAGGACTCAAATAAATAAAATCACGAATGAAAGAAGAGTGACCACAACCAACACCACAGACATACAAATAATTATGAGAATATTATGAAAAATTAAATGCCAACAAATTGGGCTCTCTAGAAGAAATGAATAAATTCATAGAAATATATAAACTATAGGATATTTGAACAGATACATAACCAGCAAAGAAATGGAACCAGTAATCAAAAACCTCCCAACAAAAAAAATTCAGGGCCAGATGGCTTCCCAGGAAGAATTATATCAAATATTTCAAGAAAAGTTTATACCTACTTTTCTCTGTTTTTAAAAAATAGAAATGGGATGAAAATCAACAAACTCATTTTATAAGGCCAGCATTACCTTGATTCCAAAACCAGGCAAAGTCCTCAAAAGGGGAATTTAAGGCCAATATCCCTGATGAACATAGCTGCAAAAATTCTCAATAAAATATTAGTAAATCAAATGCAAAAGTACATTAAAAGAATTATTCACCACAATCAAGTGGGATTTACTTTTGGGCTGCAGAGGTGGTTCAGTATTCACAAATCAGTCAATGTGATAAATCACAGTAATAAAAGATAGGATAAGAAACATATGACCCATTTAAAAGGTGCAGAAAAAGCATTTGAAAAAATACCATCCATTCTTGATAAAAACCCTCAAAAAAGTAAGGATATATGGAACATACTTCAACATCATGAAAGCCATATATAAAAGACCCACAGGTAATATCATCCTCAATGGGGAAAAACTAAGAGCTTTTCCTCTATGAACAGGAAAAAGACAGGGATATTCACTCTCACCATCATTATTTAACATAGTACTGGAAGTTTAGCCTCAGCAATCAGAAATCAAAAAGAAATAAAAGGCATCTAAATCAGCAAGGAAGAAGGGAAACTTTTACTATTCAGAGATGATATGATATTCTATGTAGAAAACCTGAAAGATTCCACCAAAAAGTGGTAGAACTGATAAGTAAATTCAGCAAAGTCACAGGATAACAGTAATTAACTTACAGAAATGAGTTGCATTTCTATACACCAATAATGAAGCAGAACAAAGATAAATCAAGCAGGATATCCCATTTACAATTGCATCAAAAGCCACTAGATACATAGGAATAAACCTAACCAAAGAGGTAAAACATCTGTATTCTTAAAACTACAGAATACTTATGTCTATGTTATCCAGGGCAATTTACGCGTTCAAAGTAATTCCTATCAAAATACCATGGACTTTCTTCAGAGAGTTGAAACAAATAATCTTAGGATTTGTATGGAATCAGAAAAGACCCTGAATAGCCAGAGGAATATTGAAAAAGAAAACCAGAGCTTGGGGCATCACAATGCCCGATTTCAAGGTGTATTACAAAGCTGTGATCATCAAGACAGTATGGTACTGCCACAAAAAAAAGACACATAGATCAATGGAACAGAATAGAAAACTCAGAAATGAACCCTCAACTCTATGGTCATCTAATATTTGACAAAGCAGAAAAGAGTATCCACTGGAAAAAAGCCTCTTCAATAAATATATTGGGAAAATTGGACAGCCACATGCACAAGAATGAAACTAGACCATTCTCTTACACCATACACAAAGATAAACTCAAAATGGATGAAAGATCTAAATGTGAGACAGAGATGGCGGAAGAGTAGGGTCCCCAAGTCACCTGTCCCCACCAACTTACCTAGATAACTTTCAAATCATCCTGAACACCTACAAATTTGGCCTGGGATTTAAAGAGAGAACAGCTGGAATGCTACAGAGAGAAGAATTTGCGCTTCTAACAAAGTAGGAAGACAAATAAATAAGTCAGTAAGTAAATAAATAAGAATCAAGTCGGGGAGGGGCAACCTGTGAGGAGCCGGGATAAGTGGGGTGGCGAAAGCCTCCAGGACATGAAAGCCCAGTCGTGGAGAAGCAGGAACTTTAAAAATAGGCACCAGATTCTTTCCAGATGGAAAGGCAGTCGCAGGGAACATGGGCAGGATCCCAGGAGGGGCAGTGGAAGTCACTAGGTTAGGTTCCCGGAGTCACTAACAAAGGAAGTGGCCCTGGGAGAGAGCATGCCACAGACTGCAGGCCAAGCTCAGGGAAAGGGCTGGAGCAAATGCCCGGTGGGGCCTCGGGAGCAGCTCAGGCAGGGAGGGAGATGCGAAGCCCCAGGAATGTGAATCCAGTGGCACAGGCCCCAGATCCCAGGAATCCGGGGAACACATCCCAGAATCCTGCACCCTGCCCCTGGGACAGAAAGAGGTCAGGAGGGCCCAGGACAGCGAGGACGCTCCTGCCGCCAGGCGCCCCCGAGCTATGTAGATCAGTGCCTCCTGCCCCAGAGCATCCAGGCCAGTGCAGACTGGGAGCTGCGGTAGTTACTGCGGGAGCTGACTCTAGGGCTGGAGAGCTGGCCACCACCAGTGAGGTTGTTCCTCTTGGTGTCACCCTGTGCCTGGGATGGAGCGGGGCCCCAGAGGACAGAGGCCTCACGGGGTAAACAGCTCACACTGAGCCGTGCACCTGACAGGGGGCAAGACAGATCCCACAGATGCACAAACCTGAGAATCAGCACAGCAGGCCCCTCCCCCAGAAGACTAGCTTGGAGGGACAGGGGAAGACCTAGTTCTTGACCGAGCAGCGCTGGAAGTCAAGGGATTTACAATATATAGAACCAGAGGATATCCTGCCTTGTCTTCTTCTTCTTCTTCTTCTTCTTCTTCTTCTTCTTCGTTGTTGATTGTCTGTTTTTTTTCTATCTCTCTCTTGTTTTCTTCTTTTTTCCAGTACAACTCGTTTTTAGCCATTCTGCACTGAGCAAATTGACTAGGAAGAAGAACTCAACACAAAAGAAAGGCACAGAAACACTACTCCCACAGAGTTACAGAATTTGGATTACAATTCGATGTCAGAAAGCTAATTCAGAAGCCCAATAATAAAGCTACTGGTGGCTCTAGAAAAAAAGCATAAAGGAATCAAGAGACTTTGTGACTGCAGAATTTAGATCTAATTAGACTGAAATTAAAAATCGATTAAATGAGATGCAATCCAAACTGGAGGTCCTAACAATGAGGGTTAATGAGATAGATGAATGAGTGAGTGAGATAGAAGACAAGTTGATGGCAAGGAAGGAAGCTGAGGAAAAAAGAGAAAAACTATTAAAAGACCATGAAGGAAGGTTAAGGGAAATAAATGACGATCTTAGAAGAAAAATCTACATTTCATTGGGGTTCCAGAGGATACCAAAAGGGACAGAGGACCAGAAACTGTATTTGAACAAATAATAGCTGAGAACTTCCCTAATTAGGGGAGGGAAACAGGCATTCAGATCCAGGAGATAGAGAGATTCACCACCCTAAAATCAATAAAAACTGTTCAACACCTCGATATTTAATAGTGAGACTTGTAAATTCTTTTTTTTTTTTGTAAATTCTAAAGATAAAGAAAAAATCCTTAAAACAGCAAGAGATAAAAAATCTCTAACTTAGATGGGAAAAAATATTACATTAACAGCAGACCTCTCCACAGACACATGGCAGGCCAGAAAGCACTGGCAGGACATATTCAGGGTCCTAAATGAGAAGAACATGCAGCCAAGAATACTGTGTCCAGCAAGGCTCTTATTCAGAATTGAAGGAGTGATAAAGAGCTTCCAAGATACGCAGAAACTAAAAGAATATGTGACCACCAAACCAGCTCTGCAAACTATTAAGGGGAACTCTGTAAAAGAGAAAAGAAGGACAAAGAAATAATCAACAAAAACAGGGACTGAATAGGTATTATGATGACACTAAATTCATATCTTTCAATAGAAACTCTGAATGTGAGTGGGCTTAATGATCCCATCAAAAGACACTTTGTTTCAGACTGGATAAAAAAAGCAAAACCCTTCAGAGTGTAGGGAGAGAGGGAACATTCCTCAACATCTTAAAAGCCATCTACGAAAAGCCCACAGCAAATATTCTCAATGGGGAAGCACTAGGAGCCTTTCCCCTAAGATCAGGAACAAGACAGGGATATCCACTCTCACCACTGCTATTCAACATAGTACTAGCCTCAGCAATCAGACAACAAAAAGACATTAAAGGCATTCGAATTGGCAAAGAAGAAGTCAAACTCTCCTTCTTCGCCAATGACATGATACTCTACATAGAAAACCCAAAAGCAAAAAAAAAAAAAAAAGATAAAAAAAGAAAACCCAAAAGCCTGCACCCCAAGATTGCTAGAACTCATACAGCAATTTGGCAGTGTGGCAGGATACAAAATCAATGCCCAGAAGTTAGTGGCATTTCTTTACACTAACAATGAGACTGAAGAAACAGAAATGAAGGAGTCAATCCCATTGACAATTGCACCCAAAAGCATAAAATACCTAGGAATAAACCTAACCAAAGAGGTAAAGGATCTATACCCTAAAAACTATAGAACACTTCTGAAAGAAATTGAGGAAGACACAAAGAGATGGAAAAATATTCCATGCTCATGGATTGGTAGAATTAGTATTGTGAAAATGTCAATGTTACCCAGGGCAATTTACACGTTTAATGCAATCCCTATCCAAATACCATGGACTTTCTTCAGAGAATTAGAACAAATTGTTTTAAGATTTGTGTGGAATCAGAAAAGACCCCGAATAGCCAGGGGGATATGAAAAAAGAAAACCATAGCTGGGGGCATCACAATGCCAGAGTTCAGGTTGTACTACAAAGCTGTGGTCATCAAGACAGTGTGGTAGTGGCACAAAAACAGACACATAGATCAATGGAACAGAATAGAGAATCCAGAAGTGGACCTTCAACTTTATAGTCAACTAATATTCAACAAAGCAGGAAAGACTATCCACTGGAAGAAAGACAGTCTCTTCAATAAATGGTGCTGGGAAAATTGGACAGCCACATGCAGATGAAAGAAACTGGACCATTCTGTTGTACCATACACAAAGATAAACTCAAAATGGATGAAAGATCTAAATGTGAGACAAGATTCCATCAAAATCCTAGAGGGGAACACAAGCAACACCCTTTTTGAAGTTGGCCACAGTAAATTCTTGCAAGATTCAGCCATAAAAGCAAGAGAAACAAAAGCAAAAATGAACTATTGGGACTTCATCAAGATAAGAAGCTTTTGCACAGCAAAGGATACAGTCAATAAAACTAAAAGACAATGGGAGAAGATATTTGCAAATGACATATCAGATAAAGGGCTAGTTTCCAAGATCTATAAAGAACTTCTTAAACTCAACACCAAAGAAACAAACAATCCAATCATGAAATGGGCAAAAGACATGAAAAGAAATCTCACAGTAGAAGACATACACATGGCCAACAGGCACATGAGGAAATGCTCCTCATCACTTGCCATCAGAGAAATACAAATCAAAACCACAATGAGATACCGCCTCACACCAGTGAGAATGGGGAAAATTAACAAGTCAGGAAACTACAAATGTTGGAGAGGATGCGGAGAAAGGGGAACCCTCCTGCACTGTTGGTAGGAATGGGAACTGGTGCAGCCACTGTAGAAAACTGTGTGGAGGTTCCTCAAAGAGTTAAAAATAGATCTGCCCTACGACAGAGGGCAGAGAGGATTTTTTTTTTATTATGTGAGGAATGCAAGAAATTTATTCTGTCATGGGACACAGCCTTCAGCTTTTCAAGGGACCTGTGGGGAGCCCTTTCTCTCACTTCACAAGTGAGATGGGGGGGTTGTCGGACTTGCCTTGGTCTCTCAGAGGCTAGGGCTGGAATGGGAGCCCCTACAATTCCTTTTGTCCCCAACCCCTAGGCTGAGTTAGGGCACCAGCTATACCACCTCCATAACAAGGGGGCTAGGGTGGTGGATTGGGGTACCAGGTGGGAAGGACACATTCCAAGAGGATTAAAACCCCTAAGGCACTCATGTCAGAATTGATAGCAGACAGTAAGAGAGGTGCAGGCCCAGGCCCCCCTGTTCCTTTATGCTCACAGGGACTGGGCTGACTTCCATCTTTGAGCTTCCTTGGTTCCACAGAGCCCTGGTTCTTCATGTTTCTGTGCAGCAAGCCCAGGGCTAATGTAGGACAGGCACTACTGGGGATTTACCCCAAAGATACAGATGCAATGAAACACGGGGACACCTGCACCCTGATGCTTATAGCCGCAATGTCTACAGTAGCCAAACTTTGGAAGGAGCCTCGGTGTCTATCGAAAGATGAATGGATAAAGAAGATGTGGTATATGTATACGATGGCATATTACTCAGCCATTAGAAACAATAAATACCCACCATTTGCTTCGACATGGATGGAACTGGAGGGAATTATGCTGAGTGAAATAAGTCAATCAGAGAAGGGCAAACATTATATGGTCTCATTCATTTGGGGAATATAAAAAATAGTGAAAGGGAATAAAGGGGAAAGGAGAGAAAATGAGTGGGAAATATCAGAAAGGGAGACAGAACATAAAGACTGCTAAATCTGGGAAACGAACTAGGAGTGGTAGAAGGAAAGGTGGGCGGGGGGTGGGAGTGACTGGGTGATGGGCACTGAGGGGGGCACTTGAAGGGATGAGCACTAGGTGTTATTCTATATGCTGGCACATTGAACACCAATAAAAATAAATCTATAATTAAAAAAAAGCAAAACCCATCTCTTTGTTGCATATAAAAGACTTATTTTAGAAATAAGGACACCTCCAGCCTGAAAATAAAGTTTGCAGAACTATTTACCATTCAAATGGTCCTCAAAATAAAGCACGGGTAGCAGTCCTTATATCAGATAAATTATGGTTTATCCCAAACACTGTGGTAAGAGATGAAGAGGGACACTATATCATAGTTAAAGGATCTATTCAATAAGAGGACCTAACAATCATGAATATTTACGCCCCAAATGTGGGAGCTGCCAAGTATATCAATCAATTAATAACCAAAGTAAAGTCATACTTAGACAATAATACACTAATACGGGGAGACATCAACATGGCACTTTCTGTAAATGAGATATTCTAAGCACAATATCTCCAAGAAACAAGGGCTTTAAATGATACACTGGACCAGATGGATTTCACAGATAATTACAAACTTTACATCCAAACGCAACTGAGTACACCTTCTCAAGGGCACATGGAACTTTCTCCAGAATAGATCACATAGTAGGTCACAAATCAGATCTTAACTGATACCAAAAGATTGGAATTGTCCCCTGCATATTTTTAGACCATAATGCTTTGAAACTAGACTCAATCAACAGAAGAAATTTAGAAGAAATTCAAACACTTGGAGGTTAAAGACCATCTTCTAAAAGATGAAAGGATCAACCAGGAAATTAGAGAAGAATTAAAAAGATTTATAGAAACTAATTAAAATGAAGATAAAACTGTTCAAAATCTTTGGGATACAGCAAAAGCAGTCCTGGGAGGGAAATGCATCACAATACAAGGCTCCCTCAAAAAATTGGAAAAAACTCAAATACTCAAGGAGACTTCACACCTAAAGGAACTGGAGAAAGAACAGCAAATAAAACCTCCACCCCACAGAAAAAGAGAGTTAATAAAGATGTGAGCAGAACTCAATAAAATAGAGGCTGGAAGAACAGTAGAGCACATCAACAAAACCAGGAGTTGGTTCCTTGAAAGAATTAATAAGAGAGATAAACCATTATCCAGAAACCATCATCCAGTCTTTTTTAAAACAAAAGAGAAAAGACTCTAATTACTAAAATCACGAATGAAAAGGGAGAGATCCAACCAATAGTAAGGAAATACAAACGATTTTAAAAAAATATTATGAGCAGTTATATGCCACTAAGTTAGGCAATCTGAAAGAAATGGACACATTTCTGGAAAACCACAAACTACCAAAACTGGAACATGAAGAAATAGAAAACTTGAACAGGCTGATAACCAGGGAGGAAGCAATCATCAAAAACCTCCCAAGACACAAAAGTCCAGGGACAGATGGATTCCCAGGGGAATTGTATCTAACATTTATAGAAGAAACAACACCTATTCTACTAACGAGTTCCAAAAGATAGACAGAGATGGAATACTTCCAAACTCGTTCTATGAGGCCAGCATGACTTTAATTCCAAAACCAGACAAAGACCCGACCAAAAGGAGAATTATAGACCAATATCCCTGATGAACACAGATGCAAAAATTCTCAACAAGATACTAGCCAATAGGATCCAACAGCACATTAAGAAGATTATTCACCATGTCCAAGCAGGATTCATCCCCGGGATGCAAGGCTGGTTCAACACTCATAAAATAATCAACGTGATAGATCCTATCAACAACAGAAAAAACAAGAACCATATGATCCTCTACACAGATGCAGAGAAAGCATTTGACAAAATACAGCATCCATTCCTCATCAGAACTCTTCCGAATATAGAGATAGGGGGAACATTCCTCAGCATCCTAAAACCAATCAAATAGCCCACAGCAAATAAAGTTTTCAATGGCAAAACAGTGGGAACCTTGCCCCTAGGATCAGGAACACGACTGGTATTCAACATAGTATTAGAAGTCCTAGCCTCAGCAATCAGGCAACAAAAACTAATAAAAGGCATTCAAATTGGCAAAGAAGAAGTCAAATTCTCCCTCTTTGCAGATGACACAATACTGCACATAGAAAACCCAAAAGACTCCACCCCAAGATTGCTAGAACTCAGACAGGAATTCAGCAGTATGGCATGATACAAAATCAATGCCCAGAAATCAGTGGCATTTCTAGACACTAACAGAGAAACTGAAGAGAAATTAAGGAGCCAGTCCCATTTACAATTGAACCCAAAAGCATAAGATAACTTGGAATAAACCTAACCAAAGAAGTAAAGGATCTCTATACTAAAAACTACAGAACACTTCTCAAAGAAATTGAGGA
This sequence comes from Canis lupus dingo, assembly GCF_003254725.2. Lineage (NCBI taxonomy): Eukaryota > Metazoa > Chordata > Mammalia > Carnivora > Canidae > Canis > Canis lupus. Next base: position 50,526,968 of record NC_064281.1, read on the forward strand.
AGACACAATGGGATGGAAAAATAATCCATGCTCATGGATTGGAAGAATTAACATTGTGAAAATGTCAATGCTACCCAGGGCAATTTACACATTTAATGCAATCCCGATCAAAAAGAAACGGATTTTATTCAGAGAGTTGGAAGAAATAATCTTAAGATTTGTGTAGAAAGAAAAAGACCCCGAATAGCCGGGGGATATTGCAAAAGAAAAACAGAGCCAGGGGCATCACAATGCCAGATTTCAGGGTGTACTACAAAGCTGTAATTACCAAGACAGTGTAGTACTGGCGCAAAAACAGACACATAGATCAATGGAATAGTTTAGAGTATCCAGAAATGTGCCCTCAACTCTATGGGAAAGACTATCCACTGGAAAAAGGACAGTCTCTTCAAAAAAATGGTGCTGTGGAAATGGACAGCCACATGCAGAAGAATAAAACTAGACCATTCTTTTACACTATACACAAAGATCAACTCAAAATGGATGAAAGATCTAAATGTGACACAGGAATCCATCAAAATCCTAGAGGAGAACACAGACAACACCCTTTTTGAACTTGGCCTCAGCAAATCTTGCAAGATACATCTATGAAGGCAAGGGAAACAAAAACAGAAATGAATTATTGGGACTTAATCAAGATAAAAACCTTCTGCACAGCCAAAGAAACAGTCAACAAAACTCAAAGGCAACCTACAGAATGGGAGAAGATATATGCAAATGACCTATCAGATAAAGGGCTAGTATCCAAGATGTATAAAGAACTTATTCAACTCAACAGCAAATAAACAATCTAATCATGAAATGGTCAAAAGACATGAACGGAAATTTCACAGAGGAAGATATAGACATGTCCAACAAACACATGAGAAAATGCTCCACGTCCCTTGCCATCAAGGAAATAGAAATCAAGTCAATCGGAGAAGGACAAACATTATATGGTCTCATTTATTTGGGGAATATAAATAACAGTGAAAGGGAATAAAGGGGAAAGGGGAATAATAAGTGGGAAATATCAGAAAGGGAGACAGAACATGGAAGACTCCTAACTCTGAGAAACGAAGTAGGGGTGGTGGAAGAGGAGAAGGGTGGGGGGTGGGGGTGACTGGGTGGCGGGCACTGAGGTGGGCACTTGATGGGATGAGCACTGGGTGTTATTCTGTATGTTGGCAAATTGAACACCAATAAAAAATAAATTTATTTTTTTAAAAAAGAGATCAAAACTGCAATGAGCTACCACCTCACACCAGTGAGGATGGTGATAATTAACAAGAGAGGAAACAACAAATGTTGGAGTGGATGTGGAGAAAGTGGAACCCTCTTGCAATGTTGGTGGAAATGCAAACTGGTGCAGCCACTCTGGAAAACTGTGTGGAGGTTCCTCAAAGAGTTAAAAAAAGATCTACCCTACTACCCAGCAATTGCAGTGCTGGGATTTTTTTTTTTTAATTTATTTATGATAGTCACAGAGAGAGAGAGAGAGAGAGAGAGAGACATAGGCAGAGGGAGAAGCAGGCTCCATGCACCGGGAGCCCGACGTGGGATTCGATCCCGGGTCTCCAGGATCGCGCCCTGGGCCAAAGGCAGGTGCTAAACCGCTGCGCCACCCAGGGATCCCGCAGTGCTGGGATTTAACCCAAAAATACAGATGCAGTGAAAAGCTGAGACACCTGCACCCCAAAATTTATAGCAACAATGTCCACAATAGCCAAACAGTAGAAGGAGTCTCAGTGTCCATCGAAAAATGAATGGATAAAGAAAATGTGGTCTTTACATACAATGGAATATTACTCAGCCATTAGAAACGACAAATGCCCACCATTTGCTTCAACTTGGATCGAACTGGTGAGTATTATGCTGAGTGAAGCGAGTCAATCAGAGAAAGACAAACATTATATGGTCTCATTCACTTGGGGAATATAAAAAATTGTGAAAGGGAATAAAGGGGAAAGGAGAGACAATGAGTGGGAAATATCAATGAGGGTGACAGAACACAAGAGACTCCTAAGTCTGGGAAATGAGCAAAGGGTGGTGGAATGGGAGGTGGGTGGGGCTGGGGGTGACTGCATGATGGGTACTGAGGGGGGCATTTGATGGGATGAGCACTGGATGTTATGCTATATGTTGGCAAATTGGACTCCAATAAATAATAAATAAATAAATAGTTAAAAAATACTGGAAATACCAAACAAAATGCCAAAGCAAAGAAAAAATAAATAAATATATAAAATAATAAAAATGAATAAGCAAATAAAATAAAACCCCTTAAAAAATAAACAGTTAGTTTTAGAAAAATTGAATTTTCTAGCCAGGTACTATCTTTTAAGCAAAATGGCAATGCTTCCAATTTCTAGTAGTTATAATACAGTGAATTACTCTTGTAATTTATTGTACTGTTGAATCAGAATTATAGGTTAAACAGAGGGGTAATAAAAATAGCCACAACAATCAAAAGATAAAATAAATAAATAAATGTGAGACAAGAATCCATCAAAATCCTAGAGGAGAACACAGGCAACACCCGTTTTGATCTTGGCCACAGCAACTTCTTGCAAGATACATTCATGAAGGCAAAGGAAACAAAGCAAAGATGAACTATTGGGACTTAATCAAGATAAAAATCTTCTGCACAGCAACAGAAACATACAACAATACCAAAACACAACCTAAAAGAATGGGAGAAGATATTTGCAAATGACATATCAGATAAAGGGCTAGTATCCAAGATCTGGAAAGAACTTATTGGGATGCCTGGGTGGCTCAGTGGTTGAACACCTGCCCTCAGCCCAGGGCATGATCCCGAAGACATGGGGCTTCCTTCATGGAGCCTGCTTTTCTCTCTGCCTCCTTTTCTCCATCTCTCATGAATGAATGAATGAATGAATGAGACTAAATAAAATATATTTTTAAAAGAACTTATCAAATTCAACACCAAAGAAACAAACAATGCAGTCAGGAAATGGGCAGAAGACATGAACAAATTTCTCCAAGGAATACATACACATGGCCAACAAGCACATGAAAAAAATGCGCCACATCACTTGCCATCAGGGAAATACAAATCAAAATCACAATGAAATACCCCTTCACTCCAGTGAGAATGTCAAAAATTAACAAGACAGGAAACAACAAATATTGTAGAGGATGTGGAAAAAGGGGAACACTCTTGCATTATTGATAGGAATGCAAACTGGTACAGCCACTCTGGAGAACAGTGTAGAGGTTCCTCAAGAAGTTAAAAATAGAGCTACCCTATGACCCAGAAATTGCACTACTGTTTTTTTACCCTAAAGATACTGATGTAGTGAAATACCAGGACACCTGCACCCCCATGTTCATAACAGCAATGTCCACAATCGCCAAACTCTGGAAATAGCCACAATGTCCTTCAATAGATGAATGGATAAAGAAGATGTGGTATATATGTACAATGGAATATTACTCAGCCATCAGAGAAGACGAATACCCACCATTTGCTTCAACATGAATGGAGCTGGAAGGTATTATGCTGAGGGAAATAAGTCAGTCAGAGAAGGACAATCATCATATGGTTTTACTCATATGTAGAATATAAGACCTAGTGAAAGGGATTATAAGGGAAATGAGGGGAACTGAGTGGGAATAATTAGAGGGTGAGACAAACCATGAGATACTCTTAACTCTGGGAATGAACAAAAGGTAGTGGAAGGGGAGGTGGGTGGGGAGATGGGGTAACTGGGTGACAGGCACAAAGGAAGGCTATGGAGAAACATGCCATGCTAATGGATTGGAAGAAAAATACTGTTAAAATGTCTATACCACCCAAAGCAATCTACACATTCAATGCAATCTCTATCAAAATCCAACAACTTTTTTCATAGATCTATAAAAAACAATTCTATAATTTGTATGGAACCATCTGTAAAGACCCTGAATATCCAAGCAATCCTGAAAAGGAAAAACAAAACTGGAGGCATCACAATTCCTGAATTCAAGCTATATTACAAAGCTGTGGTCATCAAGACAGTATGGTACTGGCACAAAACACATAGATGAATGGAACAGAATAGAAAACCCAGAAATGGATCCACAACTCTATGGTCAACTAATCTTTGACAAGGTAGGCAATAATATCCAATGCAAAAAGGACAGTGTCTTCAAAAAATGGTGCTGGGAAAATTGGACAGTCACGTGCAGAAGAATGAAAATAGACTCTTCTCTTACACCATACCCAAAGATAAACTCAAAATGGATGAAAGATCTAAATGTGAGACAAGAATCCATCAAAATTCTAGAGGATAACACAGGCAACACCCTTTTTGAACTTGGTCACAGCAAATTCTTGCAAGATATGTCTCTGAAGTCAAGGGAAACTCTGAACTACTGGGAGTTAATCAAGATAAAAAGGCTCTGCACAGCAAAAGAAAAAAAAAACAGTCAACAAAACTAAAGCCAACCTACAGAATGGGAGAAGATATTTGCAAATGACCTATCAGATAAAGGGCTAGTATTGAAGATGTATAAAGAACTTACTAAACTCAACAGCAAAGAAACAAACAATCCCATCATGAAATGGGCAAAAGTCATGAACAGAAATTTCACAGAGGAAGACATAGACATGGCCAAGAAGCACATGAGAAAATGCTCCGCATCACTGGCCATCAGGGAAATACAAATCAAAACCACAATGAGATACCACCTCACACCAGTGAGACTGGTGAAAATTAACAAGACCAGAAACAACAGCTGTTGGAGAAGATGTGGAGAAAGGGGATCCCTCTTGCATTGTTGGTGAGAATGTGAACTGGTACAGCGACTCTGGAACACTGTGTGGAGGTTACTCAAAGAGTTAAAAATAGAGCTACCCTATGACCCAGCAATGTCACTACTGGGTATTTACCCCAAAGATATTGATGCAGTGAAAACGGAGACAACTGCACCCTAATATTTATAGCAGCAATGTCCACAATAGCCAAACTGTGGAAGGAGCCTCGGCGTCCATAGAAAGATGAATGGATAAAAAAAAATGTGGTCTATATATACAATGGAATATTACTCAGCCATTAGAAAGACGAATATGGGCAGCCCAGGGGGCTCAGCGGTTTAGTGCTGCCTTCAGCCCAGGGTGTGATCCTGGAGATCTGGGATTGGGTCCCACGTTGGGTTCCCTGCATGGAGCCGGCTTCTTCCTCTGCCTGTGTCTCTACCTCTCTCTCTCTCTCTCTCTCTCTCTCTGTCTCTCTCTTTCTCTCTGTCTCTGTGTGTGTGTGTGTGTCTCATGAATAAATAAGTAAAATCTGAAAAAAAGGAAACGATGAATACCCACCATTTTTCCTCGATGTGGATGGAACTAGAAGGTATTATGCTGAGTGAAGTAAGTCAATTGGAGAAGGACAAGAATTATACGGTTTCACTCATTTGGGGAATATAAAAATAGTGAAAGGGATTATAAGGGTAAAGGATAGAAAATGAGTGGGAAAAATCAGAGAGCGTGACAGAACATGGGAGACTCCTAACTCTGGAAAACAAATAAGGGGTAGTTTAAGGGGAAGTGGGCAGGGTTTGGAGTGACTGGGTGATGGGCACTGAGGGGGATCTTGATGGGTGAGCACTGGGTGTTATACTATATGTTGGCAAATTGAATTCCAATAATAATTATACATAAAAAATTGCTACTGCTCTAAGGTCCAGGGAGCTTCTTTTACAAAGAGAAAACTGATTTATGGGGGCTAGTGAGGGGGAGAATGCTTGACTGAGCAAGTGTAAAAGAGACTGAGACTAAATCTCTCGACCGAATTTTTTCTAAGTTTCTGGAATGTTCCATGTAAGTACTCAGAGCCCCAGAAGAGTCTTCAGTGTCCCTCAAGTGCTCTGATAGCAACCCACTCCCTCATTTATTTATCACTGACTTGGGGCCAGATACTGTATTGGACTTTCATTGCCGACAAAGGAAATCTGGACATTGTCCTTGAGTGTTCACAATCTGGGTATCTATTTTTTTTAAAATTATTTTTATTTGAGAGGGATGGAGAGGGGCATACAGAGAGCATCCTCAAGCAGACTCCCTGCTGAACACAGAGCCAAATATGGGGCTTGATCTCAGGACCCTGAGATCATGACCTGAGCCAAAATCAAGAATCAGCCACTTAACCAACTTAGTCACACAGGCACCCCACAATATGAGTATCTATTAAGTCTCCATCCCAATCATCACTATCTTCAACCTTCTTTCTTTTTCCAAGTGGTCTGAAAATTGTCTTTCAACTGATGGTGTTTTAGATTTTATAATTTTTTTCAAGAGCACTTGATTAGGAATCTGGAGACCAGAATCTATTTCTAGTTCTTCTATTACTTCATGTGGAGGAGTGCTCCATTTCTTCATGTCCATGCACCTCAGTTTTCATCTCTCTAAAATGATGGGTCAGGGAGAAGAAAGAGGGAGTATATGATTGTTAAGAATCTCTGGTTCATATCATCTAGGTGATGGAGATCCTTTGTGATCTGTGGGCAATACCCTCTCTGGGTGAAAGGATGGATGGTAAGAGCCTGCTATGAGATGCTTCATCCTGCTGCCTTCCTCCTGAGCTCTGTGACCACTTCCCTAGGGGAGAGGTGGGAGATTTGAGCTTCCTGAGGCCTTCAGAGGGACCTCATTTCTACTTTTACTCAACTGCAACACTCAGGAAGCATTAAAGCTATTTTTGGTTGAGAGCTATTCAGCCAAATTCACTTCCTGGGGTTGGGGGTGGGGCAGAGGGAGAGAAAGAATCAGAGACAGAGAGACACAGAGGAGAGAGAGGTAGAAACTAAGTCAGAGAGACAAAGAGTGAGCAAGAGAGAATACCAGAGAGGGAGAAGAGGAAGAAGGGAGGAATTAAGAGAAAGAAGGAGAAAGAAAGAGACAGATACAGATAATAAATAGAGACAAGATGAGTGAGTGAGTGTGTGAGAGAAAGAAAGATAGTGGACATACCCAGTCCCAGAAGTCCTCATAAAAATGCTGCATAAAATCCTACATCTTGCAGTAATAGAATCCCAAACTGGAAGGATCCTTCAGAAATTGAGAATAGAGAAGGATTTAAATGTGTTCATAATGACACAGCAATTTAGTATCAGTGCCAGGATTCAAACCCATAACTAAAATAGGATAGCTCAAAAGATAGCTCAGAGGCTTGAACTTTGTTAGTCTGTCTTTACATAGCTATGGGTAATGTAGTAACACAAGGGTGCCACTACATTGTCTGCCCCACAGGAAGCACTAGCATCAGGGAATTCCATCCTTTTCCTCCACCAGCTCTGCTCTGAGGACCTAGAAACATACCTGTGAAGGCTGAATGGGGTAACTTTAATTTTCAAATACAATGTTTTTGGGAGATTACAAGCAGACTTCAGGTAGGAATTAACTTTAGGGTGGGACCTTGAAGGATGAAAACAACAAAAAGTTAATGACAATTATGTAGTCATCCTACTAAAACTTTCAAACAACCCAGGAAAATCTAATGTGGGCAAGACTGTTTTTTTTATAATTTAATTTAAAAATTCTTAATTCTAGGGACACCTGGGTGGCTCAGTGGTTGTGGATCTGCCTTTGGCTCAGGGTGTGATCCCGGGGTCCCAGGATCAGGTACCACATCAGGCTCCCTGCATGGAGCCTGCTTCTCCCTCTATGTCTCAGCCTCTCTGTTTCTCTCATGAATAAATAAATAAAATCTTTTTAAAAATTCTTAATTCCAGTATAGTTAATATACTAAGTTTTATTAGTTTCAGGTATACAATATAGTGTTTCAACAATTCTATATACTACTCAGTGCCCATTGAGATAAGTGTACTCTTAATGTCTTTGCCTATTTCACCCATTCTACACCTACCTTCCCTCAGGTAACCATCTCTTTGTTCTCTATAGTTAAGAGTCTGTTTTTTATTTTTCCCCCATTTTGATCATTTGCTTTGTTTTTTAAATGCCATATATCACTGAATTCACATGATATTTGTCTTTCTCTAACGTATTTCACTTAGCATTATGCTCTCTAGCTCCAACTTATTTTGTATGGCTGAATAATGTTCCATTATCTATATATCTATCTATCTATATCTATATCTATATCTATCTATCTATATCTATATCCTACATCTTCTTTATCCATTCATCTGCCCATGGACACTTGTGCTGCTTCCAGAATTTGGTAATTGTAAATAATGCTACAATAAAAATAGGGGGGAATCCTCGGGTGGCTCAGTGGTTGGGTGCCTGCCTTCCGCCCAGGGCATGATCCTGGAGTCCCGGGATCGAGTCCCACATCAGGCTCCCTGCATGAAGCCTGCTTCTCCCTCTGCCTGTGTCTGCCTCTCTCTCTCTCTCTCTCTCTCTCTCATGAACAAATAAATAAAATATTTTTCTTAAGGTATATAAACTTCATCAGGTAAAAAAAATAGGGGTGAATACATCCTTTCAAATTAGTGTTTTTGTATTCTTTGAGTAAATACCTAGTAGTGTAATTACTGGTTCATAGGGTAGTTATAATTTTAAAGTTTTGAGAAACTTCGGAGGGAGGGGCAAGATGGTGGAAGAGTAGGGTCCCAAGTCACCTGTCCCCACCAAATTACCTAGATAACTTTCAAACTGTTGGGGCCAGGCGGGAAGGGAAACTCCTCAAGATGGCGGATACGCCAAAATGGCTGAGGTTCCTGTCACCACCTCCACTTGGGACGACAGCTTGAGCAGACCCTTACACCTCTCCTTTGGACTTCCTCAACCGAACCCAATGCCCTTCAAACCCCAGAGGAGGAAGTCACCTTTGACTGGTCGAATTGCAATCCTTCCTTTGCATAGTGAGGGTCACTCTGACTGGTTGGATTGCAATCCTTCCTTTGCATATGAGCCAACCAATAGGAAACCGTTCTGCCTTACAACGTTATGTAAACCCCCTACCACCTTGTCTTGGCGCGACTTCCTCGACTCACTCTCTTTCCCCCGTGAGTCGTGGAACCTCGCCCGAGGGTGCCTGCAATAAAATCTGTTCTTGGACCCTCGCTTGCCTTGGCGGTCTCATTTCCATCTAGTTACTAAAAAACTTAACATTTGGTGCCGAAACCCGGGAGGAGATCGAGCCCCTGCAACAGCACGGAGGCTCTCTCCTCCTCCGTCAGACTGGGACTCCGCTCTCTTTCTCTGCTGGGGTCACCGGACTCCTTGCGGTGAGTGTTCCCTGGTTTCTGACCCTCTCCCGGGGCGCCCTGTCCTAATCGCGGCCCCGTCAGGGCAAACCCTCCTCCGCCACCTGGTGGCTCCGTGGTTCCGGGGAGTAAAGGAGACGTCCTCACTCCACGGTGACCACTTCTGTAAGCAGCAGCTCAATTCACAGTCAAGGGGACGCCCTCCTCCCAAGTCTTGAGCTGATACGGGAAGGAGCCATGGGAACCTCCCAGTCCAAATTCGATTCCAAAACGCCTTTAGGATGCCTACTGGCTAATCTCCGAACTCTGGAGTTAGACCAGGACTTACGAAGGCGACGCCTTATCCATTACTGTACCGTCGCTTGGCCTCAATATCGGCTGAATAACCAATCGCAATGGCCACCTGAAGGCACTTTTGATTATCAGATACTTACGGACCTTGATAATCTCTGTAGACGCCAAGGCAAATGGTCTGAGGTGCCCTATGTCCAGGCTTTCTGGACCCTGCGCTCCAGACCAGAACTCTGCTCTAGCTGCTCAACCTTTCAGGTACTCCTAGCCCGCTCTCCCCCACGGACTCTTCCCCACTCCACCTCTAGAGACTCCAACTTGGCCCCTCCATCCCCCCTCGCCGAGCCTCCTGAAGATCTCTCCAGGCCCCCTGTAAGGGCCCCACACCTGTCTCCTCCTCCCTACCAACCCGCTCCCCAACAACCTGTGTCCCCGACTCCTTCCTCAATCTCCGAAACTCCAGGCCCAGGCCCAGCCTCGAGCATACCCTCTCCAACCGTTCCTCTCCTCCCAGCTCCAGAACCTCAACCACCTTCCAGCCCCCTCCCTTCCCCTCCTATCTCTGCCCGTACCAGATCCAAAAACTCTTCCCCGGACCTGGTCTGCCCCTTGAGGGAGGTTGCAGGGGCTGAAGAGGTTGTCCGAGTCCATGCGCCCTTTTCTCTACAAGACCTATCCCAAATAGAAAAACGCTTAGGTTCCTTTTCGGCCAATCCCGACAACTACATCAAGGAATTCCAATACTTGGCGCAGGCCTATGACCTAACCTGGCATGACTTACATGTCATCCAGACCACCACCCTCACCACTGAGGAGAGGGAACGTATCCAGGCTGCTGCCCGGGACACGCTGATCAGGTCCACCTTACGGACGCCACAATGCCAGTCGGTGCTCAGGCGGTCCCCGCCGTAGAGCCAGGCTGGGATTACCAAGATGGTCAAGATGGCCGCCGGCACCGCAACTACATGGTCCGATGTCTCATCGCTGGCATGCGGGCGGCCTCTAATAAGGCCGTAAATTATGACAAGATCAGAGAAATCATACAGGCCCCTGACGAAAACCCAGCTATATTCCTTAACCGGCTGACCGAGGCATTAATTCAGTACACTTGCTTGGACCCGGCCTGTCCTGCGGGGGCCACGGTTCTAGCCACACATTTTATCTCTCAGTCAGCCCCAGATATCCGCAAAAAATTAAAGAAAGTCGAGGAAGGCCCTCAGACCCCCATTTCTGACCTAGTGAGAATGGCATTTAAGGTCTTTAACTCCGGTGAGGAAGCCGCAGAGCTGAAGCGACAGGCCAGACTCCAGCAGAAGGTTCAGCTACAAACCCAGGCCTTGGTAGCAGCCCTGCGGCCGGTCGGCTCCAGGAGCCAGCAGAAAGGGGGAACCACCCACACCCCTCCGGGGGCCTGCTTCAAATGCGGGGCTGAAGGCCATTGGGCCCGTCAGTGCCCCAACCCGAGGGCACCAACTCGACCATGCCCTCTCTGCCATTTGATGGGCCACTGGAAATCTGACTGCCCTAGCCTCAGGGAATCCTCGGGGCCTCAACGCGGGGGAAGACCCGAGACGGTGAGTCCAGCCTTCCAGCTGCTCGGGTTGGAGGACGACTGACGGAGCCCAGGCTCAGCCACCCCTCTCACCCAGGCTGAGCCCAGGGTCATGCTCCAGGTAGCGGGTAAGTCCATCTCCTTTCTGCTGGATACGGGGGCTACCTATTCTGTTCTGCCTTCCTACGCGGGACCTACTCAACCCTCACCAGTCGCTGTTATGGGGATCGACGGGAACTCCTCCACTCCTAGGGCCACACCTCCCCTTACTTGTAGCCTAGATGGGTTCCCCTTCTCTCACTCATTCCTGGTGATTCCCTCATGCCCAGTGCCCCTGCTGGGTAGGGATATCCTCCAAAAGCTAGGGGCAACTATTCATTTGTCCCCCTCTCCTCCCTCCTCACCCTCAGCTCGTCTCATCCTATATCTCTCCACTCCATCTTCTCCTACCCCTGATCAATTACCCTTCATGAACCCCCAAGTATGGGATACCTCGGAACCTGTAGTGGCCTCCCACCACCCTCCCGTCAAAATAAAACTCAAGGACGGTTCCAAGTTCCCCTCTAGACCCCAGTTCCCTATCTCCCTCCTCCATCGCCTTGGCCTCAAACCGATCATAGAACGACTAAAGCGTCAGGGACTTCTGATTCCCATAAGCTCTCCCTGTAACTCCCCCATCCTGCCGGTCCGTAAACCCTCCGGAGCTTATCGATTGGTTCATTAATGAGGCAATAGTCCCTCTCCATCCAGTGGTTCCTAACCCTTATACCCTGCTATCCCATATCCCTCCAAGCACCACTCACTTTACGGTGTTGGACCTGAAGGATGCCTTTTTTACTATTCCCCTACACCCCGATTCCTACTTTCTTTTCGCCTTCACCTGGGAAGACCCAGACACACATACCTCTGGACAATTAACCTGGACTGTCTTACCCCAGGGGTTCCGGGACAGCCCCCATATTTTTGGTCAGGCCTTGGCTGCGGATTTACAGCAATGCCTCCTTAAGGCTAGTACCTTACTACAATATGTAGACGACCTCCTCCTCTGCAGCCCTGCCCTCACCATCTCCCAGGATGACACCACCTCCCTACTTAACTTCCTAGGGAGCAAAGGGTATCAGGTCACACCCTCTAAGGCACAACTCTGCACCCCTTCGGTCACTTATCTGGGAATCCACCTGACCCCCACCTCTAAATCTCTTACCAGAGACCGTATCCGCCTCCTACGAGAGCTCCAACCCCCTCAGACGGCAGATGAAATACTTTCCTTCCTCGGGTTGGCTGGCTTCTTTAGACACTGGATTCCAAACTTTTCTATCTTGGCCCACCCCTTATACCAAGCGGCAAAGGACACTCCCCAGGGTCCTCTCATGATCCCTCTTCGGTCCGCCGCCTGTTTTCCAAGTTAAGAGACTGTCTCACTGCTGGGCCGATACTAACTTTGCCTGACCCTTCAAAACCATTCCACCTTTACACTGATGAGCGGTCGGGTTCAGCTACTGGCCTTTTGGCCCAACCGGTTGGACCTACTTACCGGATTATAGCCTATCTATCTAAGCAGCTAGACAGCACCGCCCTCGGATGGCAGCCCTGCCTTAGGGCGCTCGCAGCTGCTGCCTCCTTAACTAAGGAGGCTCTCAAATTGACTTTGGGACAACCCCTCGTGGTTTACTCCCCCCATCGACTTGGGGATCTTCTTAGCCACCGATCCCTGGCCCACCTAACCCCCTCTCGTCTCCAACTCTTCCATCTGCTATTCATCGAAAACCCTCAAATCTCCCTCTCTACCTCTCCCCGCTTAAATCCTGCAACTCTGTTGCCTACACCTTCGCCTACCTCTGAACCCACTCACTCCTGCCCGCAGCTCATAGAGGATCTCACCCCTCCCCACCCTGGACTCTCTGATCAGCCATTATCCAACCCTGACCGTATACTCTTTGTAGATGGCAGCTCCTTCCTGGCTGCGGATGGTCGGAGACACGCCGCCTATGCTGTAGTCACCCCAGAGACGGTAGTGGAGACAGTCCCCCTCCCAATTGGGACTACTTCCCAAAAGGCTGAACTTATAGCTCTCACCAGGGCTCTACATCTATCTAAGGGACGAGTCACCATCTACACCAACTCAAAATATGCCTATCTCATCGCTCATACTCATTCCGTCCTCTGGCAGGAGCGGGGATTTTTAACCACCAAGGGGACGCCTATAGTAAATGGACCTCTCATTGCCAAATTGCTTGAGGCCCTTAGTCTGCCCACTGAGGTTGCAATCGTTCACTGTAGGGGCCATCAGACTTCTAAAGACATGGTCTCCATAGGAAATAATAAGGCCGACTCAGTGGCCAGGGAAATGGCCTTAAGTAACCCAATATCTCCCATCCTCTTCCTTAATACCCCTCATCGACCTTTCTACTCTATAAAGGAAACTCAAGCCCTCCAGGTCCTGGGAGGAAAGGCAGAAAGTAAAGGATGGATTTACATCCGAGGGAAGATTGCCCTCCCAGAAAACCTGGCCCATACCCTAATTACTGATATCCACCAATCTCTCCATATTGGCCCAAGGGCACTGAACCAGTTTCTCCAGCCCCTGTTCTACTATCCATCCCTACCTAAGGTGATTGAGGCTGTCCATAGGGCTTGTAAAACCTGCTCGGCCGTAAATGCACAGGGAGGAATCTGCAGGCCGGGGCCTAACCATCAGCTCCGAGGCCATCAGCCCGGTGAAGACTGGCAGCTGGACTTCACTCACATGCCCCGCCATAAAGCCTTTCGTTATCTACTGACTTTGGTTGATACTTTTACAGGATGGATTGAGGCATACCCCACAGCCAGAGAGACTGCAGATGTGGTGGCCACAATCCTCATCGAGCACATCATCCTGAGGTTTGGGTTACCCCGGACCCTACAGTCAGACAACGGGCCGGCATTTATCTCCAGTGTAACCCAACAGGTGGCCGAGAGCCTCAACATTACCTGGAAGCTGCACATCCCCTACCACCCTCAGTCTTCGGGTAAGGTGGAAAAGGCCAACGGGCTACTTAAGGCTCAACTCACTAAACTTACCCTGGAGACTCGCCTGTTGTGGCCCACACTGTTACCTATAGCTCTCACCAGACTCCGGGCGTCCCCCCGAGGACCATCAGGTTTGAGTCCCTTTGAGTTACTGTACGGTCGGCCCTTCCTTATCAACCACAACCTCCCGGCCATTCCTCCACCTCTTTTATCCTATCTGCCTTACTTTACCCTCCTCCGGGCCCTCTTGAGAGCCCATGCCGATGCTGTCATTCCGGCCCCGAACGACAATGCCTCCGAGGAAGCCTCTCCACGAGACTTATCCCCAGGGGACCAGGTCCTTCTCAGAAATCTGCAGCCAGGCTCCCTGCAGACCCGATGGACCGGACCTCACATGGTCATCCTCACCACCCCAACCGCGGCAAAATTGCTGGGACATACGGCATGGGTGCACATCAACAACCTTAAACGGGCACCCACAGGTATCGAATGGACCTCCCAGATGGTGGGACCCACCAAACTCTGCCTGGCTAGGGCTCCTTCTCATACTTCTCCTGAGCCCCCCAATCCAAGCGGTAGAATGTGATTGCATGAAAGGCAGCGGTACCTCACGCTACTTTTCATCTTATACCCACATGCCCAGAACTTGTTACTCAGGGAAGACACCCATCACCTGTACTTCAAGACATGCCGAAGGAACCTTTTGGATGTCTGAACTTTCTCAAACCAGCAGATCCCCTTGCAGCCGGTACCCCAAGACTGGTAAAGTATGCTGGACTTATCTAAGCCATGTGGGCCTCTCTGATGGGGGGGGAGTCCAAGACCAGGCTGGCCAGGAGCAGACCCGACAAAGGGTCATCCACCAACTCCAGACCTCAAACCAGTTGACCTATAAGAGTATTTCCCTTGATGACATCAAGAAAGTTCCCACCACCGAGCAGCTAACGACAGCCCACCTAAATTCCAGCTATAACTTATGGCGAAATTTCTCCAAAACCAGGGACAGCAACTGCTGGATCTGTTTTCCCTTCTCTACACTCTCTAATATCGTAGGAATCCCTCTCCCAACTAATTGGACGCTCCCCAACTCCACGATCACCAATCAGACAGTCCATATTGGACCTATTGGGGGGAATATACCGATCATTAATTCCTCTAACTCTCTCACTCCTGCAGCTGCCAACATTACTAATTCCTCTCTTCCATACTGCGCCCCCTCGGGAATATTTCTCTCATGCCCCCAGGGCACTTACCGTTGTTTAACTGCTAATGATTCCCTAGACTGCATGTTCATCCTCCTGTCTCCCTCAACCAACATTTACTCCGATTCCCAGCTCCAGTCTACATTATTTCTCCAATACCGGAGAAAAAGGGCTGCCTTTCTCCCCTTCCTGATAGGAGCAGGAATAACTACTGGGGTCGCTACAGGAGTGGCGGGAATGGGAACTTCCATAGACTTTTATTATAAACTTTCCCAAGCTCTGAACGATGACATGGAACGGATCGCTGACTCCCTCACGGCCCTACAGACTCAGGTCACTAGTTTGGCAGCTGTTACCCTGCAAAATCAACGGGCTCTCGACCTTTTGACCGCCGAAAAAGGTGGAACCTGTCTGTACTTAAATGAGGAATGTTGCTATTTTGTTAATCAATCAGGTATAGTTACTTCCAAAGTTAAAGAACTCAGAGACCGAATCCAGACCAGGCGCCAGGGCTCGTCTTTCTGGGGCCTAGACCCCCACACTTGGGTAACATGGCTACTCCCTTTGGTGGGACCCCTATGCCTAATCCTTCTTCTCATCTCTGTCGCCCCTTGCTTGTTTCGATGTTTACAGGAACGCCTGCAAGAACTCACCCGGGTATCTGTCAACCAACTTTTACTTCACCCATACTCTCGCCTGCCCACATCCGACTACCCCTACAATGACGCCCCACCGTCAGCAGGAAGTAGCCAGAGCAGAGTCGACGCCCCCGACATCATTATATAAAACAAAAGGTCGGAATGTTGCGGCCAGGCGGGAAGGGAAACTCCTCAAGATGGCGGATACGCCAAAATGGCTGAGGTTCCTGTCACCACCTCCACTTGGGACGACAGCTTGAGCAGACCCTTACACCTCTCCTTTGGACTTCCTCAACCGAACCCAATGCCCTTCAAACCCCAGAGGAGGAAGTCACCTTTGGTCGAATTGCAATCCTTCCTTTGCATAGTGAGGGTCACTCTGACTGGTTGGATTGCAATCCTTCCTTTGCATATGAGCCAACCAATAGGAAACCGTTCTGTCTTACAACGTTATGTAAACCCCCTACCACCTTGTCTTGGCGCGACTTCCTCGACTCACTCTCTTTCCCCCGTGAGTCGCGGAACCTCGCCCGAGGGTGCCTGCAATAAAATCTGTTCTTGGACCCTCGCTTGCCTTGGCGGTCTCATTTCCATCTAGTTACTAAAAAACTTAACACAAACCATTCTGAAAATCTATGAATTCGGCCTAAGATTTAAAGAGAGAACAGCTGGAATGCTACAGTGAGAAGAGTTCATGCTTCTATCAAGGTAGGAAGACGAGGGAAAAAAGAAATAAACAAAAGGCATCCAAGGGGGAGGAGCCCCGAGAGGAGCCAGGCTAAGGTCAGGGTGAGTGTCCCCAGGACAGGAGAGCTCCGTCCCGTCCTGGAGAAGCAGAAGCTTCACCAATCTTCCGGGGTGGAAAGGCGCTCGCCGGGAGTTAGAGCAGGACCCCAGGAGGGCGGGGATGCCCTCAGGCTCCCTGGGACACTAATAGAGCACATGTGCCTGGGAGAGAGTGCGCCTAGTTCCCTAAAGGGCTGCAGCGCACACACGGCTGGACCCGGGAGCAGCAGCTCTGAGGGACCCAGGCAGCGGCTCCGCGGAGAGGGGACTGCAGTGGCCCGGAGCTGGAATCCAACAGCGCAGGCCCAGGAGCACAGGGCACCGGGGACACAGCCCAGGATCTGACCTCCCCCCGGGACAGGAAGAGGCCAGGAGGGCATAGGACAGCAAGGACGCTCCTGCCCCCAGCTGAGCAGATCAGCGGCCCCGCCCCCAGAGCATCCAGGCCCTGCAGACCAAGAGCCCCATAGTTCCTGCCAGAGCTGAATCCAGGGCTCCAGAGCGGGCCTCTGCCAATGTGGTTGTTCCTCCTGGGGCCTCACAGGGTAAACAACCCCCACTGAGCCTCACAGTGGCCTCACCAGGGCCTCACCGGATAAACAGCTTAAATATCTTTCACTGACCCTGCACCAGGCAGGGGGCTGAGCAGCTCCCCCAAGGGCTAACACCTGAAAATCAGCACAACAGGCCCCTCCCCCAGAAGACCAGCTAGACAGACAGGGGAAAAACAAATTATTGACCAAGCAGCACTGGAAACTTCCAGGGGAAATCAAGGGATTTACAGTATACAGAATCAGAGGATACTCCCCCTTGTTTTTTTTGTTTTTGTTTTGTTTTGTTTTCTTTTTCATTTCCGTTAGATTCCCCCCTTTTTCTCTTTTTCTTTTTTTTCTTTTTCTTCTCTTCTTTTGTCTTTTTTTTCTCCTTTGTTCTTTTTCTTTCCTTCTTCCAATTCTTTCTTTTTCTCCTTTTCCCAATACAACTTGTTTTTGGCCACTCTACACTGAGCAAAATGACTAGAAGGAAAACCTCACCTCAAAAGAAAGAATCAGAAATAGTCCTCTCCCACAGTTACAAAATCTGGATTACAATTCAATGTCAGAAAGCCAATTCAGAAGCACTATTATAAAGCAACTGGTGGCTCTAGAAAAAAGCATAAAGGACTCAAGAGACTTCATGACTGCAGAATTTAGATCCAATCAGGCAGAAATTAAAAATCAATTGAATGAGATGCAATCCAAACTAGAAGTCCTAATGAGGAGGGTTAACAAGGTGGAAGAACGAGTGAGTGACATAGAAGACAAGTTGATGGCAAAGAGGGAAACTGAGGAAAAAAGAGACAAATAACCATGAGGATAGATTAAGGAAAATAAGTGACAGCCTGAGGAAGAAAAATCTACGTTTAATTGGGGTTCTCAAGGGCGCCGAAAGGGCCAGAGGGCCAGAATATGTATTTGAACAAATCCTAGCTGAAAACTTTCCTAATCTGGGAAGGGAAACAGGCATTCAGACCCAGGAAATAGAGAGATACTCCCCTAAAATCAACAAAAACCATTCAACACGTTGACATTTAATAGTGAAGCTTGCAAATTCCAAAGATAAAGAGAGGATCCTTAAAGCAGCAAGAGACAAGAAATCCCTGAATTTAGGGGAGGAGTATGAGGGTAACAGCAGACTTCTCCACAGAGACCTGGCAGGCCAGAAAGGGCTGGCAGGATATATTCAGGGTCCTAAATGAGAAAACCACGCAACCAAGAATACTTTATCCAGCAAGGCTCTCATTCAGAATAGAAGGAGAGTTAAAGAGCTTCCGAGACAGGCAGGAACTGAAAGAATATGTGACCTCCAAACCAGCTCTGCAAGAAATTTTAAGGGGGACTCTCAAAATTCCCCTTTAAGAAGAAGTCCAATGGAACAATCCACAAAAACAAGGACTGAATAGATATCATGATGACACTAAACTCATATCTTTCAATACTAACTCTGAACGTGAACGGGCTTAATGACCCCATTAAAGGGCGCAGGGTGTCGGACTGGATAAAAAAGCAGGACCCATCAATTTTCTGTCTACAAGAGACTCATTTTAGACATAAGGACACCTCCAGCCTGAAAATAAAAGGTTGGAGAACCATTTACCATTCAAATGGTCCTCAAAAGAAAGCAGGGGTAGCCATCCTTACATCAGATAAACTAAAATTTGCCCCGAAGACTGTAGTGAGAGATGAAGAGGGACACTATATCATACTTAAAGGATCTATCCAACAAGAGGACTTAACAATCCTCAATATATATGCCCTGAATGTGGGAGCTGCCAAATATATCAATCAATTAATAACGAAAGTTAAGGCATACTTAGATAATAATACACTTACACTTGGTGACTTCAATCTAGTGCTTTCTACACTTGATAGGTCTTCTAAACACAACTTCTCCAAAGAAACGAGAGCTTTAAATGATACACTGGACCAGATGGATTTCACAGATATCTACAGAACTTTTCGTCCAAACTCAACTGAATACACACTCCTCTCAAGTGCACATGGAACTTTCTCCAGAATAGACCACATACCGGGTCACAAATCGGGTCTTAACTGATACCAAAAGATTGGGATTGTGCCCTGTGTATTCTCAGAACATAATTCCTTGAAGTTAGAACTAAATCACAAGAAATTTGGAAGGACTTCAAACACATGGAGGTTAAGGACCATCCTGCTAAAAGTGAAAGGGTCAACCAGGAAATTAAGGAAGAATTTAAAAGATTCATGGAAACAAATGAGAATGAAGGTACAACCGTTCAAAATCTTTGGGATGCAGCAAAAGCAGTCCTGAGGGGGAAATACATTGCAATACAAGCATCCATTCAAAAACTGGAAAGAACTCAAATACAAAACCTAACCTTACACCTAAAGGAGCTAGAAAAAAAAAAAAAACAGCAAATAGATCCTACACCAAGCAGAAGAAGAGACTTAATAAAGATTCGAGCAGAACTCAATGAAATAGAGAACAGAAGAACTGTGGAACAGATCAACAAAACCAGGATTGGTTCTTTGAAAGAATTAATAAGATAGATAAACCATTAGCCAGCCTTATTAAAAAGAAGAGAGACAAGACTCAAATTAATAAAATCATGAATGAGAAAGGAGAGATCACTACCAACAGCAAGGAAATACAAACGATTTTAAAAACATATTATGAACAGCTGTACACCAAACAATTAGGCAATCTAGAATAAATGGACGCATTTTTTGGAAAGCCAGAAACTACCAAAATGGAATAGGAAGAAATAGAAAACATGAACAGCCCAATAATCTGGGAGGAAATTGAAGCAGTCATCAAAAACCTCCCAAGACATAAAAGTCCAGGGCCAGATGGCTTCCCAGGGGAATTCTATCAAATGTTTAAAGAAGAAACTATACCTATTCTACTAAAGCTGTTTGGAAAGATAGAAACAGATGAAGTACTTCTAAATTCGTTCTATGAGGCCAGCATCACCTTAATTCCAAAACCAGACAAACACCCCACCAAAAAGTGGAATTATAGACCAATATCCCTGATGAACATGGATGCAAAAATTCCCAACAAGATACTAGCCAATAGGATCCAACAGTACATTAAGAAAATTATTCACCATGACCAAGTAGGATTTATTCCCGGGACACAAGTCTGGTTCAACACTCATAAAACAACAATGTGATTCATCATATCAGTAAGAGAAAAACAAAGGACCATATGATCCTCTCCTTAGATGCAGAGAAAGCATTTGATAAAATAAAGCATCCATTCCTGATCAAAACTCTTCAGAGTATAGGGATAGAGGGAACATTCCTCAACATCTTAAAAGCCATCTACGAAAAGCCCACAGCAAATCTCATTCTCAATGGGGAAGCACTGGGAGCCTTTCCCCTAAGATCAGGAACAAGACAGGGATGTCCACTCTCACCACTGCTATTCAACATAGTACTGGAAGTCCTAGCATCAGCAATCAAACAACAAAAAGACATTAAAGGCATTCGAATTGGCAAAGAAGAAGTGAAACTCTCCCTCTTTGCCGATGACATGATACTCTACATAGAAAACCCAAAAGCCTCCATCCCAAGATTGCTAGAACTCATACAGCAATTTGGCAGTGTGGCAGGATACAAAATCAATGCCCAGAAGTGAGTGGCATTTCTTTACAGTAACAATGAGACTGAAGAAACAGAAATGAAGGAGTCAATCCCATTTACAATTGCACCCAAAAGCATAAGATACCTAGGAATAAACCTAACCAAAGAGGTAAAGGATCTATACCCTAAAAACTATAGAACACTTCTGAAAGAAATTGAGGAAGACACAACGAGAAGGAGAAATATTCCATGCTCATGGATTGGCAAAATTAGTATTGTGAAAATGTCAATGTGACCTAGGGCAATTTACACGTTTAATGCAATCCCTATCCAAATACCATGGGCTTTCTTCAGAGAGTTAGAACAAATTATTTTAAGATTTGTGTGGAATCAGAAAAGACCCAGAAGAGCCAGGGGAATTTTAAAAAAGAAACCATAGCTGGGGGCATCACAATGCCAGATTTCAAGTTGTACTACAAAGCTGTGGTCATCAACACAATGTGGTACTGGCAGAAAAACAGATACATAGATCAATGTAACAGAATAGAGAATCCAGGAGTGGACCCTCACCACTAGTTATGGTCAACTAATATTCAATAAAGGAGGAAAGACTATCCACTGGAAGAAAGACAGTCTCCTCAATAAATGGTGCTGGGAAAATTGGACATCTTCATGCAGAAGAATGAATCTAGACCACTCTCTTTCACCATACACAAATATAAACTCAAAATGGGTGAATGATCTAAATGTGAGACAAGATTCCATCAAAATCCTAGAGGAGGAATGGATAAAGAAGATGTGGTTTATGTATACAATGGAATATTACTCAGCTATTAGAAATGACAAATACCCACCATTTGCTTCAACGTGGATGGAACTGGAGGGTATTATGCTGAGTGAAGTAAGTCAGTCGGAGAAGGACAAACATTATATGTTCTCATTCATTTGGGGAATATAAAGAATAGTGAAAGGGAATATAAGGGAAGGGAGAAGAAATGTGTGGGAAATATCAGAAAGGGAGACAGAACGTAAAGACTGCTAACTCTGGGAAACGAACTAGGGGTGGTAGAAGGGGAGGAGGGCGGGGGGTGGGAGTGAATGGGTGATGGGCACTGGGGGTTATTCTGTATGTTAGTAAATTGAACACCAATAAAAAATAAATTTAAAAAAATCCTAGGGGAGAACACAGGCAACACCCGTTTTGAACTCGGCCACAGTAACTTCTTTCAAGATACATCCGCGATGGAAAAAGAAAGAAAAGCAAAAATGAACTATTGGGACTTCATCAAGATAAGAAGCTTTTGCCCAGCAAAGGATACAGTCAACAAAACTAAAAGACAACCTACAGAATGAGAGAAGATATTTGCAAATGACATATCAGATAAAGGGCTAGTTAGTTTCCACGATCTACAAAGAACTTATTAAAGTCAATACCAAAGAAACAAGCAACCCAATCATGAAATGGGCAAAAGACATGAACAGAAATCTCACAGAGGAAGACATAGACATGGTCAACAGGCACATGAGAAAATGCTCTGCATCACTTGCCATCAGGGAAATACAAATCAAAACCACAATGAGATACCACCTCACACCAGTGAGAATGGGGAAAATTAACAAGGCAGGAAACAACAAATGTTGGAGAGGATGTGTAGAAAAGGGAACCCTCTTACACTGTTGGTGGGAATGTGAACTGGTGCAGCCACTCTGGAAAACTGTGTGGAGGTTCCTCAAAGAGTTAAAAATAGACCTGCCCTACGACCCAGCATTTGCACTGTTGGGGATTTACCCCAAAGATGCAATGAATTACCAGAACACCTGCACCCCGATGTTTAATAGGAGCAATGTCCACAATAGCCAAACTGTGGAAGGAGCCTCGGTGTCCGTCGAAAGATGAATGGATAAAGAAGATGTGGTATATGTATACAATGGAATATTAGTCACTAGGAACGACAAATACCCACCATTTATTTCGACGTAGATGGAACTGGAGGGTATTATGCTTAGTGAAATAAGTCAATCGAGAAGGACAAACATTATATGTTCTCATTCATTTGGGGAATATAAATAATAGTGAAAGGGAATAGAAGGGAAAGGAAAAGAAATGTGTGGGAAATATCAGAAAGGGAGACAGAACATAAAGACTCCTAACTCTGGCAAATGAACTAGTGGTGGTGTAAGGGGAGGCGGGCGGTGGGTTGGGGTGAATGGGCGACGGGCACTGAGGGGTCACTTTACAGGATGAGCCCTGGGTGTTATTCTGTATGTTAGCAAATTGAACAGCAATAAAAAATAAATTTGTTATTAAAATAAAATAAAATAAAATGAAATAGTAAAATAAGATAAAATAAAATAAAATAATAAAATAAAATTTTGAGAAACTTCCGTACTCTTTTCCACAGTGACTGAAACAGTTTGCATTTCCACCAACAGGGCATGTGGGTTCCTTTTTTCCTACATCCTTGTCAGCACTTGCCCTTTCTTGTATTTTTTATTTTAGCCATTCTAATTCATGTGAGGTGATATCTCATTGTAGTTTTGATTTGCATTTCCCTGATGATGAGTAATGTTGAGCATGTTTACATATGTCTGTTGGAGATCTGGGTGTCTTCTTTGGAGAAATGTCTTTTCATATAGTCTGTCCATTGGATTATTTGTTTTTTGGGTGTTATATTTTGTAAGTTCTTTATATATTTTGGATACTAACCCCTTAACAGATATGTCATTTACAATTATCTTCTCACATTCAGTATGTTGTTTTTTAGTTTTGTTCGTTGTTTCCTTTGCTGTGTAGAAGCTTTTTGTTTTGATGAAGTCACAATAGTGACAGACAATTGTCTGTCAAGAGCTCTTGCACTTATATCATCTTGTCTCAAGAAAGCTCAGGTTGAGATTTCTGGCAGTGGATGGCTTATACTGCACTAACCAAATGTGTGACTGGGACCAGTATTTTCCCTTTTTCTGGGTCTCAGTGCTCTCATCTGTACCATGGAAGATTAGATTACAAATTTCAAAAATGTCCTTACAGTTTTGTTCCTAGGAATTTGTGACCAACACTGAGAACATAAAACTGTATGCCATTGGGTAGTGTAGAGAGGGGAGGAAGCAGTTAGAGCTTGTCTCAGAGGCTGTGTGTCACACCTTCATCCCACTCTTTTGACTCCAAATCTCCATTAAAAGAAGTAAAATAGCTTTTCCAGCTTTGGAAATCTTGCTCTGACCTATAAGCCACTGGGTCTCTGGGAAGTGGGACAGCCTGTCCAACCCATATCCTCCAATGTCTTATAGGACTATAAAGGCCTAAGTGGCCAACTGGGCAGGTGGGGAATAGTTGGCCCAGAGACGTCCTCTAGTTCCAGAAGATCTGACCCTGGTGAAAAAAGGGGGTGACTGCCACTCATTCCTGGACAGGTAAGCAGGCTGAGCCAAGCCAGCATGCTCTGGAAAGGCCAGGAATGATGTCATGGGACATTTTGGGCTGCAACAACAGGAAACCACTGAGTGTTTACATTGGCTTGCAGAGCCTAGGCAGCCTGTTTTTTCTTCACTTCCTCAGTCTATCTGTTTCCTCTAATTCAAATACTATGAAGAGGGACTCCTGCCCAGGGCACGGAAAGCGGAAGGGAGGCCCCCAGGAGAAATAACCCCTTCCCCAGCCCAAAGGGCTTTACTTTAGCTGGAGTCCTGCCAAGGACTGACCTTAGGGTAGGGAAAGCAAGGTAGTTAGGACATACTTTGAGTGTTCCACAACTACATGGAAAGAAACTTCAGAATTCTCCCTAAGATTCAGGTCCTAAACCTAGAAGCCATCTTGGAGTTTTCCTAAGATGAAATCAGTCACCTAGTCTTGTAAATTCAATTTAATTTGATCAATTTAATCACTAGTAATTCATATACACAGTGCTGTGTCTGTACGTCTGTGTCAGTAGACAACACAGGCAGTGGTAAGGTACAAAGATGAAAAAAACAACAGTTCATACCCTCAAGGAATTGAGAATAGAGTGGTGGAGTAGCAGTGTGATGTCATTCACCTGTTTCATTCTTTTCATCCCCAAAGTTATTGCCCCAGTTCAGGAACCCCATCACTTCCTACTACATTTAACACTCTCATAATGGGTCTTCCTGTTTCCAATCTTCCCTCCTCCCATGCTTCCTTCATAGTTATACTAGAGTGACTCTGACCCAACTTTCCAGTGCCACTCTCTCCTATCAAGCCTCCTAGGCAGTATGACAAGGGCTCAAAATGTAGTCTTAGTAGCAGGCAGACCCGGGTTTGATTGTCTACCTTATCACTCACCATTTCCTTTTTTAAAAATTTTTTTTATTTATTTATGATAGCCACAGAGAGAGAGAGAGAGAGAGAGGTAGAGACACAGGCAGAGGGAGAAGCAGGCTCCATGCACCAGGAGCCCGACGTGCGATTTGATCCCAGGTTTCCAGGATCGTGCCCTGGGCCAAAGGCAGATGCCAAACCGCTGCGCCACCCAGGGATCCCTCACCATTTCCTATCTAAAAGTGGGCAATGGCTTTGCCTTTCTAAACCTCTACTTCTCTAGCCTCAGTTTCTTCACTGGCAAAATGAAGATAATGACTACCTCTTAGGGTTGTTGTGAAAATTAAATGAAATAATGTATATATGGTGCCCAGTACAGAGTTAGCATTTGGTGAATGACAGCTCTAATTGTTATCTCTCAGATATGCCATGTTATTTTATTTTTTTTTGTTTTAAAGACTTTTTTATGTGTTCATGAGAGACAGAAAGGCAGAGACATAGGCAGAGAGGGAAGTAGTCTCCCCACTGATGTGGGACTTGATCCCAAGACCCCAGGATCACAACCTGAGCTAAAAGCAGACAACCATAGAGCCACCCAAGTGCCCTGCCATGTTCTTTTCTATCTTAATTCCTTTATGCAATCTGAAGCAGGATCATTTTCGTTGAAGAGGACTGAAACTGGTAAGGCTGAGATACCATCTAGGTCAGTGCAATCACCACCTTGAGGCCAGTGAGGATAAACAATGTACCTAAGGATACATAGAGAATGAATATCAAAGTTTCAGCTAGAACCACTACTAGAAGTAGAACTAGGATTCTCCAGAATTCTATTCCAGTCATGGTTCCACTTCACCAACTGCTGGACAGAACTCTTAGCCTTTAAGATGCATCAACTGGCAATGTTACTTTCCTCTGAGAGGTTTTCTCTGTGTGTGTGTGTGTGTGTGTGTGTGTGTGTACTTCCTTCTCTGTGATATACTGTTATTACTACTGTTAGACTACAAGTATTACTGCTGTTAGACTACAATACTATAATTTATTAAGTGTTATTATGTATCAGGTGCTAGTCTGAACACTTTACAAGTTAACTCATTTCACCTTTATCCTACAACTCTTAAAGATAGGTACTATTATTAGACCATTTAATAGATGAAAAGATAGGCTCAGAAAGGTTATATAATTTTCCCAAGATCACACAGCTGCAAGAGACAGGTCCAGATATGAATCTTAGTAGCCTGCCTTCAAACTCATGAGCACTTGAAATGTGGTTACTGTGACAAAGACATTTAACTTCTAATGAATCTAAAGTTAAATTTTAATAGCCACTTAAAGCTTCTGGTTACCATGTTGGACAGAGAAGCTATTGGCTATACTGATTTTCCAGACTCCAAGGGATTTTCCAGACTCCAAGGGACTCCAAGGACAGGTAGTTTACCCACAAATCATATCTAATAAATGTTTGTATTATGACAATGCTCCACACAGTGCATGGCACATCTATAATGTTCAAATTCAGCTACATTAGGAGGCTCTTGTGATTTAGGCAAGATGAAAATCCACACTATGACAGTCACAGTCAAGAGGGACAAAGGGGACATAATTGAGAGATCATTATCATTATCATCACCATTATTATAGATAGTTAGCAAGTATTAAATACTATATGCTAGGCATCTGCTTTAAGTGCTAGCTGAATTAACTCATTTGGTTCTCACAAAAACCTTATGAAGTATTATTATTATCACACATTTTTCAGGTGAGGGCACTGAGGCACAGAAAGTTTAAGTAACTGTAAGTTACAGGGACAGGATATAAGCCAGGAAAAGCTGGCTTTAGGATCCAATCTCTTGGGATGCCTGGGTGGCTTAGTGGTTGAGCGTCTGCCTTTGGCTCAGGGCATGATCCTGGAGACCCGGGATCGAGTCCCACATCAGGATCCCTGCATGGAGCCTGCTTCTCCCTATACCTCTCTCTCTCTCTCTCTCATAAATAAATAAATAAATAAATAAATAAATAAATAAATAAATAAATAAAATCTTAAAAAAAGACACACAGTGAGTTTCAGGGATTATAGTTGATATTTACTGGGTCTGTGATCCTTAATAGAACTATATTAGTTTATTTATTTAATCAATAAACATCTATTATTTTCAATGTACCAGGTACTTTTGCATCCTCTAATTCAATCATCATAATAATCCTCCGAAAGAGATACCACCATTAAGTCCATTTCTAGGATAGAGCACCTGAGATCAGAGAGATTTAGCAATTCATCTTAGGTCACACAACTAGTAAGGAGTCAAGGACAGGTAGTTTACCCACAAAGCCTATCAGTTTACTCATCGGACTACAACACACTGCTTTTGGGCTTAAAATCATACACAGGAACCTCTGCAGGGCCCTTGATCCAGAGGGAGACCTTGAAAAAATAGAGCCACACAGAAAACCCCCAGACTACACCAGGTCTGATATGCACCCCCTTGTACTCTCCATTTCTCATAGTTATAGGGTAGACCTCATAATTGGTTAATATTTGACATATGGGGGAAATAGACACATAGGATCAAGAAGGAAGTCACCCAAGAGCATATAGGCAGTAAAGAAAGGCCCTGGCACCATTGTAACTTAAGAGACCATAGAATAGCACACTGGGGATTAACTTCAGGAAGGGGAAGGGTAGAAGTAGGCATAGAACAAATACTCAATTATTACTTCAAAGCCTGGACAACTGAGGAAGAAGACTCCACCTCCGTGCCATTAAATGAACCCTCACTTGCAACTCCTCCCTGAGCCAAGTATCTGGAGGACAGGAGGCAGAGGAGATAACTCTGTGGTTCACCCTCTCCACCATAAAGGTAGATATATGGAAAATACTCTAAACACTGAAAGGGAATCAAGGTGCAAGTACAGGTGGAAGGAGGCACAGCCCTAACCATTCTATCCTTCCCTGAGGTTCAGGGCAGAATTCTGCCTGCATAGACACCTTCTGCTAAGTGACTCGAAATGTCACAAGGTAAAGAGAGTCATACAAGGAAAGCAGGGGAGGAGTGGGCAGCTCCTGGGTGTGGCTTGGGCTGGGCCTGTCTGTGACTATGAGACTGTGTGCAGGGTCTGTATGACAGTATGGCATGGAGACTGGGAAGGTCTGGGAGGGGAGGAGATACAAAAAGGAATGTGGCAGAGTGAGTGAAGAATCTCTATGCCTAGTTTTGTTGCCAAAAAACAGTGTAACTGTGTATTTCTGAAAGAAATGTTTATCCTTGAGTGGGAGACATGGCTTATCACAAAAATGGCCTGGGTAGGCATATGTATATGTGTGTAAAGTGTTGGGAAGGAAAAGTTGTGTCAGTGTCCGGATGTGCATGCCAGTTTCTGCATGATATTCAAGAACACTAGATATAGAAGGTATGCCTAAGGGAGATGTTATATGTGAGATGTGCAAGAGGAACATGGGGGTGAAGTGTGCAGTATGTGCTGTAAACTGTGGAGTACATTGAAGTGAGGTGTTGGCAGAGGGCATGGTGCACTGACTGTGTGGAGGATACACGAGCTGTGGAAAGTGAATTGGGGCCCCTAGTGAAATTAGCCACATCTGTCTGAATCTCAGCTTTTTTGCTAAGAAATGTGGGTAAGCCCCACCTCTACACATGAAAATTCAGTGAATAAATCCATGTGAAGTGTTCTGCACACAATAGATACTCAAGGTATTATTATTACCATTATTATGGCTGTGAAGTATAGTTACTGACATTTGGGTCCGAGCAGGGCTTCGTTAAATATCTGTCAAACTGAAGAATGAATGACTTGTTTGGTTTGTTTTTACCTGTTTAATACTCCGTAGATACTTAGTTGATAACTAAACTGGGGCTTGAATTGGCCCATTATTTTGTCTATGTTGAAAACTCTGAAATGGGAGCCCTGGAATTCCAAGTGCCACAGAGGGTAAGGTAGGATGAGAGGAGATGGTTGGAAAACAAACCACCCAGGCCTGGACAAAAAGCAGGGGAAAGACAGTACCAGGAGCTCTCCAACCATTCAAGAAACCAAGTCAAGGAGAGGTGAGGGCAGTGCAGTGCCAGGACCCAAGGGAATATTATGAAGAATGAGAAACATTTGAATTCTCTATTTTTGCCTAAGCTCTGCTATTCCAAGGCAGTTCTTGAGTTTCAGGCTTAAGCCCATCTGGGACAAGGCAAAATTGGCCACCTACAAAATAGAGGGTAGAGGGGAGCAAAAACTATTGCAGAGCATCTGCCCACTGCTATGGGCATGCAAAGTATAGTTCTACAACTTAAGTCTTTAGGGCCTGGCCTAGACAGAGGCTTAAGTGGTCACAGACAACAGAAGTTACAAAGTGCCAAGTCCACAACAATGTTAAGACTATAAATTAGGTTTCCTGATTACTCATTTGTTTGTATATTGTCTGTCTCTTCTGACTAGAGTGTTCTTCACAACCATTTCCCCAGAACCTAAAATAGTACCTGGCATGGAGTCAGTATTTCACAAATGGTTATACTAGATCACAGCAGTAAGAGTATAGCTGTTATTATAACTTTTTTTTGTATTTTTATTGTGATTATATATATATATTATATATATAATATATGTGTATAAAATCTCCAATTTAACCACTTTTAAGTATACAAGTAGCACTAAAATTTACATTCAGTGTGTACAATCTTCACCACTTTTTATTCCTTAAACTTTTCATTCGTCCCAAGCAGAAACTCTGCAACCACTTAACAATAACGCTATAATCTTCGAATCCCTCTATCCCTGGTAACCCTTAACCTACTTTCTTTCTCTATGAATTTACCTATTCTGGATATTTCATCTAAGTGGAAGCATACAACATTTGTCCTTTAGTTTCTGGTTTATTTCACATGGTATAATGTCTTCAAGGTTCATCTATGTTATGCCATGTATGAGAACGTCATTTCTTTTAGTGGCTGTATAATATTCCACAGTATGTACATACCCATTTTATTTATCCATTCATTTGTTTATGAATGCTTGAGTTGCTTCCATATTTTTTGGCCATTGTGGTTAATGTTGCAATGAACATGGTGATACAAGTATCTGTTTGAGTCCCTATTTTCAATTCTTCTGAGTATATACATAGAAGTAGAATTGCTAGGTCATATATAATCTTATGTTTGGCTTTTTGAGGAACTGCCAGATTGTTTCCCACAATGGCTTCACCATTTAACATTTCTAACAGCAGTGCATGAGGGTTTGAATTTCTCTAAGACTTTGCCAACATTACTTTCTATTTTCTTTTAAGCTTCTGATATTTGTTTATTGTTGTCATAAAATATACCTAACATAAAATTAACTATCTTAACAATTTTAAGTGTATAATTCAGTAGTGTTAGTATACTCACATTGTTGTGCAAACAATCCCCAGAACTCTTTTCATCTTATAAAAATTCATCTTATAAATTTCAATATAATGAAATTCTATATTCATTATGCAATAATTACTTATTTGCCTATTTCCTGGCAACTACCATTCTACCTTCTGTCCCAATTAATTTAACCACTCTAGATGTCTCATATACAAGGAATCATACAGCATTTGACTTTTTTATGACTGGGTTATTTCACTTAGCATAATGTCCTCAAGCTTCATCCATGGTGGAGCCTGTGTCAGCATTTCCTTCTTTTTAAAAGGTTGAGTAATATTTCATCATGTGCACATACCATATTTTGTGTATCCATTTATTTGATGATGGACACTTGGGTTGCTTCCATATTTTGGCTGTTGTTAACAATGCTGCTATGAACATGAGTATATGAATATCTTATCAAGATTCCACTTTTAATTCTTTTGTATACACCCAGAACTGGAATTGTTGGCTTATATGGTAATTCTATTTTCAATATTTTCAGGAACTGTCATGCTGTTTTTCATAGCAACTATACCATTTTAAATTCCTACCAAGAGGGCACAAGTGTTTTAATTTCTCTACATCCTCACCACACTCCATTCTTCTTGTACTATAGCCATCCTAATGGGTAAGTGATACCTCACTGTGGTTTTGGTTCATATATCCCTAAAGAAGAATGATGTTGAACATATTTTCATGTGTTTGACATTTTATATCTTTTTTGGAGAAATATATATTCAAATTGTTGCTTATTTTTTTCCAGTGCCTCAATATTTTATGTATGTATGTATGTATGTATGTATGTATGTTTAATTTTAATTCCAGTTAGTTAACATACAGTGTTATATTACTGTCAGGTGTACAATATTGTAATTCAGCACTTTCATACATGACCCTTTGCTTATCACAAGTCCATTCCTTAATCCCTATCCTATTTAACCCACCTCCCACCTAACTTCCCTTTGGTAACCATTGGCTTGTTCTCTAGAATTGTTTGTTTCTGGATTTCAATCTCTCTCTTTCCCTCTCTTACTCTTTTCCTTTGCTTATTTATTTTGTATATTAAATTCCACATATGAGTGAAATCATGCAGTGTTTGTCTTTCTCTGATTTATTTCATTAGCATTATACTCTCTAGCTCCATATATGTCATTGCAATTTCTTTTGCTTATATTTTATTTTTTATTTTATTTTTTGTATATTTTTTATAGGAGTTCAATTTGCCAACATATAGTATAATACCCAGTGCTAGGGTTGCTCAGTGGTTTGGTGCCTGCCTTTGGCCCAGGGCATAATCCTGGAGTCCCAGGATCGAGTTCCACGTTGAGCTCCTTGCATGGAGCCTGCTTCTCCCTCTGCTGGTGTCTCTGCCTCTCTCTGTGTGTCTGTCATGAATAAATGAATAAAATCTTAAAAAAAAAACCCAGTGCTCATCCCATCCCTCCGCCCTCAATGCCAGTCATCCAGTCACCCCATCCCTCCGCCCACCTCCCCTTCCACTACCCTTTGTTCCAGAGTTAGGATCTCTCATTTTCTGTCACCCTCTATGATATTTCACACTCATTTTCTCTTCTTTCCCCTTTAATCCCTATCACTATTTTTTATATTCCCCAAATAAATGAAACCATATAATGTTTGTCCTTCTCCAAGGACAAACTTGACTTACTCCACACAGCATATTACCCTCCAGTTCTATCCACGTTGAAGAAAATGGTGGGTATTTGTCATTTCAAATGGTTGAGTAACATTCCATTGTATATATAGACCACATCTTTATCCATTCATCTTTCGATGGATGCCAACGCTCCATCCACAGTTTGGCTATTTTGGACATTGCTGCTATAAACATTGGGGTGCAGGTGTCTCGGTTTTCACTGCATCTGTATCTTTGGGGTATCCCCAGTAGTGCAATTGCTGGGTTGTAGGGTAGCTCTATTTTTCACTCTTTGAGGAACCTCCACACAGTTTTCCAGAGTGGCTGTACCAGTTTACATTCCCACCAACAGTGCAAGAGAGTTCCCCTTTCTCCACATCCTCTCCAAAATTTGTGGTTGCCTGCATTGTTAATTTTCACCATTCTCATTGGTGTAAGGTGGTAACCCATTGTGGTTTTTATTTGTATTTCCCTGATTTGCCTATTTTTTAAATTAGGTTTTTCTTGTCTTTTTGTTGGTGAATTGTAAGAGTTCTTTATATATTCTGAACATTAAACCCTTATGACATATGTGATTTGCAAATGTTTTCTGTTTTTATGTAAGTTATTTTTTTCAGTTTATTGATAATGTCCTTTGATGCACATAAGGTTTTAATTTTGATGCTGTCCAATTTATCTACTTTAAATTTTGGTGCTTTTGGTGTTATATTTAAGAATACCAAATCCAAGATCATGAAGATTCACCTGTATGTTTTTTATAAAGGTTTTTTTATATTTTTAGCTTTTATATTTAGGCCATTGATATTTTTTTACTTGGTTTTTGTATCTGGTATGAGGTTAGGGTCCAATTGCATTCTTTTGTATGTGGAAGTCCAATTGTACCAGGGTCATCCATTTAAAAACTATTTTTCTCCCACTGAATGAATGGCCTTGGTACTCTTGTCAAAAATCAATTTTGTATGCATTTATTTCTAGACTTTCAATTCTATTCCATATTCTATATGTCTATACTTATGCCATTGCCATACTCTTGATTACTGTATCTTTGTAGTAAGCTTTTTATTGTAGTAAGTTTTAAAATAGGGAAAAGCTCACTCCAGCTTTCTCCTTCTACTTTTTTCAAGAATTTTTTGGCTTGCAATTGTATATAAATTTGAGGACTGGCTTTTCCCTTTCTTCAAAAAAGATTGTTGGAACTTGGTAGGGATTGCCTTGAATCTGTAGGTTGTTGGGGTGGTAATATTGATATTTTAACAATATTAAATCTTCATACTAATTAACATGGGGTGTTTTCCGTTTGTTTAAATCTTGTTAATTTTCTTTCAGCAAAGTTTTGTAGTTTCCGTGTACATTTATTTCACCTTGTTGGTTAAATTTATTTCCTGAGTATTTTATTCTTTTATATGTTATTTTAAGTGGAATTCCTTTCATAATTCCCTTTCTTTGATTGTTCATTGCTGGTGAATAAAAATACAAATGATTTTTATGTTGATATTGTATCCTACAACTTGGCTGAACTTGTGTATTAGCTCACTAGGTTTTTTTTTGTGAATTCTTTGGGATTCTTTAAAGATT
Organism: Canis lupus dingo; assembly: GCF_003254725.2. NCBI lineage: Eukaryota > Metazoa > Chordata > Mammalia > Carnivora > Canidae > Canis > Canis lupus. The sequence continues at coordinate 50,560,594 of NC_064281.1, forward strand.
TTATTTATTTGTTCATGACAGAGAGAGAGAGAGAGAGTCAGAGGCACAGGAAGAGGGAGAAGCAGGCTCCGTGCAGGGAGTCAGATGTGGGACTCGATCCTGGGACTCCAGGATCACATCCTGGGCCGAAGGCAGGCGCCAAACCGCTAAGCTAGGATCCCCAATTATTTGGGATTTTTCTCTATGTGGGATTATGTCATTTGTGAATAAAGATAATTTTATTCTTTTACTTTTCAATTTGGTCGCTTTTTATTTCTTTCTTTGTGTGTGATGTTCCTCTAGCTAGAACTTCCAGTACAATATTGAATTGCAGTGGTAAAAGACAGCATTTTGGCCTTGTTCCAGATTTTGAGAGGAAACCTTTCAAGTCTCTTACACCAGAGTATGATGTTAGCTGTGATTTTTTCATAAATATAATTCCCCATGTTGACAAAGTTCCCTTCTATTCCGAGTTTTTGAGTGTTATTTTTTTATTATGAAAGGATGTCATTTTGTGAGATACCTTTTCTGCCTCAATTGAAATGATTATATGATTTTTCTTTTCATTCTATTAATGTAATATATTACATTATTGATTTTCTTATTCTTTGATCCATTTGTTTTTTAAGATTATGCTGTTTAAGTTCTACAAATTTGCAACATTTACATTTTTCTTTTGTTATTGATTTCTAGCTTCATTCCATTGTTGTTGGAAAAGAAAGTTTGTATGTTTGTATGTCAATCTTTTCAAAAGTTATTGGGACTTCTCTTGTGACCTAACACATGGCTTATCCTGGAGAATGTTCCATGTACACTTGAGAAGAATGTGCATTCTGCTGTTGTTGGGCGGAGTATTCTCTATATGTCTGTTAGGTTAGTTGGTTTACAGTGCTATGCAAGTCTTCTATTTCTTTATTTTCTGTCTAAATGTTCTATTTATCGTTGAAAGTATGATATTAAATTTTTCATTATTATTTTACAGCTGTTTATTTCTCACTTTAATTTTGTCAATGTTTGCTTCATATTTTATTGGCTCAATTGTTTGGTGTATATATATTCATAATTATTATATGTCCTTGATAGATTGACTCTCTACCAAAATATAATTTGCTCCTTTGTCCCTTGAAGTCTAATACTCATAACCAGCTAATTTTGGTTGCTATTTTCACAAAACATCTTTTCCCATCTTTTCACTTTCAGTCTATCTGTGTCTTTGGACATAAAGTGAATCTTTTGTAAACACGATGTAGTTGAGTCATGTTTTCAAACCATTTCATTAATCTCTGCCTTTGGGTAGTTTGATATATTTATATTTAATGTAATTACTATTTTCTTATTTGTCACTCATTTTCTCCATTACTGCCTACTTATATGTTCAGTGTTTTTTGAGAAAAATTGTTTTCAGCTCCTTCTCTTTTGTTTCTGTGTATATTCATTAGGTATTATTTTGTGGTTACCATGGGGATTCCATTTAACAATCTAATTTGAAGTGTTACCAACTTAACTTCAATATTATTCAAAAACTCTACTAAGATACAACTCTGTCGCTTTGTGTTATGGCTTTCACAAATCACAGCTTTATAGGTTGTGTGCTCAATAATGTAAATTTACAATTATTTTAATACATACATCTTTTAAATAATGTAGGAAATAAAAACTAGAGTTAAAAGCCAAATACACAATAATATTGGCTTTTATGTTTGCTCATCTATGGACCTTTATCAGAAATGTTGATTTCTTCATACGATTTCTACTTACTGTTTAATGTCCTTTTTATTTCAATGCCAAAGACTCCCTTATAGGGCAAGTCTAGCATTAACATATCACCTCAGCTATTGTTTATCTGTAAATGCCTCAATTTTCCTCTTATTTTTGAAGGAGAGTTTTGCAAAATTCTTGGTTGATAGGTTTTTTAGCAATTTAAATACAATGTTCATTTAAAAAATATATCTTACAGGTTTTTTATGTAGTTGAAAACTGGACATTTGAATATTATAATGTGGTAAATCTGGAAATCTGATTTTTCTACTTCCCCAAGGTTTGCTCTTTTGTTGATTGCTGAAGGGACTATTATATATGTTTAGTGAGTATTCCAAACTATTTTTGGAAAGACTGAATTCCTTATTATGTATGGTCTCTGAAGTTTCTATTTCCTTAGCTCATGTTTGGCTAGTGTTTTGACATATTTCCTTGAATGCCAGGAGCTAAAAACAAAAACAATAACAAAAACAACAACAACAACAACAAAAGAAAAAACATCTTCCATTTTAAAAAATCCAAAATACAAAACCTGTGTCCCAATATTTGTAGATTGGCTCTGTTCTGGGTCCATCCAACACTTATCTAGGATTTCACTGAGCCTGAGGTGAACATTTAGAGTCTTAGTTATAAATGAGGCAAAATAGAGGCAAGTTATTTGCATTTGTCCTTCAGAAAGCCCCCAGAGAACTTAGAACAGGCATTCAACAGGATCTGGACACTTTCAGAGGATGAGTTCTGTAGCAACTTCCTCCCAGTGATCCACTGAAGTTCCTGAAAGATGGCTTGGTTACTAAGAGAAAATGGCAGTGGAGTAGGAGGACCCTAGGCTTGCCTTATCTCATGAACACAACTGGATACTAAAAATCATCATCCTAAGTGCACCAGAAATAGGCCTGAAGACTGACAAAACAAACACCACAACTAAAGGGAGAGAAGATGCCTCATTGAAGAAGGAAGGAAATACAGAGATGGTGCTTAGGGGAGAAACAGATCATGGGTGCTGTGTAGGGGAGGGAGCCCTGGTCATGGAGAATGGAGAGAGAGAGAGAGAGAGAGACAGATAGAGAGAGAGAGAGAGACAGAGAGAGAGAGGCAGAAGTAGAACATTTCCCCAAAATTATTGGCTTGGAAAAACAAGAGAGGCAGAATTTCATGAATTCTTACAGCCAGTGGGGCTTGAAGCCTGGAGTTTCAAGATCAGTGGGTTTGGCTGGAATAGAGCCTGGAGGGCACTGTGCTGCTCCTAGAAAGAAGGCAGGCAAAAAAGCTGGGACAGACAGCTTGGAAACAGCAATCTGCAGAGTGCCTGGGGCACACAGTGTGGAGATTACTCACTCTTCTCCGAGCACCTCACTGAGAGGCAGTGTTCATTGAGACACCTCCCTGGAAACAAAGAGTTTCTGGTGCCATTACCATTCCCCTCTTACCCTTCAACATAAACAGAACAACTTTTGGGAAGGAGAACAGCATTGGCACTGGCTGCCTATGCTTATACAAAACCCCATGTTCCAGTGTTCTGTGGGACTGCCCTTCTCACTCAAGCTTGCCTCAGTCCCATCACAGAAAGTGCTTTCCCTAGAAGACCTCACCACACCCCAGACACATCTCTGGGCCAGAGACTTCTGCATGGCCTCAGTTCTGGTGGAGTTTGTGTCAGGTCTCATTTCACAAGCAGACCAGAGCACACCTAAGTAAAACTTACCACATTCAGGCCTGGGACCAATCACTGCCCATAGCAGCCAAGGACAGCCCCTGCAGACAACTGGCCTGAAGGTTAGAGCAGCAGAAACACAATAGCAGAGCACATGCAGCACACACCAGAGACACTCCCTGAAGCGCCAGACCCTGGGCACTACATGATATCTTCTTCATAAGACCACTACTTTTAGGAGCAGGAGACATAACCAGATTTTCTAACACAGAGTAGAAGGATGAGACTTAGACAAAATGTAAATATGGAGGAATTTATCCCAAATGAAAGAACAAGATAAGGTCCAGGCCAGAGATCTAAGTGAAACAGATATAACTAGCATGCCTGATGGAGAATGTAAAGCAATAATCATAAAGTTACTCACTAGACTTGAGAAAAGAATAGAAGACATCAGTGTGACCCTCACCACAGAGATAAGAAAATTTAAAAAGAAATTAATCACAAATGAAGAGTTCAATAAACACAATTAAAAACACGCTTGATGATTGCATTGTAACAGCAGGCTGGATGAAGCAGAAGAATGAATTACTGGCCTAGTAATGCCAAAGTAATGGGAAATAATGAAGCTAAATAAAAGAGAGAAAGAAGGGGTGCCTGGGTGGCTCAGTGGTTGAGCATCTGTCTTCAGCTCAGGTCGTGATCCTGAGGTCCTGGGATCAAGTCCTAGGTCAGGCTTTCTACAGGGAGCCTGCTTCTCCCTCTGCCTGTGTCTCTGCCTCTCTCTATATATCTCTCATGAATAAATAAATAAAATCTTTAAAAGAGAGAGAGAATTATGCACAAGAGAATAGGCTTAAGGAACTCACTGTTCATCAAACATAATAATATTTGTATTACAAGAGTCTCAAGAAGAACAGAGAGAAAAGGGGGCAGAATAGTGAAAGGGAATAAAAGGGAAAGGAGAGAAAATGACTGGGAAGTATCAGTGAGGGTGACAGAACATGAGAGACACCTAACTCTGGGAAGCAAACAAGGGGTGGTGGAAAGGGAAGTGGGGGGGTTGGGGTGACTGGGTGACGGGCACTGAGGAGGGTACTTGATGGGATGAGCACTGGCTGTTATGCCATATGTTGGCAAATTGAACTCCAATAAAAAAATATATATTATATATAATATATATATAATAAAATAAAATCTAAACAAACAAACAAAGGGGGAAAAAGAGGGGGGGAAACTCAAGAAGAACACTTTTATCTTTGGAGAACAAAATGATGGTTATCAGAGGAGAGGTGGGGGGAAGGGTTAAATAGTTGATGGGACTAAGGTGGACACTTGTCATGAGCAATTCATGATGTGTAGAAGTGTTAAATCACTAAATTGCATACCTGGAACTAATATTACTCTGTATGTTAACTAACTGGAATTCAAATAAAAACTTAAAAAATAAACTTAAAACTTTTTCATCACTATAAAAGTAAATCCTATGTACCTGATCAGTCTCTTCCCACTATTATTACAAAGATGAAGATGATATTGTTCCCACCTTCAAAATGTTTATTTTCTTTTGGAATAATGTCAATCCAGATTCCTGAGTGGAGGAGGCATGAAGCAGACCCAATACTGGGTATAGAAGTTGGCCAGGGAAGACTTCTCAGTAAAGGTGATCTTTAAACTAAATTCTTCAGTTAGCTTAGCTAAGCAAAGGAAGGGGTGACAAGGATGCATTTCAGACAGAGAGTGAATATAGATTATGGGGACAGGATTTTAATATGGCTGTAGGTCAAGGATATAAAGGTGGAGAGAAGCCAGAGTCTAGGGAGAACATGGAAGGGTTGAAGCAAGGACCTATGTACTACAAAAAATTTAAAATTAACCTGATAAGCACCAAGGAGCCATATAATCCCTAAAAGCAACATTTGGACAGGTGGGAGACTTTCATGGTGCCCACCTCTCAGAGGTTCCTGTCCAGACTCCTTCCAGCTACTTCCTGGGTCCCTAATGGCCTGGCCACGCTCCCTTTTCAAGGGTTTCTGTTATAAAGAGCTCTTTACATATTAGACATATTTATGATTCCTCTCTAACACATCACCAAACAAAGCCCAAATAAGGCCATAAAAAATTAATCACATCTCAGTTCTTATTATGACAATAAAGTCAGATTTCCATTTCTTAACTCTGCTCTAGTTTCTCCTGTTTTTTCTCTCGGCTTCTCTCGGGCTTTCTTGCTCTCTCCTCTTGTTCCTGCCCTAATAAAATTCAGAGAGCCTCGCTTATCTCATCTGTACTAGGCACTGTGTTCACCTTAATGGTCTGACATTTCCTAAAGCTACTTGTAATAATCGGAAATATTCTTACACTCACAGTTTCTAGTTGCTTATTCGTCTGCAAATCTCACCAGAATGCTAGCACAATGGGTAATAGTTCCATTTTATTAAAAATGAGGCCAAGTTTCAGAAAGTTTAAGTCTGTACCAAAGGTTACACTGTATTTCAGGAGTAGAGTTAGGCTTTAAACCTACATGGTTCAATGCCTTACCACCAAACCAGATATCTTTTCTTCACATTTTTGCCCAAATCTCTTTGCTTTCTCCCCAGCTGGTTCTCACAATTCCCAAAAGAGGTCTTTGCTAAAAAGTTTCTACTTGTTCAGGGACCCTGGCAAAGATGACTGAGAAGGGACAGTTAAAAGAGGCATATAAACAGGCCCAGAAGGGGAGCATGTGTTTTCTATCACCTTACCCTAATATCCAGAACTATGGTGGCAGGTCAGGTGAAGACCTTTAAAGGCCCTAAATGATGAGTAGATTCTACTTCTTTATAATTAAAAAAACAAAACAACAAAACAATAATAAACCATTGAAATCAATGTAAAGAAGTTTATTAATATTCTGATATTACTTATTTGAAGTCTTTTTAAATATCAAATAGGAAAATGTTCTCACTTAGGGGGCCATTTTTTAAAGATTTTATTTATTTCATGATAGGCACAGGGAGAGAAACAGAGGCAGAGACACAGGCAGAGGGAGAAGCAGGCTCCATGCAGGGAGCCTAATGTGGGACTCGATCCCGGGACTCCAGGATCATGTCCTGGGCCAAAGGCAGGTGCTAAACCGCTGAGCCACCCAGGAATCTCCCCGGGGCCATTTTTTGTATAATTACTGTGAGGGTGACTATTGGCCTATCTGCAGTACATGGTGGGTATGAATGCCTAATGACAGAACCATGCAAATATGAAGGCTGCTTGGGCTCACTGGCATGCTTATCTTCGTGTTTCAGTTGGTCATACCTCTAGGAGATCTTGCCTGCTCCCACCCCTGAGGAATTAGGTTCCATAGGGACTACCTCTAGGCTTCAATTCAGGCCTCTAGCCACAGGCTATTGGATGATGCAAAGGTTCAGAACAGAACAAAGAACTGAGCCTCTTTCTCTTTTCTTTTTTTTTTTAAAGATTTTATTTATTTATTCATGACAGAGAGATAGAGAGAGAGACAGAGACAGAGACAGAGGGAGAAGCAGGCTCCGAGCAGGGACCCCAACGTGGGACTCAATCCCAGGTCTCCAGGATCACACCCAAGGCTGAAGGTGACGCTAAACTGCTGGGCCACCGGGGCTGCCCCTCTTTCTCTTTTCTCTGGCTCTCATTCTCCCTTTTTCTCTGCCTGTCTCTGACTCTATGTATCTGTTTTGCACTTTCTTTTTCTTTTTTCTTGCCCTCTCTATTTATTTCTATATCTGAGTCTTTCTCCTTCTTTGCCTCAGTCCATTTTTCCTTTTTCTTATCCTTCTGTTTCTATTCTTATGTTCTTTCCTTCTCTATTTTTCTCATATCTCAGTGTCTCTTCCTTTAATTCTTGACCTTTGTGGGCATGTGTCTTGGTCCCAACTTTTCCCTGTCTTATTTTCTTTATCATCCCAGAACCCACAGGGACTTTTAGAGAGGATTGACTGCTATATTTTGGGCTATCTCCTTTCTAGGAGAGTTAGGGATGGGGACTTAGGGCTAAATTTGAACTTTTCAGGCTTGGGTGGGGCCTCCAAGCAGACAACTAAGGAAGGAGCGAAAACTGGCTTATTTAGTAAGAGGATGGAGCCTGTGGTGGGAACTTGGCAAAGACTGTGAGTTCCAACGTTCAGTCACTGTCCTGGCCCTGCCTTCTCTGACTGAGGCCTTGAGGCTATTTTTAGATGCTTTCAAAATATACCAGAAAGCTCCTACCCCTCCCTCCATTCAGTCTGGGATGCCAGAAGATTCACAGGTGATAAAAGAACTGAGACCTGATTTCTATTCTTCCCTAGCTACTACCAGCCCTGAGAAAATAGTAGTAACACTGCCCCCAGAGTGGGTCTTGAATGGAGAGGGGAGGAGTAGTAATAGATTATGAGCCAGCCAGAGAGTAGGAAGGAGGTTAATAAAGTGCTTCAAATCCCAAGACCACAGTGTCTCAGCTGAGAGGGATCCTAGAGGTCAGTTGGTCTTTTTCCCCTCATTATGTATATATAGAGAAGGCTGAAAAGGGTGCTATTAATGTCTTTTAAAAGGAAGGGAGAAAAAAGAATTTCTCAGACCCACCCCCCTCACCTTTACTCTAGTTTACTATTTCTGGCATGGATTGTTGTAATAGCTTGGCTTTTCTGCTTCCAGACTCTCCCTGGGCAATCTAGTGTCCATACTAGCCAGAGAAACCTATTATATTTTGAGGGTGGAGGTTGGAGTGAAGGGCCAACTCCGTGTCACTTCTGCTTAAAGACTTCTCTAAGCTCTACAGTATTTTGATACAATCTAAAACCCCTTAGCCTGACACACAAGCCTAAGCATGTTTATGATTTAGCCTCCACTTACTTTTCCAAATTCTTTCCTTATTTCTTCCCTTGCTTTATTATTTAGCACTTATCACCATCTAATTTACTACATATTAGACTGATTTGTCCTTCTCCGATTGACTTATTTCACTCAGCATAATACCCTCCAGTTCCATCCCATTAGAATGTAAGGTCCATAGGGCAGTGATTTTTCTACACAGCTGTACCCTATACTAATACAGCACCTATCACATCATAGGTTTTTGATAAAATATTCACTGAATAAAGTTCAACAGATGATAGCCATAAATTCACCTATGTAGTTGAGACTGTAAATACACTCAGTGCTGACCAGCTGATTTGTTTGTTTGTTTCTTTGGTACAAAACTGCTTCAATTACTACAGATTTTTATGGTTGATGTATGGTCCCATACTTCTGACTTGTGTACTTGCTGTTCCTTCTGCCTGGCATTAGTTTCCCCCTCCCGGTTCTATGTGGGAAACTGCCTCTTATTCTTCAAGTCTCATGTCAAGCTCCACCTTTTTGTAAAATTTTTCTGCTTCTGCAGTGCTGGATTAGATGTCCCTCCTCCATTCTCTCATAGTCTCTCTGTCATTGTATTTATCACTCTGTGACTTGGTCATCTATTTGTACACCTTCTTCCGTTAGTAAATTGTAAACACTTTGAGGGATCAGGACTTGATGTTGGTATCCGTAGTGCCCAGCACAGTGCCTGGAATTCAGTAGGAGCAGCTGTAATCAGACAGAGCTGAATTTAAATCCAACTGTGGAAGGAGCCTCGGTGTCCATCGAAAGATGAATGGATGAAGAAGATGTGGTTTATGTATACAATGGAATATTACTCAGCCATTAGAAATGACAAATACCCACCATTTGCTTCAACATGGATGGAACTGGAGAGTATTATGCTGAGTGAAATGAGTCAATCGGAGAAGGACAAACATTATATGTTCTCATTCATTTGGGGAATACAAATAATAGTGAAAGGGAATAGAAGGGAAGGGAGAAGAAATGGGTAGGAAATATCAGAAAGGGAGACAACATAAAGACTCCTAACTCTGGGAAACGAACTAGGGGTGGTGGAAGGGGAGGAGGGCGGGGGGTGGGGGTGACTGGGTGGCAGGCACTGGGTGTTATTCTGTATGTTGGCAAATTGAACTCCAATAAAAAATAAATTTACTATTAAAAAAAGAAAGATGAAAGGATAAAGAAGATGTGGTCTATGTATACAATGGAATATTACTCAGCCATTAGAAATGACAAATACCCACCATTTGCTTCAACGTGGATGGAACTGGAGGGTATTATGCTGAGTGAAATAAGCCAATTGGAGAAGGACAAACATTATATGTTCTCATTCATTTGGGGAATATGAATAATACTGAAAGGGAATAGAGGGGAAGGGAGAAGAAATATCAGAAAGGGAGATGGAACATGGAAGACTCCTAACTCTGGGAAACGAACTAGGGGTGGTGGAAGGGGAGGAGGGTGGGGGGTGGGGGTGACTGGGTGGCAGGCACTGAGGGGGGCACTTGACGAGATGTATGTTGGTAAATTGAACACCAATAAAAATACATTTATTATTAAAAAAATAAATCCAACTGTGCTAATTTATAGCTGTGTGATCTTGTACAACCTACTTAACCCTGCTGAGTCTCAGTTTCTTTTTTTTTAAGTTTTTATTTGTTTATTCATGAGACACACACACACACACACACACACACACACACAGAGGCAGAAACACAGGCAGAGGGAGAAGCAGGCTCCATGCAGGGAGCCCGATGTGGGACTGGATCCCGGGTCTCCAGGATCATGCCCTGGGCTGAAGGCGGCGCTAAACCGCTGAGCCACCTGGGCTGCCCTGAGTCCCAGTTTCATATCCTGTAACACAGGCATCATGATACTTACCACATGGGGTTATGGTAAGGATTAAATGAAATAAATACATGCATAAAGTGCTGTAATAAATATGTAGACCTCTCATTATCTCACTTGCTCATTATGAGGAAGTAGGACAAGTATTATGAGCTCCATTTTTCAGAGACCCTGAGAAGTGAAGGTGAATTTTCAGGTTGCAGAATAAATAAGTGGCAGAGCCACGACCCCATTATGAGTATTCCAAATTGGAAGCTTGCTTTCTTTCTGGGAAGTAAGAAGGCTATGGACTCCAGGGCTCAGGTTGTGATTCCATGGTCCTAGGATTGAGTCCCACATCAGGGTCCCCATGGGGAGCTTGCTTCTCCCTTTGCCTGGGTCTCTGCCTCTCTCTATGTCTCTCATGAATTAAAATAAAATCTTTTTTAAAAAGGAAGATATTCCTATGGGTAACAGTTACATCCCAGAATTCCCTAACAAATAGCATACCTGGGAGCCTGAGAACATATAAGCAGCTATTAACATATTCTCAGTTTATGAGCTTTCATCTGGCAGTCATCCAGCAGAAAGCAGAGGAGAGTGGATACCAGGTAGTGAGTTATTATGGAGGGCAGAGGTTGGAGAAGGAAAGAGTTAGTATCTAGAATGAGCGCCTAATGTATCAAAAGTAAATACAGATTGATATTTTTGTAACTTTGGCAGGATAAGACAGAAATAACAAAATGAATACTGATAAAGGTTGATGATATAAAAATTCAAAAATATATTTTATGCTGCAAAAATTGAAATCAGAAGACAAAGGACAAACTAGGGACAAATTTAAAAGATATTCAACATAAAAGGGACTGCCATCCTTAAAACAGAGAAATTTTATAAATCAATAATTAAAAGATAATACCTCAGGAAAAATTGAACAATGGAAATAAAAAGATTTATAAAAGAAGAAATATAAATGATTATATGAAAAGATGCTTAACCTCATTAGTAACTAATAAATGAAAATAAAGATTAAGAGGATTTTTTTGGTGTAGCATATTGGCAAAGATTATGATGACTGATACCAAGTGTTGATGGGTATGCAGGATAAAAGAACTTGCATGCACTGATCATAGAAATGGAAGTTAGACAATTTCTCTGAGGATTGTTTGGTGATACGTATCAAAATTTAAAATTTGCTTACCCTTTGACCAACTGAGGAATAAATGTGGACCAGTGTGTAGAGATATATACATAAGATGTATGATGTGTATTCATATATGTATGAATACATCACATTTTTTTCAGATTCTAAAGAATTTAGCTTAATTAATTTATTTTTTGTATACTTTTTATTGGAGTTCGATTTACCAACATATAGTATAACACCCAGTGCTCATCCTGTCATGTGCCCACATCAATGCCCGTCACCCAATCACCCCATTCCTCTGCCCACCTCCTCTTCCATTACCTATCATTCGTTTCCCAGAGTAGGGAGTCTCTCATGTTCTGTCACCCTTTTTGATTTTTCCCACTCATTTTATTTCCTTTCTCCTATGATCGCTTTCACTATTTTTTATATTCTCCATATAAATGAAACCATATAATGTTTGTCCTTCTCCAATCGACTTACTTCACTCAGCATAATACCCTGCAGTTCCATCCACATCGAGGCAAATGGTGGGTATTCGTTGTTTCAAATGGCTGAGCAACATTCCATTGTATATATAGACCACATCTTCTTTATCCATATCTTTTGAAGGATGCCGAAGCTCCATTCACAGTCTGGCTATTGTGGACACTGCTGTTATAAACATTGGGGAGCAGGTGTCTCAGTTTTCACTGCATCAAAATCCTTGGAGTAAATACCCAGTACTGCCATTGCTGGATCATAGCATAGCTCTATTTTTCACTCTGAGGAATCTCCACAGTTTCCAGAGTGGTTGTACCAGTTCACATTCTCACCACCACCAACAAGAGGGATCCCCTCCCTCTAAATCCTCTCCAACATCTATTGTTTCCTGTCTTGTTAATTTTCACCATTCTCAATGGTGTGACGGGTATCTCATTGTGATTTTGATTTGTATTTCCCTGATGGCAAGCGATGTGGAGCATTTTCTCATGTGTTTGTTGACCAGGTCTATGTCTTCCTCTGTGAAATTTCTGTTCATGTCTTTAGCCCATTTCATGATTGGATTGTTTGCTTCTTTGCTGTTGAATTTAATAGGTTCTTTATACATCTTGGATACTAGCCCTTTACCTGATAGGTCATTTGCAAATATCTTCTCCCATTGTAGGTTGTCTTTTAGTTTTGTTGACTGTTTCTTTTGCTGTGCAGAAGCTTTTTATCTTGATTAAGTCCCGACAGTTCATCTTGGCTTTTTTCCTTTGCCTTCATAGATGTATCTTGCAAGAAGTTGCTGTGGCCAACTTAAAAACGCGTGTTGCCTGTGTTCTCCTCTAGGATTTTGATGGATTCTTGTCTCACATTTAGATCTCTCATCCATTTTGAGTTTATCTTCGTGTATGGTGTAAGAGAATGGTCTAGTTTCATTATTCTGCATGTTTTTCCAGCACCATTTATTGAAGAGACTGTCCTTTCTCCAGTGGATAGTTTTTCCTGCTTTGTCGAATATTAGTTGACCATAGAGTTGAGGGCCCATTTCTGGATTCTCTATTCTGTTCCATTGATCTAGGTGTCTGTTTTTGTGCCAGTACCATACTGTCTTGATGATCACAACTCTGTAATACAACTTGAAATCTAGCACTGTGATGCTCCCGGCTCTGATTTTCTTTTTCAATATTCCCCTGGCTATTCAGGGTCTTTTCTGATTCCACACAAATCTTAAGATGATTTGTTCCAACTCTCTGAAGAAAGTCCATGGTATTTTGATAGGCCTTGCATTAAATGTGTAAATTACCCTGGATAATATTGACATTTTCACAATATTAATTCTTCCAATCCATGAGCATGGAATATTTTCCCATCTCATTGTGTCTTCCTCAATTTCTTTCAGAAGTGTTCTGTAGTTTTTAGTGTATAGATCCTTTACTTCTTTGGTTAGGTTTATTCCTAGGTATCTTACGCATTTGGGTGCAATTGTAAAAGGCATTAATTCCTTAATTTCTCTTTCTTCAGTCTGATTGTTAGTGTATAGAAATGCAACTGATTTCTGGGCATTGATTTTGTATCCTGCCACACTGCCAAATTGCTGTATGAGTTCTAGCAATCTTGGGGTGGAGGCTTTTGGGTTTTCTACGTAGAGTATCATGTCATTGGCGAAGAGGGAGAGTTTGACTTCTTCTTTGCCAATTTGAATGCCCTTTTTTGTTTTTGTTGAATTTAAGATTCTTATTTGTAGTGTGATCATGGCCAAGTGACCTCACTTTTTTGAGCCTCAGTTAACTTATATGTCAAATAAGGATTGTTACCTATTCCATCTAACTTAAATATTCATAGGAGTGAATGAGATAATGATTTGAAATTAGCTTTGTTTTCACTTGAGGGTGTTTAACATATTGGTTTCATAGATTTTTAGAACATAGGAATCTCTTCCTCAACCTCCCAGAGTGTGGGTTCCTCCAACATGTTTGCTCACACATCTCCAATTATGACTTCAGTACTTTTTTCAAGGGAGAGAGACAGAGGGAGAGGGAAAGAGAGAATCTTAAGCAGGCTCCATGCCCAATGCAGAGCCTGATGTGGAGCTTGACTCAGGGCTTGATCTCAGAATCTTGAGATCGTGATCTGAGCCAAAATCAAGAGTTGGATACTTAACCAACTCAGCCACCTAGGTGCCCCATGACTTCAGTACTTATTCAGTGACTCTCCAGTTTTAGACAGATATGATAAGAACCTTATTCCTTGCATCTCATTGTAGATTTCTCCCAGCTCTGTCCTTTAAAGCCATATAGAGCCCATTTCTTAAGGTGACCATTCTTAACAGTGACATTCTATGTGTTTGAATTTGGATGATCAAGTCCAAACACATAGGCAACATCCTTCTGAATCCTTCAAAATCAAACAATCTCAGATCCTCTAACTATTTCTCATGCATCCTGGGTTCCAGGCCCTCCCCAACTAGCTCACTCTCCTATGGATATACCTCAATGTGTGTGTCTCCTCTTAAAGTGGGGGAACTACAGAGGCATATAGTTTTTTAGATGAGGCATGAGTAGGGAAGAAGACAGGACTGTCTTTTCCTCCTGGAGCTTAGTCTTCTAGGTTTGAATTAACTCTCTTGGAAACCACAGCTCACTGCTAATGTTTATGAAGTTTATTATCAAGTAAAGCATCAGAGGTCTTTCTTTTCAATTATTTTATTTCATTTTATTTTATTTACAGTGTTATGTTAGTTTCAGGTATGTAATATAGTAATTCAACAATTCTATACATCACCACAGAAATCTTTTTAGCCATGGTACTGCTAAGTCACATTTCCCCCATTTTTCCTCATAACGTTGACTCTTTGGACTCCAGCACAAATATTACAGTTTGTTCTACTTTTATGTTTTACCATTATTTGGGCTTGTCACAAACTTTTTGGATCCTAACTCTATTGCTCAACCTATCCAAATTCTCTCTTAGATTCTTCTTTTTTTCTCTTTTGTTCTTTTCTTCCCTCTCTTCCTCTTCTTACTCCTATTCATGTTTCTTTTTTTCTTTTTCTTTTTACCATTTTATATAATTACAGTAGTAATTCAGGTTAATTGAAAAAAATAAATAATATAGAAATATATACACAAAGAAGAAAAAAATTTCTCTTTCATTTTTAATCCCAGTTCCCTTTCTGGAGATAACAACCGGTATCAGTTTACTGTGCATATTTCTCCTTTTCTGGGGACTTACATAGGTATAAACACATGGATTTTTAAATAAATATTTTATTTATTTATTCATTAGAGACACAGAGAGAGAGGCAGAGACACAGAGCGAGAAGCAGGCCCTATGCAGGGAGCCCAATGCAGGACTTGATCCCAGGACTCTGGGATCACGCAACACATGGATATTTTCATTCATAAATAGTATCATTCTATTCATATTGTTCTGTAACTTCATAGTCATAGTAGTTCTTTTCATGGTAGTTGATGGTTTTAAAAGGCTGAACAACATCCTGTTGAATGGATATAATATAATGTATATTGTATATAATTAGTCCCCTAAGGATGGGCATTTAGTTGTTTCCCTTAATTATATTAGTATTACAGTGAATGTTCTTATTAATTCCTCTTTGTGAACAGTAATGTGTTTCCCTAAGGTAGAGTGGTAGCAGAGCTGGCATATGTGCGCGCGCACACACACACACACACACACACACAAAAGGGGGAGAGATGAGAGAGAGAGAGAGAGGGAAAGAGAGAGAGAGAGTGAGAGTGTGTGTGTGTCGTAAGTGGAGGGAGGAATAATGAGATAGGATAGAACTAGGAGGTTCTGTTCTGTTAGTTTTGTCTTCTACTAGGAGAATTTAAGTCAGTGTAAGGGAAATTTGGGCCCTTGGAGCATCTGGACATAATACAACTTGATAGGCATGCAGGGATAGACATGAGAATAACAGATCCCTCTCTTCCCCTGAGCAATTTGTCCTCAGCTCCAAAGATATGCCTGGAAGTGTGTTGGGTTCTTTCTGCATGGAACACAAAATGTGATCCCTTTCCAGAAGCAACTGTAGCCCAGCCTGAAATGAGGAAAAGAAAAGAAAAAAAATACAACAGTTGACAAGACAAAGAAAAGATGTGGGAGGGAAGCCAGATAAGCACTGAAGACCTTGGTCACTACAGGAGGTGGGGAGAGGCAGAGAGTACAAGGAAGGCAGGAAAGATCAAAGGAGGGATTTGTGCAGAGACAAGAGTACACTGTACTGTGTTCATGTAGTGGAAGTAGCCTGGGTCCAGGGGAAGGGGTATGCTGGGGATCTGTGGGAGGAAGAAAAGTCTACAAAGGTTAAGTGTGTGCTGGGGAGAGGGGGTCACCTGACCCACTCTAAGCACAGGTGATGGCTGCATTTCTGAAGATCATCATGGAGCCCATGTGGAGGATGGCTATGTGGAGGATGGCCTGGATGGGGCAGCCAGGGGGCAGGGAGACCAGGAAGCCAGTGAGGGTTGTCCTAGGGCACTGACAGTGGAGATGAGGGGAAGAAGTTGTGAAAGCGGGGCTTGGTGACTGGATGGTAGGGGTCAGGAAGAAGGGAGTTAATGATGGTAATGGTGTGCACATAGAGGACGGTGCTGACAGCAAAACCACCAACAGACACAGTGCCAATAGGAAGGAGAGGCCTTTCCTGAGCTGCCACTATGGTGCTCGGTCTAGGAAGCTAAGGCTGCTTTGGGGTGAGGCCCTCAATTCATCTGGCCACTAACACCGCCTTTGGCAGTGCCTGCTCAGCACTTGCCCTCACCATGGCCTCCATCTATAAGCTCACCTGCATCTACTCAGCCCTCATCCTGCATGACAATGAAGTGATGGTCACAGAGGATAAGATCAATTCCCTCATTAAAGCAGCAGGTGTGAATGTTGAACTTTTCTGGCCGGGTTTGTTTGCAAAGGCCCTGGCCAACATGAACATTGGGAGCCTCATCTGCAATGTAGGAGCTGGTGGATTCACCACAGCAGCTGGCGCTGCACCAATGGGATATTCTGCTCCTTCAACCACTGCTGCCCCAGCTGAGGAGAAAAAAGGTGAAGCAAAGAAAGAAGAATCTGAGGAGTCTGATGATGATATGGGCTTTGGTCTTTTTAACTAAACTTCTATAAGCTGCCCAATAAAAAGCTGAACTCTTAAAAAAATATAGGAAGGAGGGCTCCTAGGGAGGCAGAGGGTGAATACCCCTTGTAGAGCCTCAGGTAGAACCAGGCACCTGGTCACTGCTGGAGGCATGAGTGGAGTGGACAAATAGTTTCTTTCTAGGTGTATTGAATTTGTGAAATGTGGGTCATTCATGGAAATTGCCATTTACTCATCAGGCTATCTGGCCACATATGGTCTCTGGTCACTGAGGGTAGAGCTGAGGGCTAGAGACTCTATTGGGAGACTGAGAGACTCTCTCTGCAAGGCTACTTTCATATTCCAAGAGGACACTGGCTCAAACTGAATTGATAATAGCTGGTTGGGGGAAGCTCTTGAAAAGTTTCCAGCCTTTTTAGAGGAAAAGCCAGAGGCAAGCTCTTCCCTTTCATTGTGGCCCATTAATATGATTAATAATAAACATTCCCAGGAACTTGATATTGGCAAGATGCTGTATCACCCCTGTTTATTATCTCCTCCCTACTATCTTAAGCTGTCTAGTGTGACTACTGAGGTGCAGTGGTGATATGAATCCTAAAATGCATCTCTCTCCTTGGGTTTTCTGATCACAGGTCAGGTTGTGGAAAGAATGTGGCCTTTTGACTCACAAAACCAGGGCCCCCAAATCCTTGTTTTTGTTGTCCAAGTCAACAAACTGTGTGACTTTTAGATAAGTCACTTCACTCCTCAAAGCTTCAAATTCCTCATTTCTACCTCTACAGTTTCTTGCTAGATATTGAAATGTCCTCCTCACTGCTTAGCACACAATAGGTGCCTCATTAATGTATCCTCTCCCCTTTCACCCAAACCTTAGCTTTTACTTCGAAGAAGTGGGTAGAAGACTGAGGATGCTTAAAAACAGTATTTCTCTACTGCTGAAACATAGTGTACTCACAGCCATATTGTACCAGGAGGACCTATTTTGAGGACACAGCAGTATATTCTTTTGCTTATTCTCTTGTTTGTGTAAAGGGTACAGCTAGCGTAGTGCTTGGTCTACTGACCCAGTGGAAGGAAGTAAGAGAAAGAGCCTGAGTGTGTGGCCTCAAGCTAATGTTTGCCCTCATTTCTGCCATATTTCTCTTTTATGAATAGGGGAGGGGTGCCAGGGTGGCTTAGTTGATTAGGCCTTGGTCTCTTGATCTCAGCTTAGATCTTGATCTCAGAGTGGTGAGTTCAAGCCCTACATTGGGCTCCATGCTGAGTGTGGAGCCTCCTGGAAAGAAGGGAGGAAGGAAGGAAGGAAGGAGGGAGGAAGGAAGGAAGGAAGAGAGAGAGAGAGAGAAAGAAAAGGAATGAATAGGGGAGAAAAGCAACTTTGGAGGCTTAGTTAATTGCTTACGTAAGCATCAGCCAAGACCAATTGTGCTGAGTGAAGCAGAAAAGATCTAATGTAGATGTAAAGAAGGACTTTCCAACAGTGATGAAAATGAAAAGCAGCCCTCAGAAAGTTCTAAGTGATGGGATCTTTCAACTGTTACCATCCAATAAATGGGAGTGTGGGGGGTGCTTCTTTATCCAATGTATCTCTGGAATTCAGGATTGCTCCCTATCCAATTCCTCTCTGGTATTGTCTCCCCTGCACTATCATGTCCTCTGAAGGAGAAATAGTATTTAGAATGCAGAAGCTTCTTTATTGCATTGAGTTTAGATATTGGGGGTGGGAGGTGATCAATAGTCCAATCTCATTTCTTTCTTGAGTTTGGCATAGGCTTTCACATAAATCAACATTATGCAGTTCCTGCTTTCAATTTCCTTGACTTTGATATCCAGACTTGCTGCTGCTTTATAATAGTCCCAGTCTCCCAGGAATCCTGAGCCTTTCCACCTGGACCTCATGTCTGGCCCAAAAGCCCAGATCTTATGCATCTGTTATCCTCTGATTCAAATGCCTCCACCTACCTTGGACTCTAGCTCTAGAATGATTCTGTACCACCCTCTGCTCATAACTGGATCTCACCTACCTTTACTGCTTAAAAAATACTTGCCTATTCCTCATTGAACCTTCTGAATTCAGATCTTCTGAAAATCCAAGTGTCTTTATACCTTTCACTTTCCTTACCCAAGGTAGCCAATATACATTAACTTTCATACACATGTCTTCTCTCTACAAACAGTGGCATAAACCTCATCATATCTAAACCTAAGTGTAGGGATTACTCTGGCCATAAGAAGATTGTGCTCTCATTTCACATATCATGGTAGGGAGTGGGGTGGGGGAAGATAAGAAGTTCTGGCCATATAGGTATAAAGTGTTTTACAAAGAAGTAAGAAACAAAGGTGTATTTCTCTGGCCATCTTGAAGAACAAGAGAGCACCTCAGCTGCCTCTACTTTTCTCTGGAGATGGAGGGATAACTAGGATGGCTCCCTCCCTAGCTAGATGGCTTTAAATGTAACCCTTTAAGCAATGTCCAGCTGCTTGACCATAATAACCATAATCAGCCTCTGTCTGGTGAAGTTGGAGAGGGGACTACTTCCCTTGTTCTAACTTTCAAAATTTCTTGCTTGTGTTATCACAACAGCTTAACTGAACTCAGTCTTCTCTATTATCCCTGAATCCATTATTTACACCTATTGCCCACTCATGGATAAGTTCTTTCCTCTTTCCAATGCTCAATTTGGGGACTGGACTACACAGTTTCTGATAGTCTATGTTTTTCTCCTATTTCCCACATTTATCCTCCCCAAAGGGCAAACCCTATCCTCTCTTGGCCCCTCTTCCCATCAGCTTCCTTAGCTTCCCCACCCTCTGATCTTTCTTTCCCCATTTGGACTCCTGTTCCCCCTTTCCCTTTTAATAGTATGTTCAGCTGCTTGACACTCCCTGACCAGCTCTCTCTTGTGTGTTACAGGGAGTGTTGACATGGGACATGGGGAATGACACACAGGGGGATTCCACTCTCCAGAATGAGTAATGAAAGTTGGAGTTTCCAATCAACTTCCCCTCCCTCTTTAGGCACTTAGTCTAATCTGAGGCCCTTGTGGGTTTTAGGAGAAAATAAATGAGGAAATCCATAAGTTCCTTGAACTTCAGGGAGAAAAAGGACATGGTAATGTCAAGGAATGTGATTGGCTGCTCTTGCTATCCTTCCTGCTGAGCTTCCTGGGGAGTGCTGCTCTTCCTTGGAGGATCAACTGCTCAGCTTAAGAAAATAGTTTGGGCAGGGAGGTTTTTTTTCAGTAGTATAATACATCTAAAGTAATTTTATTTTTTAAATTTTATTTTAAATTCCAGTATATTTAACATAGAGTGTTATAGTACTTTCAGGTGTACAATATAGTTATTCAACAATTCCATACATCACTCTGTACTCATCACAACAAGTGTACACCTTAATTCCTATCACCTATTTCACCCATCCTCCCAACTCTATCTCCCCTCTGATAATCATCAGTTTCTCTATAGCTAAGAGTCTGTTTTTTGGTTTGCCTCTTTCTCTTTTTACTTTGCTTGTTTTGCTTGTTTTTTTATATTCCACATATGAGTGAAATCATATGGTATTTATCTTTCTCGACTCACTTATTTCACTCAGCATTACACTCTCTAGCTCTATTCATGTCACTGCAAATGGCAAGATTTCATTCTTTTTATGGCTAATATTCCATTGTGTATATACTATATCTTCTTTAACCATTCATCTGTAGATGGACACTGAGCTGCTTCAGTTATGTGTAAATAATGTTGCTATAAACATGTATAGTTTGTGCATGTATCCTTTTGAATTAGTGTTTTTGTATTTTTTCGGTAAATACACAGGATGATTACTGAATCATAAGGTAGTTCTATTTTGAACTTTTTGAGGAACCTCCATATGTTTTCAGGAATGGCTGTACATTTGCATTCCTACCAACAGTTGCAAGAAGTTTCTTTTTTCTCCATAACCTCTCCAAAACCTGTTGTTTCTTGTGTGGTTGATTTTAGCCATTCTGACAGGTATGAGGTGATATCTCCTTGTAGTTTTGATTTACATTCCCCTGATGATGAGCTGAGTGGGGAACTTTGTTTACCTTAGCACACATCAATAAATTTTGACAGCAGTGAGAGAAACTGAGACACACTGATTGATGCACAGTGTTGAATTGGGAAAGCAGAGGAGCAGGGAATAAGACTGCTGATTCCTGAGTGCAAATGCAAGGCTAGTCTTTATGCAACCCTGCTACACTCATCTATTGTTCTAAGGATTCTACTTTCTTTCTCATCCTTTTATAATGTCAGAGTGGGAAAGGACCTTGGAAGCCCATGAATCCAATGTTTTCTTGTTAAAAAAGGGAAACTCAAGTCCGGAGAGGGGAAGGGACTTCCCAAGGCCACACAGTGGTCAGAGTGAGTTAATGGCAAAGCTACAACTAGAAGCCAGGTGTCTGACTACCCATCTCAAATATCCATTCCACTTCTCCCAGTTGGCTTATCATACTTGAGTTATGTGGTGCCCTACATTTTAAAGGATACCCAGACCATACCTTGTTGCCTATGCACAAGAGGAAAAAAACCTGACTAGGTTTTTTCAAAAAAAAGCTAGTTTTTTAAAACTCAAACTAGCCAGATAACTGCTACAATCTTGAACTCCATTGTCCTGGGATTCTGTGACCTTGAAAGAAGTAGAATGATTGCTGGCAGACACATCAAAGGCTTGGACGGAGGGTGCATCCAACCTGGGATATTATAGTCTTATCAGAAAGTAAACACGTAAATCATGAATGTGTTGGGAGAGGGGATAAAGCATCAAGCCATTGATTTGAAGAAGGTGAAGACTGGGATTTGAAGGAAGGAAAATAAGCAGACAAATAGGAAAGAAGCCAAATTCTGTTGAAAATGAGAATTGAGTAAGAACAGGGAGGAAATATGATGGGAAAAGGGATACGGAGACATACAGAAGATAATGAATGAAGTGTTAGTGGAGCTGAGGCAGTGTAGCCAAGAGAAGAGAAGTTTGGGGGGGATCTGTAATCTTCAGACCTCTAAGGAATTATCAGGGGCAGTAGGGGACTTTTGTGGGGCACAGGGAGCAGAGCTGAGATCCATAGGGTAAGTCACAGAGAAAAGGAGTTCAGCTACACACAAGGACTTTTTGAGAGTCAGAACTGTCTTGAGAGGGAACAGTTTTATAGGTAGTGAGCTCCCCATTAGTGGAAACTTGCAGTCAGAAGCTGTAAGCCTCTGCCAGGGTGCTGCCCTGGGTTGGGCTCTGCTTGAAGGTGGGGCCAGATGGCCTGGATTTGAAGGTGTAGGGGCTGTGAAAGGGGTGGGATTAAGAGTGGACCTGGGTCGGCGGTGGGAGTCCCTCTTGGAATGCCCAGGCCCAGCCTGACACCCACGAGGCTGGTGTGGCCAGGCTGGGCTGGGCGGGGCCAGGCCAGCGGCCGGCGAGAAGGCGGGCGCGAGGGCGGGGAGCAGCGCGGAAGCCCGGCCACATAAAGAAGCCGGCTACGCGACAGGGGCGGCTCTTTCCTGGGTGGGGTTTGTGAAGTTGTGGCCCGTTAGCAGGAAGCCGAGCAGTTGTCCCGACGCTAGAGAGGGACCCAATCTGAGCCCCCAGCCCCCAGAATCCTTGCTGTGTGTACTGTATGCTCAGTGCTGCCCGACAGCAACTAGCCGAACTTTATCAACTCTGCCACTTCTGCAGTCACCATGCCTAAGACGGTGAGTAGGGGGATGTGCGCTGCCGCCCTGGGAACTCCAGCTGACTCTAGTAGCCTCTTGCTGTGGTTAGGGGCTTGATCAGCCTTCCGCTCACTCAGAACACCGTGCCCTCCCCAAGGCCTGGGTTGGGGAGGGGCGAGAATGGAGATATCCTATGGTGAGCCCTGGGGTGTGAGGGGCTGCCGGGCTAGAAGTGTGGACTGGGCGGGACTGGCCTCTTTCTCAGATTCCAGTTTCCTGCGTGTGGGATGAGACAGTAGGGAACGTTCCATAGGGGCCTGAGGTCTCCTCTTGCCCCTGACAGGCTATGGGGGCAGGGGAGAGGAACACTTCCTCCAGATCAGGAACTGGCGCCTTTCTGAGGGGGCAAGGCCATGGTCCAGGAGGGGCTCTGGAACCAAGAAGCAAGGGGGTTTTAGGGAGATGCAATGGGATGATTCTGCACCCCCACTCACATTTGTCATAGTCTCCCCCAGTGGCTCCAGCTGTTTCCCACTAGTAGGGGAGGAAAGAGTTGGTGGAGGAGAGAGTTGTGGAGGGACTCATCAGAGGCTGTTTGCTTTTACCTAGGATCACTAATACTTCACTGGGAAGAGAAGTTCTGCTCTACTTCCTAGGGTAAAAGACCGGTTTCTTCCTTCTTTCCACCAACAGATCCCTGTTCTTCCTATTGCTTAATGTCTCTTTACCTCCTCCTATCCCCTCCAGACTGTGGGGTTTGGATTCTCCCCTCTTGGGCCACACATTTCTAGAATGGTGGTAGCTTCTAGGATTTGATCTCCACCCCACTGGCTATTATGAGAAGAGCAGAAGCCTCCTGGGAGTTGGGGCCTAGGGAGGCCGGATGCCCAGAAGGGAGGGGCATGGGAGGGGTTTGTCTGAGTAATGAGTCCTGCTTGCTTTTGTGCAAGTCATACCAAAAGGCTACTGAGGCCCTTCTCTTGTTCAGGAAGGCCTGGTGACCACCCTGGCTTGAGTCCCTAAGGCCAAACAGTTTGTTGTGCTTCCAGACCCCTCTCCCTAGAGGACTGCCTGAGCCTTGTAGAGCTGAGATAGTGACTAGTAGTCTTGAGAAAGTCTGAGGGTCCCTGGAGGAGAGTAGTGGGGGGCCGGCCTGGTTATTTGGGTGTATATTGAATTTTGTTGTCACATTGCTGTATTCCAGCCTTTCTGCCAAGTCATTCTTGCTTTTCTTGCCTGTCCATTAGAAACATCAAATTTTCAACAAGTATGTGCTTCTACATTCTCTCTTTTTAAAAATTGTTCGTGGTTTTATGACATGGGGTTTTTCCACACTTGTCCCTCCACCCCCAACACACTTAAAGTGAAAGAGAATGGTTTTGGAAAGAGAAAGAAGGAAAAAAAGTCCACTGTCTCTGCCAACACAGAGGATTACAAAGATTCTTCCAGGAGATTCCTTTTGAGTTTATCTCTCTGTGGGTGGTTTTACCTAAATAAGATGGGTGGATCTCTGGGAACAGACTTTGACCCATGACCTCTCTTCACTAGTGGTATCTTTCATCCTCAATTCTAAAATATCTCCTAACTCTGAGAAACAAACAATGGATTGCTGAAGGGGAGGTGAGTGGGGGCATGGGGTAACTGGGTGATGAGCACTGAGGAGGGCACTTGATGGGATGAGCACTGGGTGTTATGCTATATGTTGGTAAATTGAACTTAAATAAAAATAAATGTAAAAAAATAACTGAGGGACGCGGTTGAGCATCTGCCTCCAGGCTTAGGGTGTGATCCTGCCCAAGATCCGGGATCCAGTCCCACATCAGGCTCCTTGCAGGGAGCCTGCTTCTCCCTCTACCTATGTCTCTGCCTCTCTCTCTCTCTCTCTGTGTGTCTCTCATGAATAAATAGATAAAATCTTTAAAAAAATAACTGAGAGTTATATAAAAATTACCGAAAAAAACCCTGAAAAAATAAATAAAATATCTCATCTTTAAATGCAACTTGACGGGCCTGGAAATTATCTCAAAGTTGCCTTAATCATTCCATCTCAGTAAGAATTGGCAAAGAAGATAGTGTGGTGATCCTTTTCCTGGGCTTGGAGAGAGGCTGGAGAATGAGCAGTTTGAGGTCAGGCCTAGGTACCTGAATGCTGAAGGTATTTTTATGGAGATTGACTGAAACTTGAATCAAATTGGAAGGAGAGGGATGAATTTTTATAGTCTAAAAGCTTTGGAGAATTTTCCATTCTGTTCAGTTTAAGAGATGGTCAAATTTTAGCAGAAGTAATTATATCATGCCTATTAAGACCATACAATCTTGACCTGAAAGGGACCTCTGAGACTGTCTAGTACAACTTTCGCCCTCTCCCCAACCCACTATTTATCTCTTTTAACTAATGAGTATATTGGGCCTATAGAAAAGACCCTACCAGGCAGCCTGGGTGGCTCAGCAGTTTAGCGCCGCCTTCAGCCCAGGGTGTGATCCTGGAGACCCAGGATCGAGTTCCACGTTGGGCTCTCTGCATGGAGCCTGCTTCTGTCTCTGCCTCGGTGTGTGTGTGTGTGTGTGTGTGTGTGTGTGTGTGTCTCATGGATAAATAAATAAAATCTTTAAAAAAAGAGAAAAGACCCTACCAAGATTAGGACCCAGGCTTTTTGATGCTTATTTCAGTGACCCTCCATTCTGACTTAGTGATTAGGTTCTTGAAGTGGAGTCTTCTCTCCTGGCCAAAGCAAACTGCCCCTGTTTGTAGCCCTTCCTGGTCCTCAGATAAAATAGACAAAGTAACATTGGCATTTGGTGGTCTCTGGGTGAGAGTTGGGGGTTTCACAAGGTTCCTGCCCCCTGTTACTTTTCTCATTCCTCATCTCAATGCATCCAGAGGCATACACTAGTTCACTGCAGGCCAGCTTTAATGAAGGATGGAAATTCCCTATTTTCCGTTCCTTCTTCACTAGTTAGGCTACCAGGCTATTTCTGGAGTATGATAGATAGGGAAGGATAGTGGAAAAATAAAATCCGTTCATTCATATGAACCATGTCCATACTCTGTTGAAGGTTGGTTTCACTTTTATAGTCAGTTGTCTCCCTTAGTAAGCCCAACCTCCATTAAATCTGTTAAAACATGCTTCTCTGCACCCTCTCCCTGCCAATTCTTAGATTCTGCTTCTATTTGCCATTTTCCTAAGTTTGCTTTAGTAGCCAGTATGAAGAAGCTTTTTAACTGATATCTACACTTTCTGCCATGATATTTGTAAGAAACAAAAAACAAAACAAAACAAAAAACCTTGCCTCTCCCTGCCCTTTTTCATTTTTTTTTTCAGATCACAGAATATTTCGGACTGATTCCCTAAAAAGAGATTGTTTTAAATTTTCAAGGTTTCCTTAAGTTTTTGGTTTGTTAGAGTTGAAAAGGCTCTTCAAGTCTAACCCTTCTCATTGTATAGATGGGGAAACTGAGACCCACATATAAGGAAGGGCTGACCTAGAATAATGTAGCATGTCAGTAGCAAAGCCAGGACTTGAATCTAGGTCTGAGTTCGAGTATCAGTCTTGGTAAATAAAACCTTTTCAATTTGCTGGATTTTTACCCCTATCTCAATAGGTCAGAGAAAGGTGATCAAATGATTGTTGAGGGGACCATCCATGTGGGCAGATATAGAGTCCACCTCCTTGAAATATTTGAAGGCTTCTGGATCTGCATTCAGCTAAACTTTAACAGGGACTGTGTGGGCTATTTATTCTCCTGCCATTCCTAGCATTGCTTGAGCCACTCGAGTGGCACTAAACTGGTACTTTGTGAATAGAAGGCAGAATCTCAGTCTTTTAACCCTCGAACCAGCCCTGCCTACAGACTTCAGGGTGGGGCAAGGGATTAGGAATGAAAGTTATATGTAAGAGAGGGTGCCTCTGGATTCTGCATCCTTTCACTGCTTTATTCCTCCAGTCCATTCGGCCCTTTGTGAAAGCATAGATGATAAAGCAGGAACCATCTTGGGGATTTCCTTTAGGCTGCTTCTTGAATAGCCATCTGGGCAGAGAGGGGGTGGTGGGGCAGGAGGACACTTGAAGGCACTAACTAATCTATACTTAGTTTTGTAGAGGGGAAAGTTGCTCGGTGAGTGGGTGACAGAGATGATATTGACCACTAGTCTGCTAACTCTCCATTATTCTCTAGCTGCCTGTAACAATTGCTTGTGTTAAGGGTGTTATTTTTACTTTTCTCTCTTCCTCCTTTCAGGAGAGTGCTTTAATAGATGGTGAAGTGATATTTAGAGGTCATCTGGTCTTTCTTCCTGACTCCAAATCCAATTCTATCTGGATAAGATGAGATGACAGCTACATTTATTCTGAGTTCTGTTCTACTTGTGTTGCTTGGCAACAGTCTGTCTAGGTTCCTTTGTATCTTCCTTGGAGTCCCCCTCACTGGAATTTCCAGACTCAAGGTCTCCAGAAGGGAGAGTATCTGGCTACCAACACTACCAGCATTGGTGCTTTAATGGCTAGAGTAGCTGAAAATTGGCATTATTATAGGCTGGGAACAGTGTGTTTCTGATTTTCCAAGATAGAACTGAGTTTATCATGTACATCTTTCCAAACTCATAATCATTTCTTCCTGCTACCACACCCCACTCTTCTGCCTCAAAGGAAAAAAAAGAGTACAAAGGTGGTCTCCTTTGGCCAGCCTGGTGATCAAGTGGAGAGGTGGTCTTGTCATGATAGGATGGCTTTTGTTTTTCATCTTTACCATTTCCTGCTTGATAGAGCTGAAAAACCTTACATTTTCAGGTTTTGATTTGTGGTACAGTAACTTGAAGGGTAGCTCAGGACTCCATTGATTTGGAAAGTGGCAAGTAACACTGACCTGAGAATTTTTCTTTTTCTCTTTCCATGTAAAAATAACATCTTCCCTGTCCTCAATAAAGTGATCTAAATGAAGTAAATATTTAGGCAAGTTCTTTCTTTAGGGTCCCAGTCTCTCCAGTTTGTCATGAGGGTACTATAAAAGTAGTAAGTACACTCTAGTGTACTCCAGTACTAATGTCCCTGAGTGCCTTGATGATACAGCTTCAGGCCTCCCATTTGTATGTTTTTCTTAAGACATTTTTCCCCTCAAAATTAGAGTGCTTTCTTTGTACCAGGCAGTGTGCTAGGCTTTGCTGGGAATACACAGTTTATCAGCACTTGCTAGAATATGCCTTCTTTGTCCCCGTGTACCTCTGCAGTACTAAAAAAATAGTACTGCGTGCTGAGTTTAGAATGGAGAGTTGGTTTGTTTCATTAGTAGCTTTGACAAGAACACTGGAATGAGTGTCCTTGATGTTTCTTCTTAAGTTTATAGAGGGGAACGGGGTATGTCTTTCCTTACTGAGGAATAAAAAAGAAACCAAATAACATTATATTGTGAAGGCTGTGATTTGACTGAAGAGCCTCAGACAAACAGACAACTGCATGAGTTTCCTTCCCTTTCTTTTCACTGGCTGCCAGTAGCATATATCCTCTGTAGGATATGGAAATGGAAATGGAAATGGAAATGTCAGGAAGCTGCTAGGTCATGTTTCTTTTTTTTTTTCAAAGATTTTATTTATTCATGAGACACACACACACACACAGAGAGAGAGAGAGAGAGAGAGAGAGAGAGAGAGAAGCAGAGACACAGGCAGAGGGAGAAGCAGGCTCCATGCAAGGAGCCTGACATAGGACTCGATTCCAGGGCTCCAGAATCAGGCCCTGGGCTGAAGGCAGCGCTAAACCGCTGAGCTACCCGGGCTGCCCTAGGTCATGTTTCAAAAGTACTTTTAACCTTATGAGTGTGGTAGTTAGATATTGGTAGACCTTGAGGAGCTAATGGACCTCTTCCCAAGGTATCTACTACCAGTGATCTGAGGGCTAGCTGTTGTGAGGTACATTTCAAGTGCGTCTCTACTTAGGATGACCTTAGCCTTAAGCTTCACTTCAGCTGATTATTCTGGATGGTCTAGGTTTCTCACATGGTATTTTGAACCAGAGACCAAATGACCAGGCCTTAAAACTTTTAGTTCTACCTTTTTTGTTTTAGATGAGGCCAGCAAAGTCCAGCAAAGGGAAGTGATATGCATGAATGGTAATAAGGTTGGGACTAAAACTCAAATTAGCTGGCCTCCAGTGTAGGGAAAGAACATTAAAAAAAAAAAGATTTATTTATTTATTTTAGGGAGAGCAGGACCTGAGCCAAAATCAAGAGTCAGATGTCCAATGGATTGAGTCACCCAGGTATCCATAGGGGAGGAACTTTTAAGATATTCCTTCTAAGTGGCACTTGGTGTAGTGTGCTCAGAGTTTCCTACCTTTGTACTAGGGTGACTTGACCATAGTTTTATGGCTATGGAAAGAGCAAGTCCTTCTGAGTGTGTACAGCTGACCTCAGCGGTTACTTTATATGGGGATGGTTCAAGCTCTTACAGTGCGTTTGAGACTCTTTGTAGCACATCCCAGGAAGGTAAGAGTTTTTTGCTTTGTTTGCAGTGGGTGGTAGAAAACAGATGTGTGTGTTGAAGGGAGGTAAAGAGAGGAGACTAGCCTCATTTTCCTGCTTGTGACTGGCCTCAACTGTCCTAAGAGTCTTAATGGAGTATAGTTATTCCTTTTATGTATATTCATAGCTAGAGGAGTCAGCCAGCTTATTCAGGATCACATAGAGTTGGAAAGGAGAACTTGGCTTTCCCAATCACTAAGTTAGCAGTCTCTCACTAACTTGCCTGCCTTGGAAGAATGACTCTGTTCACCATGGGGGCACAGACTTCCAGAGAATTGGCTCTGGTGATTACATTAACAAGATGGCTGCAGTGGAGTTCCCCTAAACAGCTTCTGCTGTAGAGGTTTCAATCAGCAGTGTGACTCAGTTTTTCTGGGGCCCCAGAATCACTGTTTAATTTTCCTGCCTGCCCCTCACCCAAATTGTTGCTTTCTCTTTCTAAATTTTGAGTTCTGACCTTTCTGTATCTGACTCAGTGCTCCAGCTTGACCTGTTTCTTGAGTAAGGAGAACATTATGGTACTTTCATTAGTACTTTGGTGGCAGTATTTGCTGCTGTAGCAACCATTTGAAATCAGACTGGAATCTCCTGGCCTCAACCCTCACTACTTACCTCTAGGTGTTATAGGCCAGGCCTAGGGCAGGTAGAGACCACCCGCACTGTTACAAAAAAAAAAAAAAAAAAGACTTTTCAGGCCTTCATAGAAGGGTAGCATAGAGTAGTAGAGAAAAGCACAGACTCTGGAACCAGACTTCTTGGACTCAAATCCCAGCTGTGTGACCAATTAGTTGTGTAGACTGGGGCAAGTTACTTAATTGTATGCCTCATTTTTCCTCAACTGCAAAGTGAAGATAATAATAGTACCTATTTCATAGGGTTGTTCTGAGGATTAAATGAGGCAATATGTGTAAAGTGCTTAGAACTATGCCTAGCATCTAATAAGTTAGATGCAAATGTTAGTTATTATAATTACTTATGGAATCGAACTACCCAACCATGTGTTAGGTAAAATGGATAAGAAAGAAGGCAGGCAGTTGCATCCTCACCATTTATTGAGTGGCTGCTAGGTACTATTTACTATAAGGGGTACAAATAAATGACGGGAGTGTACAATTGCTACCTTCATAGATCTTCTGTTTAATTGGAGATTTAGGGCTAGCTCACTTAAAAACATTTTGAGAAAAATATATTTATATGGCAATCTCTATGGATTTTGGGAAGGGGGTTTAATGGGACATGAACAGGACTTTGAAGTGTATCCTTGGGAGTGGTGGCTGTTCTGGGTAGGAGAGTGATGTGGTTTTGGTATGTGGACATAAACCCTAGTCTAATGCTCTTTGGAAAGTGAGTTTGGGGGGCCTACATGGCTCAGTCGGGTAAGTGTCTGCTTCAGCTCAGGGCATGATCCCAGGGTCCTGGGATTGAGCCCCAAGTTGGAATCCATGCTCAGTAGGGCATCTGCTTCTCCCCCTCTGTCCTCCTGCTAGTGCTGCTCTCTCTCTCTCTCTCTCAAATCAATAAATAAAATCATTTTTAGAAAGAAAGTGAGTTTGTCTGAAATGAAGGAAGCCTTCAGGTGTTTCCAGGAGAGCCACAGAGTACATGTAAGTAAGCTTAGACAGACCAAGTTATTCTTTGTATGGTCAGTTAGAGGCAATAGTTCTGAAGGGGTCTATTGGGGAAAGACTGCACTTTGGATTTTCTAAAATTGGGTGAATTAACTGAAATAAATTTTATTGTCTTTGTTGCCCATGTAGGTATTTTGTGTTACAGAGTGTCAGTTAGGGCCTAATGAAAGAGAAAAGTGGGCATTTGGTGTCTTACAAAACAAAGTATAATCCCAAGAAAATCCTTTCCTGGATATGTATTTGGGAGGTGACAGGGGTCAGCGCCTCGAAGGGGGAACAATGCATACCTATCAGGCTTGGTCAGTATTTCCTTTCCTCTCTTTAGTTCTGGATTCCCTTAAATACCTGGGAAGAGGGGGGTGCCTGAGTGATGCAGTCAGTTGAGCTTCTGACTTTTGGCTCAGGGTCCTGAGAATCAAGCTCCCGTGTTAGGATCCATGCTCAGTGCAGAGTCTGCTTAATATTCCCTCTCCCTCAGCCCCTCCCAGTCATTCTCTCTCTTTTTCTCTCTCTCTCAAATAAATAAATCTTTAAAAAAAGATACTTGGGAAGGCTCAAGACTTTATTTTTCTCCAGTGTAGTGTGTTTAGATAAGGTTCCTAATTTTGCTGTCTTGGTCTAATCTGCCGTCTACCACTCCCTCCCACATCCCCCAACCTTTTTCAGAAATCTCAACCTGAAGGTTAGATGAAGTACACCAAGAAGTTCTTATCTGTTGTAATCTTTGACTGAGGTTGACTAATCCGTGTTACGGAGTTGTAGGGTGGGAGTCAAGGTAATAGACAATTTGAGTGTCATCAGTTAAGTTGTACCAATCTTTGCTATCCTCAAGGGTGTTTTCTTTTAAGAATTTATGTATGTATGTATGTATGTATTTATTTATTTATTTTTAGAGAGAGATAGAGCATGAGCAGACGGAGGGGCTAAGGGAAAAGGAGAGAGAGAATCTTAAACAGACTCTGCACTGAGCACAGAGCCTGATGGGAGGCTTGATCTCATGATCCTGAGATCATGACCTGAGCCGAAATCAAGAGTTGGATGCTTAACTGACTGAGCCACCCAGGTACCCCACTATCTTCAAGGGTTTTAAGTGAACAAAACTCTTCTCCAAACATTTTTGTAGATATTCCTAGGATGTTAATAACTCAGAAATTCCCTGCTGAGAACAAAATTCACTTAACCTCTTTGCCTTTGAAATTTTCTTTTCTCTAAGATGAAACTATAACAATATCAGAAATATGTAACTATAGTAGATCAGAGTCCTCTTCAGGTTTCTTACTCATCTTGGCACCTGGGTCATGGTGAATCTAGAATATGCTTAGTGAGAACATCTGGCATTTTGCTTCAGAGTTCTACTATACCTCTCTGCTGGTACTTGAAAAGCTAGGCTCCAGCACAGCCTGACCTAGGCTTGGGGAAAAATCTCTTTTGCTTGTCTTTCTCTCTGCAATAGCCTGGACATTTTCCTAAGGTTGGGAGTTTGCCTCCTGGCCTTAGGCCAGTTGCCAGAGGAAACCAATGACTAAATGCTTCCTCCTTGAGACGTCAGCTTTTGGACCCTTTCCTGATAATTCCCTACCAGTTAAGTATGCCTTATTTGGCTATTTTCTCCCCCCTCAAATGCCCTTTGCTACCTCAACTAGTCCCGTTCTTTTTTGGTACAAGGAATGCATTT
Organism: Canis lupus dingo; assembly: GCF_003254725.2. Lineage (NCBI taxonomy): Eukaryota > Metazoa > Chordata > Mammalia > Carnivora > Canidae > Canis > Canis lupus. Next base: position 50,592,863 of record NC_064281.1, read on the forward strand.
CTCTTTATAGTTTATATAGTGCCACCTGCAAACTTTTCTTTTTTGCCTGGTGTAGGGCTTGCTTGGAGCAGGTGGTTGAGGCTCTTTCATGGAGGTGGGGGAAAAGTGGGAAAGAAGAGAGAAATATGGAAGATATCTGGAATAATGTAATTTTTCCACCCTGCTTTCATTTCTCCTCATTCTTTTTTATCTCTCCTGGCTCTGGTGACCCAGTCTGGCCACCCCTGTCTAACTTCTTAGATCTCTGACAGCCTAAGGGTAGTCTTGCTTAATCTAAAAAGGCTCAGAGTGTGGGGGTGGGGCGGGGTCATGCTGGGCGTCTCAGCATCTTTAACTATTCCTTTGGAGTAGGTAAAGCCTTCCAGTTAGTAAATTCTTTGTGTGTGCCTTTGGTATGCCTAACCTTTTCACGTGGCTTTCCTGAGTGGAATGAGTCCAGTGTCCCCCTGCTTCCCATCCTCAGTCCTGAGCAGTCTAGCCCTAGGTTATAAGACCTGTGCTTTTGACATTTAAAGCTTGAGACACGTCTCTAGATGTTTTTTTTTTCTTAATGCTTTTTAATATAAATGGTGCAATGAAAAGAATAACGTACTTAATCAGGATATCTGCTTCTTAGTATCTGCCTGTGTGACCTTAGGCAAGTCATTTCTATGGGCCATAGTTTTAATATCTGTAAAATATTAACATTATTAATATTAATATTCTATTGTCAGGAGAACATTGTTTTTTCCTGACATTCTGATTATTTGTGCCAGTTTTTAAGAAGATAGTAAGGCTTTTTGGAAGGAGTGTAACAGAACAGACAGCAGTGACTATTTGGAGAAGTTGCCCACTTTTTACAATAACATTGGGAACATCATCCCCCCCACCCAGCTATCCATGTGTAAGTAGCCCTCTTTATTTCAGTGAGCTCTGCTTGGAGGTATTAGATCCACCTACTACAGAGTCACTGTGGGCATCCTGGCTTCTTGGAGAGACAACTGTTGACTAAGTGCCTTGGGTAGGGCCTTGGAATCTGGCCTGAAAACCACAATTGCTGGTTATTTTGGGTCATTAGTGACTCTAGGAAGAATAGAAGACCCTTGTCATTGTTCAAGCAGGGAAGAGGGAGGCTAAGAAACAAACCAAAACTGAATGCAAATGAGATTTGACTTCCCTTACCCCCTTCCTCCACAACATCCCTCTTCTTAGGGCTATGAAATTGCTTTTGGCCAAATCTTAAATTGCTAAGGTCCCCTTCCTTTTCCTCTGAGTCACTAATATCTATGTTTCCCTTGGATGGGGAGAGCTAGGTGATGTGGACTTGGGTGGAAAGGAGAGGAGGAATTTCTAGTGAGGGAGATTGCTGCACGCCTAGTGTTAAACTTTCAACTGATCCTGCATTTTGTGAATATGGCTTTCTTTGGTGTTAGACCTGTAGATCAAAGAAGAGTTTGAATTTCCTGTCAAGGCCTAATGGGCTGATGGGACATAAGCAAGGTCCTAGAAATTATGTGTTTTGGGGCTGGATCTGTTTACCCATCTTCTTCCTCTTTACTGACTATTTTGTATAGTTCTTACTTGTGAATCAAGGATCCTAGGCTATAATTCAGCCATCTAGGAGTTGGCCATGAATTTGATCTTTACCTACCCTGTGCCCTCTGTGGGGAGGGCATGATAGAAGTATTCTTGGTATTTGTCTTCATTTGTTTGGGAACAAGTTCCTAGGGCAATTTAACCAAAGAAGGCTTAGTTGGGTAGAGCTGGGTAGTGCTTTTGGGTAGAAAACTCTTCCCCAATATCGGGCAGAAATAGCCTCCAGGCTGTGTAGGAACTTGTTGCTGAGTACAACCACCTTGCTGTCAGCCTTTCCTTTCTAGAGGCCTCTCAGATGGTAGATTGGAATGACTGTTGGTGAGGGAGAGTAAGGAAGCAGGTGGATTAGTGAGAAGGGGAGAAAGAAAGAGGAGTCAAATGAAAGAAGAATAGCTAATTTTATATTTCCTCTTTTTATAAAACCCAACATGACATATGACAAAGTTTAGTAGAGGAAGAAATCTTCCATAAATCCACCATTTTAACATAGCAATTTATGTATATTTCTTGTCATAGCTCATATATGTAATATAATTTTCCATAGTGCAGCCATAGTATACATTAAAAAATCCTGCTACATTATCCTTACCTAATATATCACTAAAAACTTACATAAATGCTGTTTAGTTTTTTTTAAAGTGAACACTTTAATGGTTTTATAAAATTCCATCCAATGGCTGTGCCATAATTTTACATTACTCTTTTAGGAGCCATTTAGATTACTCCCAGCATTTGCTAGTATTAATAACATTGCAGTATATGTGAAAAGAATGTCTAAACTTTTTTTTAAAGATTTTATTTATTTATTCATGAGAGACACAGAAAGAGAGAGAGGCAGAGACACAGGCAGAGGGAGAAGCAGGCTCCATGCAGGGAGCCTGACATGGGACTCAATCCCAGGTCTCCAGGATCATAACCTGGGCTGAAGGCGGCGCTAAACCGCTGAGCCACCCGGGCTGCCTGTAAACCTGGCTCCATCCTAGCTTACTTTCTGGACTTACCTCTCCACATGTATGCTGTACTATGGCTTTGTGGGATCATGGTTTTCCAAGTAAGCCATGCCTTTTATATCTTTCAGCTCTAGCATATGTCTTTTCTTTCAGTTTGAAATGTCAAGTGTGTCTTCTTTACCTCCTTCCACTCTATGTCACCTCTACTGGAAGCTTTCTTTAATACTCTTAGGTGGTATTACTTGTACCATCTTCTGTATGCTGACTGTACTTCCTTCATAAGAATTTCTGTTATGATACATACCATGCAGAGTAGCAACCCTCTGGGTTCCCAGATTTTCTTCTTCAGTAAACTCGTGGACTTGAAAGTTTCTAACTCCCTTGCCTCAAGAAGGGGCTCTTATCCAGGTGGAGGTGGTTAGGGATGGGCAAGTCTTTGAAGAATGTATAGTCAGTGACAGACATAGAGAGGGAGAAGCAGTGGTAATGTATGCAAGGGATCCAAGAGTGTTGAATTAGAACCTGGTAGAAGGTACTAGGCACTAGTAATGGAAAAAATACACCTTGGAGAAGGGAAAAAATGCATTAGCACCAATAGGGAGGAGAGGCAGCTGAGAGAGTATTGTTGGCCTTCAACCACCAGTGCAAACTTCTTAAATCATTCCAAATCTCAGTTTCATGTCTGCAATATGGAAAGAGTAACAGCACCCTACGTTTTAGGGTTATGGTGAAGATTCATCCACTAATGCATCTGAAAGTGCTCTGTGAGATATGGGCCACAAGGGAAGAAGGGAAGGCCTAGGATATGCTAGAACTTTTCCAGTTATCCTCTTAAAGCTCTTTCTTATGTGTAGTTCCTATTAAGCCTCTGAACCCAGAATGGGAGATGCTATGGTTTCCCTGAGCAAGCCCTACAGCTTAGTGCTTTAGTGGAAGGTATGCAAGGAAGGTGGAAATATTTGTGGAAGCTGCAGTGAAACTGGGTACCTTTCAGGCCTTCTGGCTCCAAATTTGCCATGGTTAGAAGGACAGGTCTCTGTGTCTGTCACTGCCTATATATTCAAAGAAGAATATCCCACCTGTCTTGGGCAAATAGCTCATGGGGAGCCATCAAAGCCAGATCAAGGTCTTTGGATGGAGATTCTGCTCTATCTAGTCTGCTTTTGTTTCTCCACATACTACCATGGCTTCTTGCTGCTGTTCTGGCCATTTGAAAATCCCCAAGCTACCCCAGGATTTTGTTTTATAAAGGAAGCAAATTATATGAATCCATGGAAGATTCCTAACTATAAAACACAACAAAGGGAAGGGACTTGCTTGAGGTCCCATAGTGAGTCAGGACTCTCAGGAGTGTGTTCTTTTCCACTAAGAGTGTAAAATTCATGAGAACAGGGAGAGTTTCCCACTACTTATTGTATCCCCAGTACCTAGTACAGTACCTGGCATAGAGGAGGTACTCAACAAATATACGTTGAATAGATGCATTAATGGCTACTGTTGTCAAGTTGGATTGTCTTTCTCAGGCTTCTTTGGCTAAATCTACTGGAAAGCCAAACAACAATTCCAGTGGCCTACTGTAAATTAGCTAATGTAGACCCACCTGGGCCCTGGCAGAATGGAACTGAGTAGTGTCAAGGAATGGGGAGGAGTTGTTCCTCTTATATACCTTGGAGATCCTGTTTACCTGTGAGTGGCCAGCTTGTTCACAGACAATTTCCACTCCCTTTTTTTCATGTCTTCACACAATGTTGGTAGCGTTCACACCAAGGAAGAATATTTGAATCTGACAGTCTAAGCAAGAATAATTAGGTAGGGAAATATTTTCCAAACAATTTCCCAGACAGAAAGTGGTTAGGGTGCTCCTGCTGAGTTATCCATAGGGTCCTACTCTTATGTTGATGTGGATAACTGACCTTAACCACAAAGAAAATAATGGACTTTGGCTTCTGGAATAAGAAAAGAAATAGGCTTCTACTTTCCTGGTACTTCCAGTACCATCCTTCCAGGCTGTGAACTCAGGCAGGGGTGATGAATTTATGAGACTGGGATTGAGAGGGAGGCAACCCTTCAAAGAATGGAGGTAAAAGAGACCACGTATGAAATTGTACTACACAGATGTTATTCCAGGGTGAGTTTGAACAGTTCTCCTTTCCCCACTGTATTGGAATTAAGCCTTTTTCAGGGAGTGTTAAGACTGAGGAGCTCTTGAAGGAGCTCTTAGAGACCCCTCTAGATAAGTTCCTCTGGAGCCTCTAGCTTTGAGCAGCTCTGAAAAAGAAATACGTGGGTTAGAAAGCTTGGAGGGAGTTACAGGTTTAGAGGAGAGGTGCCTGCTTTCCAAGTAGTTCCCTGTTTAAAACAACCTTGACAGATGTGAATTGAAGGAATCCTTTTACAGGTTGGTTGGCATTGTCCTGAAATTATTTTCCAGTGTTCCTAGCTTTCCTTATCCCTTGCCTGGACAACAAACAAACAAAACAAAAAGGTCTCCAACAAAATACTAATAATTCTCTATGTTTGTGACAGGCATCATAGCTGTCAAAACCGTTTTTACCAGTTACTATGTCATGTGATATTCATTAGCTCTCTCCACTTGTCAGGATAGGAATTATTATCCCCATATTTTCATATGGGAAAACTGAGGCTCAAAGAGGCTAAGGGACTCTGCACAATTATTCAGCTAATGAATAAGGGAAACAGGACTTGAGTGGGATACAGAAGACTTTAGTTTTAGACTCCATATAATAAGGTAGAGTGTGGGAAGGGGAGATAAATGTTGTTTCACAAAGGCCTGGACTTAAGCTCTAGTCATGGTTAAGCCAGAGCTCTAAGGCTAGGAAGGAAGTTTCAAGTTTAAACATGGGGTTCTTCCTCTATATCAATCGTTGCTCAATCTTTCTTTAGTTTCTCTTTCTAATATATTATGGGTCAAGAATAAAGTTTAGAAAGGATTTTAGTGACTGGGATTTGTGCATGGATATCCACCTGTCAGTTTATGTTCTGCTTGTCTGGGGCCTGGCCTGACTCTTGTCTGCAAGAATGGTATCCTGTATCACCATTCTTGCTAATGTCAGACTACTGCCTTCAAGGCTAGTTGAGCTTTCCACCTGGTTGAGCCAATAACTTACTTGGTTTTGCCTTACTTCTGAACACATAGATGTTACTTGTTAGGAAATGAGTATTTTGGGGGACTGCTTTGACCTAGCTAATGTAGGGTCTTGTTTGTACCTTGGGATCATGAGCATTGATCAAACTTGTTAGTGAATGGAGGTATTGGGGAAATTGTGAAAAGGGCACTCTTTTAGTTTAGGAATAGAAGAGCGAGAGCTTTGTTTGGGCTCTGCCACTAGCTTTCCAGGGCAATCTTGGCCTTTTGGGGCCATAGGTGGTTCTATAAGGAGTTAGTTTGCCTAATCTCTGAGGACCATTTGTGTTCTGAAAGTCTGTGATTTACTCAGAAATGTTATATTCTCCCAACAATGGACATTGATCTGCCCCACCTTGGGTAAGGGGATGGTGGCCATATCTCAGCAAAGTTCTCATTCTGTTGGGAACTGGGGCAAGAGTCAGCTCTACCAGCTTTGAGAGGTTGGAAGTGGTCAGTTATGTCTGGATTTTTTTAAAATAAAGATTTTATTTATTTATTTGAAAGAGGAGAGAGAGAGGGAGAGAGAGGGAGAGAGGGAGAGAGAGAGAGAGAGAGAGAGAATATGAGTGGGGGAGGGGCAGAGAGAGAGGGAGAAACAGACTCCCCACTGAGTAGGGAGCCCTACATAGGGCTCCATCCCAGGACCTTGAGATCATGTGTGTCTGGATTTTGGAGGGGAGAACTTCATAGAAAGGCCTTGGGAAAAAAAAAAGAAAGAAAAGCTTTGGGAATGTTAAGTAGCATTACTGGGTGGAGGGATAGGCAGGTAAGGTGGTAAGACTCAGTCTAGGTAGGAAGAGATACTCTGGAAAGGTAGTTTTTAGGGAACCTATCAGAAACAGGTGATAGAATGGCATCATGAAGTTGATGGTTTAGTATAGTCCCTGGCCAGATAGTTCCTGATCACAAGTAGCTGGTAAGCCCTCAGGAATGTGACACTGTCACATGGGAATGTGTCACTAGAGCAGCCAAAGCCTATGGAAGCAGGAAGAACAGTTCTCCATTGTTACCATCCCCTCTGTTTAGGATGTGAGTTCCTTAAAATTGGGCCATAGGGGCCAGAAGTGGCAAATGGAATATAAAATCTAGTTCATAATGGTAGATAGGCCTGGTCCTTTAGAAGAAGGAAAGGTCATAATGCTTGCTTGATTTCAGAGCATGTGAGGTTGAATTTACTAGTGCTAATACATTTTGATTTTGATTTTTTTTGTTTGCAGATCTGAAGCAAGGTTAGAAAAAGGGGGAAATTTGAACTCATTCCCCAAGTGGCCCTAGGTGCTAGAATGAAGGTCGAGTTTAACTGTTAGAGCTGCTATTCTTATAGTAGGGAGCTGAGTTTTACATGGGACCAGCTAGGTTCCTTATCTTCTGAGCCACTGGGAAAGTCTAGCTTTCCTGTGCAGTTGGTCTTGGCCAGCTTTGGGAAGCATGTTTAGACTGATTAGGCAATTGTTCTGGCTTAGGGCTTTGGGCATCAGCATTTTTAAGAGCTTTCCTAGTCTAATGTTGGGCTAGAGTTGATAACTACGCACTCAATCAAAGCATGTTCAGTTTACATCCAAGAAAATGGAGTCTGAGAAAAGTAGAGGCCTATGCCGGTGCCCACACGTGAATAGAGCTGAACTTAGCTGTGATTTGTCCAGGGATCTTTTCACTCCATTCTTGTAGCTGGAGGTAAAGGTGGCCCTGATTGCTCAACTGGGCAGTCTTTAAACTTAGTCCCTGGGCCTGGATGAGATGGAAGTTATGTGCTCCCTCCCCCACCACAAGTGCTGGAGGAAGGAGTGGGATTCAAAGTAACTGGGGATTTGGGAAGTAAACAGCTCTCTTTAGAGCAAGAATTCACTGTCTGGGCATGTGCAGACCAGTGGTGGTAGGGAGAAAAGATAGGACAGGATGGGAAGTGAGTAATTCTGTGGGTTCCAAGGCATTCAGTTAGTGGGAACATTATAGGGAGTTGGTGAGTAAGAGCCCAAGGACCCCATGACTTCATTTTTCAGCTCCGTATAGAAGTGCTGATCTGGGACCCTGCCCTCTGTTCAAAGCAAGGTGCTTGGGAACCTAAGACTGCTTGTTTTGTTTCCTGCTTCAGCTAGATGGCTTTTACACCTGAGTAGGCCCCAGGCCCTGCTACTTCTATACTTTTAGAAGTATAGCCTACAAGGCCTGACACCATATCACAATGTATTCTGTAATTATTTTTTCATTGTTTTATGTGTGACACTCCAGTTAGGGCATAAGCTTTTTTTTTTTTAAACAGCCAGAGCACCCACTTAAATCAGCAGCAGCTAATTTTTTTAGACATTTATTTATTTATTTATTTATTTATTTATTTATTTATTTATTCATGAGAGACACATAGAGAGAGGCAGAGACACAGGCAGAGGGAGAAGCAGGCTCCCTGAAGGGAACCCGATGTGGGACTTGATCCCGGACCCCAGGATCAGGCCCTGGGCCGAAGGCAGACGCTCAACCACTGAGCCATAGCCTTTTCTATGGTAGAAAAGGGGATTTTGTTCCAAATCCTCTCTGGGGCACATGACGGTGGAGAACCAGGCAATGCCAGGAGGACATCTTGGTTTCTTTTCACCCATTAGCCTCCAAAGGAACTTTTCATATGAGAAGAAAGGTGACCACAGCTTTAGAGTGGATATAACATATACTGCATTCTGTGGGATCCAATAATTATATCTTTTTAACTACTAGATGGGGAACCCCTTGAAGTAAGGGCTTATTATAATCTTTGTATTCTCACTATCCAATACCCTGCCTCACACTTTGCAAGTACTCAATAGCTGCTGAATTTTCTTCTCCTGTTTCCTCTGTTGAGTCCAACTAGATTCTCTAGAAACCCTCCATCTCCTGAGGGAAGAATCTGGAAGCTAATGGGGAGAAAGGAGCTACATATGAGCATTGGCCATCAGTGGTATCCCTTGTATCCAGAAGTCCATAGTTTTTAGTAGTAGTTGATTTTTAGGGTACACATGCTTTCAAAATACATGTTTTTCTTTTCTTTTTTTCTACAGGAGAGGTAAATGTGAGGATCCAGGGCATAGAGTGGGAGGTGTGAAGGTGGGCACTCCTGAATGGTTGTTTTTCTCACCACTTCCTTATGAGAGAAGTACTAACTGGACTCTGAGAATCCTAGACCTAGTCCAGAGGAGAAAGGCTTGTGTGCAGTGTTGACCACTAATGGGGATCTTTAGCCTTAGAGCTTTGTGGTTGGCATTAATTTCATTCTTAGCTCTCCTTCCCATTGAGTTTGGCATCTCTGACTTGATTTCTTTTTATTATTTAAACCTTTTCTAAAGGGATAGGAGGGAAAGCAAGCCACACATGTCCATTAATTTCTTGAGCCCTTAAAGGTCAGCTGGGAAGGTCCCTTTTGTTCTTCTTCTTATTATTCTTCAAGGCCTGGGGTTTGAGCCAGAGGCCTAGGGGCAAGGCTCTCCATGGCTCAGCTTCTGGCCTGAGGCCTACTACTGAGGAGAATCAGTGTGACCCAGGGCCTTTCTGGTATGTAAATGAGCCTTTTGGGAAGATGGTTAGTGCTCTAAGCTTATTGCTTATTTTTTCCCAGTTGTTTTACTTTTTTTCCCAGTTGTTTTACTTAGGAAGGGAGTAACCTACCGTGTATGATTGTTTGGACCAGTTATCTTTGGCTAACTTTTGGATAATACCCTTGCTGCCCATCTTTTATGGAAAGTAGAATGTGAAGAGAGGTGTTAGTTCAGATTTGAGGCCTTACTGATAGTGAGTGGAGTTATTAGCATGACAGTATTTGGTTGAACCTAGCAGTTGGCAAACTTGTTTGTGAGTCCTGTTTTTGTATGTATCATAAGAATAGGTTTCACAAAGTAATCATTGTTAAAAAGGGAAAAAAATCATTGTTAAAAAGAAAAAAAGAGGAATATGCTACAGAGACCATATGTGGCTCACAGAAGCAGTTTGCCCATCCCTGGGCAAAGGTGTCTTGTAAACTCATGATACCTTTATAGTCACCTCATTCTTGAGCCATGCACATATGGTGGGCCTCTGAATCCTGATTTAAGATGGAACTATTTGTAGCCTGCCCTCTCTACATTGATTACTAACTGAACCACTCTGTCTCCTTCTTGTGTACACTTGGGGTCTTAGTCACGAGGCTTAGAATTAAGATTGTATCCTTAGGGTAAAAAAAACCTGGTAGATAATGCTTTTCTTCTAGCTCACTGTTCCTATGTAAGATTTAACTTTTCATTTCAGATGGCCCTAAATCTGATAAGTATGCAGCTGTTGTTGATAGTAATTAAGGAGATCTGAAAACGAAAACACAGAAGTCCAAAGCTATACTCAACAAAAGATTCAAGAGCTGGAGCTAGTTCTTCCTATTTTTTCCCCCACATTTTCTTTTGCTTTGCTGAGCCTCCTAAAATCCAGCCTAGGTTTTTGAGAAGATACCTCCTTTGTGTTCCTCTAAGATCATGCCTAAACAGAAGGAATCCTGGTACTTTTGGAGTATGACACTGAAACTGTTTGGAGTTATGGGCATGATACTATAGTATAACTCTAGTGACAGGATTACTGAGACATGGAGACATTCCCAGCTCTATATGTAGCCCTTACATCCAGTGTTCTGAAGGCTTCCACTTTGTTAGCTCTTGTGTGTTTATGTGGGGTACATGCCTATTCAGGCACCTGTGCTGATTCATGCCAAGTCTTTGGGAATCTTGAAATGGGGAGAGTATAGTGCCAAGGTTGAGTCACTCTTCTGGAAAGGTCATAATTTTAAGAGGAGTTGAACCAGATTTGCTCTGGAATGCCTTTTCTTCTCCCTTCTGCTGATTACCCTTCCCCAAACACACCTAGGCTTGTGGATACACATCCAACTCCAGACTACTAGGGAGACTCAACCACTGGGCTTCCTGACCTGAGATGAACAGGGCACACAGGAGTGAGTAGCATTCATCAGAGATGCTCCTCTTCTCCCCTTCCCTAATGTCCTCAATAACCTACACCTCTACCAAACAACATAGAAGACTTGTGGAATATGCAAAGATGTTTCTTTTATTTTTAAGATTTTATTTATTTATTCATGAGAGACAGAGAGAGAAGCAGAGACACAGGCAGAGGGAGAAGCAGGCTCCCTGCAGGGAGTCCGTTGTGGGACTCCATCCCCAGACCCAGGATCATGCCCTGAGCTGAAGGCAGATGCTCAACTACTGAGCCACCCAGGTGCCCCAAGATATTTCTACCCTTAATGATTGAAGTATATTTGTGGATAGTCAGTGAGTAAAGTTAGCTTAAATAGTTTCAACATGACAATGGTGAGCATTCCAAGTAGAGTTGCCTCAGGTTTTCCTGTGACTTTTTTGGGTGGGGGTCTGGTCAGCATTGTTCAAGGTGATTCGAGAGAAAGGAAGGGTGGTAGCCACAAGGTAAATAAAGTAGGTCAATTATATAGTCATTTTCAACTACTATTTATAGGTGTATGACCTCCTTAGGTAAGGCATTTAACATTTCTGAACCTAAATTTTCCATTTTAAAAATGTGGGTAATAATGATACCCACTTCCTTGGGATTTATGAGAGAGAAAATAGCTCCTAAGTGTGAAAATACATCTAGGAGGGTGCCTGGAATATTGAAAGTGCTTGATAAATACCCTGCTGCTCTTAATTTCTTTCATGGTATTATGCCATCTTTAATTATTTGACATAAAAAAATTTTAGGACCCTGATTAGGTTTTGCCTCTAATTTGTAAGTGTGCTTCCCATGTGCAGTAGCACTATCTCTGTGTGATTTTTTTAATAGGTGAGGAAACTGATATTTGAAGCAATAATGCCAATTACTGGCCCAGTTTGTAGTTAACCCCACTGTACCTTACACTGCAGCCTGTTGGGGAGCACTGAGAATCTATATGGACATGTCTTGTTTTGTGAAGAGGAACCTCAACTCTTGGGAGCCTTGAAAATCTCAGGAGGAGGGAGTGGGGGAAAGAAGAGCTATATTGAGACCCAGGTTAGACTGGAATGTTATGCGGTGGAAAGAAGAGAGGATGTACAGAGGAGAAAATGATTAGACACCTGCGTGGCTCAATGGTTGAGCATCTGCCTTCAGCTCAGGTCATTGTCCTGAGGTCCTGGGATTGAGTACTACATCAGGCTCCCCTGCAGGGAGTCTGCTTCTCTCTCTGCCTATGTCTCTGCCTCTCTTTCTGTGTCTCTCATGAGTAAATAAATGAACAAATAAATAAATTAAAAAAAGGAAACTTTACTCAAGACAGCAAATTTTTTTTGTGAAATCAGTGTGCCCCGCCTCTTTGCAGAAGCCAGGCAGCTGTGGCTGAGGCCCAGCCCAAGCCCTTGCTGTGCTGGTAGCTTTCACTTCCTCTTTGTGTGTGTACGTGTGGTGGGGTGTGGGTACAATGGAAATCTTCGTCTGATTGCTTTTCCAAGCCTATCTATAGGTAGACAGGTTTTCTGTATGGACTGAATGGGTTGTATTAGGCTTCCTTGAGGTCTGGAGAGTGGTTCCTCCCAGGTTTGTGGGAGCTAGGGTAGGGAGTACTCATTACGCTAATCTGGTACTTTGGTGGGGCTGTGCAGAACACAGCCAGCTTCCTATCTGTATGTCTTATGTTAGGCCACCTTGTTTGGCTTTGTCTTCAGGAGTTTCTCTCTCTGCCTGTGGAACAACTTTCCCCCTAATCTGGTGATCTGGTGCCTAATATTGTGGTGTTGAAATGGTCTATAATTCACTCTCTTCCGACAAATTCTAGGGAGAGAGTGGAGGTTGGGAAAGGAGACTTGGATTCTTTGTACCTTAAGAACAGTTTTCACATGTTATATATTTACATGTAGCATTTGGAGGCATGCATTGTGTTTCTTGCCTCTGCGTCCTTGTTGTACATGCTATGTCTCTAACCGGAACACTGCGCTTCCCTTTCCGTTTAACATCTTTTTTCCTGTGACAGTCTTATTTATCTCAGGACATGTCAGCTCTTCCTCTAAAAACTCTTTGCCCTTCTGTTTTCTACGTTATGGCCTGAGTGCCCCTTTATGTTTCCACAGTTCCCTCTGATTACCTCTATCACTGGTCTTGCTGTACAGAATGGTAATTACACATTCACTTGTCTGCATGCCTCTGCCTCCCCATCCTCCCCCCCAAAAAATCTCTCACATGCTCATTCACTCACTTTCACACACATGTGCAAGCATGAAAATAATCTCAAGACTTGATCCATATTGGTGTCTGATAAGTTGGTATATGGAGCCAGCATATATATATATGTGACTGTATCAGAGGAATAGATCCTTTCTAAAACACCTAAGGTAGGTAAGAGTTGGCCCTATTTGATTTTCTAAATATTACTAGAATTTTAGGTACAATTTTAGGGTTTACTTTGGATTATGGAACAATGTCTATTGCATGGGCCATTAGGGAGGCTGCTGGGTAATTACTATAGAGATTCTGGTAGGCCTCTTTCCTGCTGTTTGAAAAAACTAGACCAAAATTAGGGTTGTGGGGGAAGGGGCTTCTTAGTCTACCCAAAGAACTCATGTGTGTGTGTGTTGGAAGGTGAGTGGTTGGGATCCCTGGGTGGCTCAGCGCTTTAGCGTCTGCCTTTGGCCCAGGGCGCGATCCTGGAATCCCAGGATCGAGTCCCACGTCAGGCTCCCAGCATGGAGCCTGCTTCTCCCTCCTCCTGTGTCTCTGCCTCTCTCTCTCTCTCTGTCTGTCTATCATAAATAAATAAATCTTAAAAAAAAGAAAAAAAAGAAGGTGAGTGGTTTCATGCATGCTCTCCTCAGCTTTAGGGAGTGCAAAGATTGTATGTTTGTGGTGGTAGGAGTACTAAAACCCCTGGTATTGTTGGCTGAATCGGTTAAATGGTTTTTACCAGTCTCAGTAATTTGGTAGCTGAGCTTGTAGTTTGGAGGGCAAGATGTGGTTTTATCAACTGAAAAAATACAAGGCCAACTTTTAAAGAAGTTATATCAATCTATATAGGGACCAAAACTAATAAGCTGGTTGTTATGTCTTAGTTCTCTTACTGGCCATCCCTGCTCTGTAACTTTTTCAAAATAATCATGATTCATAGAGCTCAAGGACATTATTTGGGGTCCCTTCACCTCTGCTTCCAGGAAGATGACCATGACAAAAATGAAGACTATAAAGCTATGGCCACAAACAGAGATACCTAGGGTAAGTATGAGAGTACTCTTCTGGCTTCAAGCACATCCAGTGGTGGCTGGTGCTGAGAAGTTAGTATTTTCTTAAGGCCTATGTAATAAATATCAGGTCCTGATTCCTACATCCTGGGATCTAGTCCCTCATCAGGTTCCCCACAGGGAGCCTGCTTCTCCCTCTGCCTATGTCTCTGCCTCACTCTGTGGCTCTCATGAATAAATAAAATCTTTAAAAAAAAAAGCCTAGCCAAGGATTATGCTGCACTGAACGTATGCACTTAGTGAATGCTGTGTTGTAAAATGTCATCTGTGTCCTCACTTCACTCTGGATAAATGAGGAGATTCTACCTGAATATTCAGATGGAATGTTCAACCACATTCTTTGCTACTTATAGTCTAGGAAGTAAAGACAAGGGCCAAGGACTCAGCTGGTTAGGAGTGAAGGGAAATTGAACAATGAGTGGGCTATAGCTGTGGTACTCTCTTGCCATCCCTTACTCTGAGTATGTTAGGGGAGCTGTTTATTATGGATCTGAAGTCATTTTCTTTTTCCTAGTGTCCAGAGCCCATTAAGACTGCCTGCAGATCATGCTACTTTAGCAGAAATGGTGATATGGGCATCTAAAACCAATACGTAATGACTTGAGTAATGTTTGGGAGACTTTTTTAAAAATAAGTTTACTGTATTTTTGCACCTCCTGGTTCATTAATCAAGGAAGAGCATTAGCATGTTGTTTTCCAGTTTCCAAATGTAGAAGTCACCATTTTATGTTTTTCCAGGAAAATTAGTTTTTCCAGAAGTATTTTGGATCATCACCATTTGTCTCTAGACATGGATCCTGTAATATGGAAAGTGCTCTCAGTGTTAACTTGTCATCTTTCCTGTCCCTGTCTGTGAAACTGGGAGATTTACTGCAGATTATTTAGCCTGATCAGGCAGAGAACTCCAGCTCCCTCCCTAGTCAACCAAAGCCTCCTCCAAGGAGGGGAAATGTGGTAATGACATTATCTTTCCCCAGCCAGCCATGTGTTCTCTGAGAACAGGATGTGGAGAGGGCTGGGCCCCAGTCACAGGGTTTGGGGAGGGCATGGGAAAGTGGGCTGTTGGTGTGGCCATGTGGGCTGGTACCTGTCTCCTTGGCTTTGAAAGGCATGAGGAGCTCCTGTATTCTTAAGGGTTCACTTATGTGCACACTTATATGTACATGTCTGTGTTCTTACCCTAAGAAGGAACTGTAAACACTTGTGCATGAAGCACACCTCTTCAGGCTGGAGAAACTCAGTAGTAAGGATGGATGCACCTAGGCTTCCCACTACCAGCTTATGATTACTTGTGATTCCTGAAGCCATATGCCATTTGGAAAGGTTTTGTTGGGGGACCTGGACCCCAGTAAAGAATGGGGCTGCTTTGTTGCTTCTTTCCCAGGGCCTTAGTCATTCCCCTCCCCCCAGGTGGCTCCCTACCATACTGTGGTGATTTGCATGTTTAGTTTTTTTTTTTCAGGCCTCATCATCTTCTTCTCCCTGCCCCCACTACTTCTGTTGGGGATCTTTGGAGATGTGCTGCCTGGGGTGGGGAAAAGAGGATGTGGCTAGCTTCCTGTGCAAGGGAGGGTGGGGTGCTTGCCTTCCTGCCTGTCTGCCCACCCGCCCAGTTGCCATTTACCCAGTGCTTGAGGACCTGACTGAAGAGTTCAGAGTCACCAGAGGCTGAGGGGCAAAAGGATGGGGATTTGCTTTTAATTGTCTCTCTTCACAGTTCTTTACTATGGGGATTGCTGGGCTTCCTTTTCCTCAAATCCCAATGCTGAAAGGGCCTTTAGAGGCCAATTGGTCCAACTACCTTAGGTGGGGAAACTGAGGCCAAGAGAGTCCTTTAAGTCCTGTAAAGAATCAGTGGCAGGGTTAAGATGAGTAAAATTCTAGAAAGTTATACCTGGAGCTCTCTCCATTTCCCTAAACTGGTAGTCCAGTGGTTTGTAAACTAGATTTGGCTGAGCTGCCTAGGCAGCTGCAGTCCCCCTTTAACTAGAACAGCTCTGCTTTTATGTACTTCATACTTTGAAGGTGCATGTGGTTTTCTATTTGGAAGAGTGAAGAGGCAAGAAGCTGCTAAGAATATAATAAAATTGAAAACCACTGACTAAAACTTTAAGACTTACCCAGTACATTTGGGGACACTCTACCTAGAAGGGGAGGAGACTATCCCAAGGTTATTGGGACCAGACCCAGGACCAATTTCTGGCCCATTGTTCCTGGTTGGTTGCTCCTAGATAATGATGTAACTCCCTCTACCACAAGAAGACTGTTCCTACTCCATTGCTGCATTGATCTTCTCCCATCCCAAGAACAGTTCCTCTTGTAGCACCTGAGATGGAGCTAGAGGCCAGAGGCCACTAGATTTATTAGATAAAATAAATGACAATAAGTAAACCATCGGACTTTCTTTTAGCCTTTGTTTTTCTTTTTTTTAAAGAGAAAGTTGGAAGGGTAAAGAACAGTATACTAGTAGTTGGGAAGCCCTGGGTTCTAGTCCTGTCTCCTTCACACTTGAGCAAATTGCTGTTTACCTCACTGAGGCTCCATTTCTCCCTTCTGTAAAATTGGGCTTGTCTATGCCCTGACTTTCATACAGAATTGAATTTGATGAAAGAATACATATAAACAACTGTCTTTTAACCTGTAAAGTACTGTGTACATAAGGCTATGGTTATTATTGTATAAGGGTGAACCAGGCACCTTGGAAGAATCTAGATTGGATAATAAGGTTGCAGGAGAAAAAGAACTAAAATTTATCAAGCATCTAATACATGCTTAGTGCCAAGCCAGGTCCGTTTGTTTGTTCCTTCTTTCTTTTTAAGATTTACTTTTTTATTTGAGAGCAAGAGAAAGAGAATGAGAGAGAGAGAGAGAGAGCACAAGAAGGGGGAGAGGCAGAAGGAAAGGGAGAAGCAGACTCCCACTGAATGGGGAGCCAGATGCAGGGCTCTATCCCAGGACCCTGAGATCATGACCTGAGCTGAAGTCAGACATTTAACCAACTCAACCTCCCAGCTGCCCCATTACTTTCTTATAAGTAAAGGAGATGATGGTTTTCCTCACAATAATCCTGTGACATAGACATTATTACTCTCATTTTACTTGTAGGGAAATTGAGGCTTCAAGAGGTCAATGGACTTGCAGTGTACGGGGGCCTCCCTCCAGAGCCCATACTGTCAGATATTTATGAAGAGACCCTAAGAATGTGCTATGGTTTCCACTGGAGCTTTCTAACCCATTCCCTGCCTCACTCCAGCCTTTCTCCTGTGGTAGTGATGGAACTGTTCTTGTTGCTTTCATGTCTTACCCCTAGCTTTCCTTGGCACCAGGCACATTTAAGTGCCCTTGTTTGGCCTTTAGCTGATGGATGAGCCTTTTGGGTCAGCCACCTTTTTAACAAGAGGGGCTGCCTACTCTCTTGGGGTGTTGTTAGGGAGAGTCAGGAATTTGTTGCTAGTCAAACAGACCTGGCTTTTGGCCAAGGTCACGCAGCTAGAAGATGGCAGTTGTTTCCCTTCATTGAGACTCAGTTTCCTCATTTGTAAAATGGGGCTAAAGATGCTTACTTCACATGTGTATCATGTGCTAGTAAATAATTTAAAAACAAACTTTCTGGTGAAGTCAAGATTTGTACGGTGTATTGATCCCCATGGTATAAATACTCTCACCATAGCCAATTCCAAGATACCAATGTGAGGTCCTTGAGGAAGGAATTGTAAAGAGATGCACATGATTCAGGGCTAGTGTAAGCTGAATCTAGTGCACCGTTATTAATCATACCTATCTCAGACCTCCTTCACCCCTCCAACCTGCTCACATCTCTATGCAAATATAGAACCCCCTCGCCATGTCTCTTCTTTACTCCCAAGTTCCCAGAGCATCTGGGAAATGGGAAAGTATCATTTAAGGTCTGCTTCTTGCCTGAAAGCTCTCTCAGGAAAGAGCAAATATAGAGTGTTTAAGGGACAGAGAACTCAAGAAGGCTTTGATTGGGAACCTAATTAGAACATTTTGATCAATGTGTTTTGTCTGGTGAGGTATCTGCATCAGCTGTTTTCTCCCATTGTCTGATTCTTAACTAGACGTGAGGATGGTGGAAGGCTCTGGACAATGACCTGAGCATTTGGTCATTTCAGAAAGCACTTAGCTTTCTGTTTGGAATTCCAAAGTCTCCTCCTTCTTCTGCCTGCAGAGCCTGCTCTACTGAGCCCTAACTTCAAGGTCCTTGTCATGAGGATATCTGGACCAGACAGCAGTTTAGAAGACCAGAACTCTGATCCAACCCCTCATCTCCTCTCAACAGTATCTGTGCCAGGTGATGTTTCTTTAAATTTCCTAAGAGATAAGAATCACCTGGGGCAAAATCACTAATTCCCAAGATCCTCTTCTAGAGAGTGTTTCAGTCAGTTGGAATGGGATCCAGGAATTTGAGTTTTTAAATTAGTGCCCCAAATGATTCTTATGATCACTTAAGTTTGGGAAACACCACATTAGTACTGTACAACACTGCCAGGTTGGCATCATTATACCCACTTTATGGGTGGGAAGATGGAGAGCTCATGGCTTATTCTGGCACATAGGTTTTCAGAATATAAAGCTATGTTCTTCCTACAACAGAGACACTGCTTTAGTGCACAATAGTCTCTGTAGTGGTGGGGAGTGATGATACTAGGTAGCAAGGGGCAAGGATAATCCATGCCCAATTTTACAAATAGGGAGACCAAGTTGCAGAGGGATTTGGAGGCAGTAACAGGACTGATTGCATTGCTGATCTTTTGTGGAGGTGGACTGTATTCGACCCTGAAAAGCTGTTCAATAGGCCCAGCAGCTTAAATGCCTCTATAGTTGTTCTCTAATTGTGTTTTCCTTCCTTCAAGCATCCCTCTGACCATAATAATTCCAGCCGATGAGAAGCTAGTTTGTTCTGTGTCAGATATTCCCAAATCTGACTGGCCCTTAGAATAATCTGAAGTTCTTAACTTCTGATATCCAGGCCCTCCTTCTTTGATAATAAAGGAATATTTCTGTGGGTGAGCTCAGGGAATCTGTATTTTAAAAATTTCCTTAGGTGATCTGATAAGCCAGTTTGCAGACTCAGCTTTGATTTTTCTGGATACCAGCTGAAAAAAGTTTGGAGGTCCTGGTGGGTTGTATTGAGGGGGTGGGGATTTGTGTATTTTGGTGAAATACGATTGGAGAAAATGACAAAGCAGAGCCCATATTAAGGAAGATCAGGCAGCCTCTGAAAACGACAGGGTAGCATAGGTGCTCTGTTGTGTTCTACCTCTCCTTGGGGCTCTGCTTCTTGGGGAAAATCCCCATTCCTCATAATAGGGAAGGCATTTAAAATAATGCATGCAAGGATATGTGTATGTGTACCTGATGTGCAGAACTTCACATGGCTAACTGACTAGAAATCTAATCACATTTTAGAGTTTGCTCCCAAAGTGAAAGAATCCTTTATGCTGAAAGGGCTCTCTGGAGATCTTCTTTGGTAGGCCCTAGACCTTTGAAGTTTAACACATTTTCATTTTAAATCATTTCTGAGAGGTTGGATATTTTTAATAATATAGCTAAAAAAGTGGGGCACCTGAGTGGCTCAGTTGGTAAAGTGCCGTTGGCTCAGGTCATGATCCCAGGGCCCTGGGACCGGGCCCTGGTCAGGCTCCCTGCTCAGCAGGCAGTCTGCTTGTCCCTCTCCCTCTGGCCTTCCTCTGTGCACACTTTCTCTCTCTCTTTCTCCCTCTCAATCTTGCATGCTTGCTCACTCTCTTTTAAATCAATCAATCAATCTTTTAAAAATATGTCTTAAAAGGAGGGGTTAGTAGTCATCCTATTCTACTTATGATGTGCTATGTAGTTTCAAGTCTATTATTTTAACTGAAATCTCCCAATAACTCTTTTGTGAAGTTGATATTATTAGAATTGTTTTATAGATTAGGAAAATGAGTTTCAAAAAAAGGGAGGTCAAAGAAGCTCCAAAACTTTTTTCTATCATATCATGCTTTACTCCTCAAAATGCTGAAACAATTATTTCTGGGACAAGAATTCCAATTTTGTGGGTTTCCCACATGCTGGGTTTAGCTGTCAGCTTACCAGTAAGGTTCATTGGCAGAAAGCTGGCCTTACTCTACCTCTAGAGTTAAAAAGAGCTTTTGGATGGCCTGGGTCTCCTCCTGCGCCTGCAGAGTTAATTGATCCTGGCTTCAGCAATTTTGAACAACCGGAAGCACAATACAGGGCAGAAATCCCATGACTATTAGTTTGAACTCAAGCTGAGGCTTGGATTAGCTCCAGCGTGCTTCAGAGCTATGATGCTGGAGGTTGTTGGGATGTGTTCCTGAGCAGAGAAAGTAGAGCCCTCTTCTGGTGCTCTGGGCAGACCTGGCATCTCCATGCAGTTGCAAAAGGTCTGTGTTCCCAGCCTGCAAATATTTCTTATGAAACTTTCAGGTAGGAAGCTGGGTCAAGCAGGAAACTGATGTGAGAGTTTAAAATCCACCTGGGTGTAGTCCCAGAGAGGGGCTTTGCCCATTTGGGAGACTTACTTTATTAATGACAGGCCCTGTCCCCTTTTATTTCAGCAGCTTCAGAGTTTTACAGGAATTGAAGAATCTGTTGTTCTTAGCTACCAAGGTATAAATCTGTTCCTCAAACTCCCTGCCACTTTCTCTTTTGCATCCCACCCTCTCCTCACCACCTCCAGCTCAGATCTTGGCTGTGTCTGCTATCAGGGAACCTCCCAATCAGTTGCTATCCAAGTTCTTGCAAAAGAAGCTGTCCTAGAAACAAGGGATCTTTGAGTTTTCTTCTATAGTGTTATGAAAGGTTTAGTCTCCCTAAAATGAGTGTTAGTGAATGTCTCAGAGCCTGAAAGTTATGCCTGCCCTCTGTTGAAAGCTAGACTTCCAAGCCATGTGAGCTTGGAGATTTTCATGGAAGCAGGATGGGCCAGCCTCCTCTACGTAGTCTTCATAGTTTTCAGGAGTGGTGCACCTGAGGTGTCTACTGTTTCTAAGTGCCAGGGTGATTCTATAGCTGATTAAATGGCTAGTGGATCAAGAACCAGTTTTTTAATCCTTGATCTCATGCTGCCTAGCAGCCGTGTGACTCGAGAATAGTGCCTCTCCTTTCCTGGACCTCAGTTTCTCCAGCTGTTATGTTGCATGTTTGAACCAAATAATCTCTAAGGTTCCTTTCTGATCTGACAGTTTGGGATTCTGGACTGTTTATTCTCTTGGCGAACAGTAATGAGAAGTTCAAAAGGGTGCTATTCTGGAGGAGCCAGATGATATTCTAGGATGAGTGGATTGAAATCTTGAGGAATTATAAAGAGGAGAAATAGCTATGCTAAGGATCTGGTGGGACAGCCCCTGTAGTTAAGGAGAGATGATGGGATCCCTGGGTGGCGCAGTGGTTTAGCGCCTGTCTTTGGCCCAGGGCGCGATCCTGGAGACCCGGGATCGAGTCCCACGTTGGGCTCCCGGTGCATGGAGCCTGCTTCTCCCTCTGCTTGTGTCTCTGCCTCTCTCTCTCTCTCTCTGTGACTGTCATAAATAAATAAAAATTAAAAAAAAAAGGAGAGATGAGCTGGGGTGGGGATAGAGGAGTAGGTGTTATTTGATCCTAGAGTATTGTTTGGCTGAGCTGATTTTATAAAAAAAGATTTTTGCTTATTTATTTGGGAGAGAGAGAGGGTGAGAGAGAGAGTGAGAGAGAGAGTGAGAGAGAGCATGAGCAGGAGGGAGAGAGAAGCAGGCTCCCTGTTGAGTAGGGAGCCCAACAGGGAGCTCAGTTCCAGGACCCTGGGACCATGACCTGAGCTGAAGGCAGATGCTTAAATCAACTGAGCCACCCAGGCACTTCTGGCTGAGTTGATTTTGAGAGTAAGTCCTGGAGTTAGGTGCAAATCGTTGAGCTCTAGTTTCCTTCCTTACCTTCATGTGTCGAGAGAGGGACTCAACCTCAGTCTGAGCTTGATCAGAAGGTAATACAATTAAGGCTGGATTAATGGGGGAAGCTGCAGCTTGCTAAGGTGGTCTTATTGTCACTGACCTTTTCAGCTTTAGCCTCTGCTCTGAACTGCCATTCCCATAGTGACTAGTTATGTTCTCATTGCTAAGAGAGATTAGTTACATGTGAGGGTTACTCCCCCAAATATATGGTGAATGGTGGAGCAACACTCCATTTCCAATATGCCCTTGTCTCCCAATGCTTTTTGGGGAGCTTTTGGAGGGAAGGACTGGGCCAAAGCAAGTAAAAGGGGAACCCTTGTCTCCCATGGCCTTTGCAGTAATTGAAGTGGTTGAAGAACTACTGCTGATCCACTAAGATATGGGTGTGCGTGGTGGAGTTGAATGTGGCTCTCCTTTCGAGAAACTACTGGGAAAAGGCACAGGCATAGGAAGGGTTAACCCCAGGAAGGTCTTGACGGCAGTGTTAAGGGTCTAGAGATAGGTAGGAAGAGGTAAGAACACATAACTGTTTCAGGTACCATTTCCAAGTCAACAGTGGCTAAGTTGCTGGGAAGTGAGTGAGTCAGCGGAGGAGGAGGGGGTGGTGGAGAGGAAGAATGCCTCCTAGGCTGGAGATTCAAAGCAACCCTTGTTTTCCCCCTTATGGAAAACAGCTGCTTGAGGCAGTGCTGTCATCCCAAGAGGCAAGACAGACCAGGCCTTGCCGGGCCCTGCCCTGCCCTTGCCTCAGTTCTGGCAGCAGGAAATGGTGGATGCTGGAGCCTAAATATTGTAGATTAGGTAGTTTGAGTAACACTGTGGTGACTGTTCTCTGTCCAGTGGAGAGACTGAAGTTCTGAAGTTGCCCTAGTAAGGCTTTTTCTGCCTTTGTCCCCCTCCCCCGTTTGCCTTTGTCTTCTTCATACCAGTAGCTCCACTGAAATGTTAAAGCCGGTGGACCCCTGAGAAGAATGGGGAGATGGCAGGTGCAGGTGAGGTCATTGAGCTTGGACCCAACTGGGTTGACTCACAAGCTCTGCCCCTGCGAGGGGGCCTTCCCAAGGAGTGCTTCCCAGATGTGTTCAGGCTTTCAATGCCAGAGTGTTTGGACCTTGGCCAAAGTAGTTGCCAAGGCAGTGTCTGAAGACAGCAGTGAAATCAGCATGACCAGAGAGTGGGGTGGAGTCATGGAAGGAGCTGCGGGGATGTCTAGAAGACCAGTCTTCCCCACTTGCTGACTGATTAAATTTGGTTTCAGTGATGTTAAGTGAAACTGTGGGTGATGGGGCTTAGCACATAGTTGATATTCAGTAAGTGTTCATTTCCATCCTGTCACCTGCCTCTGTGTACTTCATACTCCTTTTAAAAAAAAATTATTTATTTGAGAGAGAGCGAGAGAGAGCACAAGCAGAGGGAGAGGCAAAAGGAGAGAGAGAGAGAGGCAAACTCCCTACTGAGCAGGGAGCCCAACACTGGGCTTGATTCCAGGACCCTGGGATCATGACCTGAGCTGAAGGCAGATACTTAACTGACTGAGCCACGCAGGTGTCTCTGCCTCTGTGTACTTCAGTTTCATCATCCATGAAGTGGGGCTGGTAATTTTTTTTATAAATTTATTTTTTATTGGTGTTCGGGGCTGGTAATTTTAATTCTTTGTGGCTTACATGTCCATGTTCAGGCAATTTACTTGTGGTTATTCGACTCTCTCTACATTCTCTCTGCCTCCCCCAAACTCCTCTCCAGGAAGAGCCATCTATCTTGTAGTTCAGTGATATGGGATAAGTGAGGGGAAGCATTGCCCTGATTTCACTGTGGTCTGGTGACTGCTTACCTGGATGTTCCTGGCTAAAGAAGAAAGAGAGGGTTGGTCCCTTCTTTGATGCTGCCCAGGCACAGAGTCCAAAGTACCCCAGCTGCTGCAGCATCTGATCTGGTTATTTTTGTTTCCAAGGCCAGTCAAGTGGGGACATAGGAGAGATCCCAGTTTGTTGAGAGCTTTGGATGACAGGCCACTGAGATGGGTTTGTTAATGTCCAGTGAAGGGCATTAGTGTGGGAACTGTCTGTGTTTAACTGTTCAATAAATAACAGTGTATGTATTGTTTTTGGGCTAGAGGTGGGAGGGCTAGTTATATGAGAGGGTGACACTGTCCCTACCACACCCAAACTTTTTTTTTGTTCCCTAAACCCTTAAGTGTTCTCCAGAGACACAGTCTTTAACCTCAGGCTATGCCTAGGTCCTCAGGGACAGGCTTTGGAAGGGATTAAATTCTCTACATATTGAAATAATAACCCACCCAGGCCAGTTCCTCCACTCCTGCCAAGCTGAGGGGCTGCCTGGGAAATTTCTGCTGACTTTGGTGGTTTTATTTTCAGGCTCTTGCCTCCCAAACTAGGCTACCTTCTTCTGATTGAAATTGCAGAAACCAGGCCTCAAAGGAAGTCAATGGGTACCTCCTAGGGTGAGCAGTGGGTGGACCCTGTGTGGCAGTGGGTCTGGGCATGCAGCTTATGTTGTTACCTACTTGGGTTCCAGATTAGTCTAAAGGAGAACAAGGGATCTTCTTTGATCAAGACTCCTGCTTTACCCGTCACCTTTAGGCCCCAGCTATGTTTTTACCCTTATTGCCTCCCCGTACCTCTGACACACAGAAAACAGGAGAGTACAGACCTATGACCCTGTCCTCATGATTCACATTTTCTTCCGCGTTAAGTGGTGGCAAGAATATAAGTCCCTTTGTGTTTGCTTTTCTTTCTAATTTTTTAAAGCTAAGATTATTTGTCCTTTCAGTGAAATTCAGGAGATCTTAGGCTCTTCTTCCTGGAGTAACAGCCACTGTGGAAATGGCAGAAACCTTGAGCAGGGATTCTGGAGAAGTAGGTTCCATTTTGGTTTCAGCTGAACGTATTTAGATTTTTAGGAGGGCCCTTGTTCTGGGATCATGCTCTATTTAGGGGGAAGGAAGCATAGACAGCACTACCCTGGATGACATACTTATTCCTAACCCAGACTGGGTCCTTTTCTACCAACTGATTTATTCAAGAAACATTTCTTTAAAAAACATTTAACTTAAATATTTGGGCTTCTGAAATAGGCCCTAAAGATGGGACATTGATATGACCTGTGATTGACATGATCTGTGGTTGACACTGGCTTATTTACTTTGAAAATTCTTACCAGTAGTGTGAATTAAAGGGAATTCCTAGGCTGTGGAATGTTTCCCTGGAGTCCCACCTCTTTTGTCAGTTTCCTTCCTGGGCACTTTCTTCCAAAAAGTCCTGTTCTGATTTTTGCCCCACTCTGTTCAGAACCTCCAGGCTGGCTGGCCACTGGCAACAGAATTAAGGCCCAGCTTTCTAGAGTAGCCTTCAAAGCTCTCCACTTACCTTCCCAGCCTCTCTGCCTACTCTTCACTGGATAGGCCTCATTCACCCTGCTTCTAAATGGGCCATCTCCATTCCTATCTCAATCCGGGCTATTTCATATAATGATTTCTCTATCTGAGACATTTGGGTATTCCTCTTTTGCAAGATTCCATCCTGCAATCTCTCTTTTTAAAAAATGCAGCTTATCCTTATGGACCAATACAAATATCACTTTGAACTATTATTTTTTTTATCTCTACAAGAGGTTTCTTCTGTTATGGCATTTCTTAGGGTCTTCCTTGTATATTAATAGTTTTCCTATTATTCAATAAGTGCCTTGGGATCAGGGACTGGTCCTACAGCTCTACTCTGACCATAGTTCCTTAAACGTAGTGTTCCATTAATATTGGGTGAATTGAAATAAATTTATAGGAAGCTCCTTTTTTATTTTTTTACTTTTATTTATTTTTTTAATAATAAATTTATTTTTTATTGGTGTTCAAATTGACAACATACAGAATAACACCCAGTGCTCATCCTGTCAAGTGCCCACCTCAGTGCCCGTCACACATTCACCCCCACCCCCCGCCCTCCTCCCCTTCCACCACCCCTAGTTCATTTCCCAGAGTTAGGAGTCTTTATGTTCTGTCTCCCTTTCTGATATTTCCTACCCATGTCTTCTCCCTTCCCTTCTTCTCCCTTTCACTATTATTTGTATTCCCCAAATGAATGAGAACATATAATGTTTTTCCTTCTCCGATTGACTTATTTCACTCAGCGTAATACTCTCCAGTTCCATCCACGTTGAAGCAAATGGTGGGTATTTGTCATTTCTAATGGCTGAGTAATAGGAAGCTCCTTAACCTGGAATCCTTAGGCCTTCATGGGGTCCCATGGATATAATCTGAAGTGGGAAACATCTATGAACTTGGATTGAGAAAAAATACATATTTGTTTTTATTAACCTCTTACTGAGACTTAGACCTCCTTCAATTATGAATACAGGCAAAAAAAGTGGTAAAAATGGCAGTACCTGTGACTTTGTCATTAATGGAAATCTAAGACTTTTATATCACATTTTTTTGGTGAAATGTAATTTTTTTAAATTTATTTATTTATGATAGTCACACACACAGAGAGAGAGAGAGAGAGAGAGAGAGGCAGAGACATAGGCAGAGGGAGAAGCAGGCTCCATGCACCGGGAGCCCGACGTGGGATTCGATCCCGGGTCTCCAGGATCGCGCTCTGGGCCAAAGGCAGGCGCTAAACCGCTGCGCCACCCAGGGATCCCATGTGAAATGTAATTTTTATTTTGATTTAAAAAATTATTATTGGGACACCTGGGTGGCTCAGTGGTTGAGTGTCTGCCTTTGGCTCAGGGCATGATCCCAGGATCGAGCCCCACATCTGGCTTCCTGCATGGAGCCTGCTTCTCCCTCTGCCTATGTCTCTGTCTCTCTCTCTCTGTGTCTCTCATGAATAAATAAATACAATCTTTTAAAAAATTACTATTAAATTATAGTTGATATACAATGTTATGTTAGTTTTAAGTGTACAACAGTGATTTGGCAATTCAATGCATTACTCAATTCTCTAGTTATTGTATATTTCTCAAAATATCACTATGCTCAACACAATGCTGAAATTACACTAGTAATAACTAATAAGGTGCAGTGCTAGACAATTAATATGATAAAAAGCACATATTTTTATGCGTATTTCAATATAATTGGTTTCTTTGTATCACTTAATTTCATGCATTTACAAATATTCTGGAAGGGGATCCCCATAGACTTTACCAGACTGCCCAGAAGGGTCCATGGCACGGTAAAAAGGTCAAGATATAAAATCTTCTCACCTCTGAATCTGTAGACTATGCTATATCTCTGTATTTCTTATACTCCCATACTTAGAACTGCTCATTTAACTAACATCTTCTGAGTCTTGGGTACTGGAGATGTAACTCTAAGTAACACAAAAATCTTGAGGTGATGATGAAGTTCAGTGTACTAAAAGTCCTACTGTCTCTTTTCCTATCTCCTCAGTCATTGGCATTTTGAGGTTTCCCTTGACTCAGCTCAAGGGTGGTTTGAAGCTAGATGTTGAGGCCAAATTCCAGCCCATTGGGCCTCATTCTTCCTACCTTATGAAGGCCCATTCTACAGAGGTCACTGGATTGGCAGGAAGCCTAGGATAACACCGAGTCAAGGTGGCTAATCTTGCCCGTTGTCTCCCACTGGGATAACTTGCCTTTCTTGTTCCTGCCTTCAGGGCCTTTCCTGTCCCATTGTCAATCTGGAAATAGATTTCCTCCCTGGCTCCCTAGTGATATTTATTTACAAAGTTGTTCCCCAGGTCTGGTCCTCATTGGAATTGTTCTTCTGGCAAAATAGCTGTTTGGCCCCCTCTTCCCTGCTAACTGACCCCTATGCTCAGGAAAGACCCAGAGGTGTCAAAGACTGATAAGGCTTAATGTCTTACCCACTCCATGGGGATTTGCATATTTGATAATTCTATTTTTAGTCTTGAACCAATAGTATAAGTACTATATAAGTATCTTAGAAAATGTAGATCCGTTTCTTTTTTTGATTTAAAGAAAGGAGAACACACTCACCACCACCCTAAAACCAAGCCTGACTAAACACTTGGGCAGGATTCCAATGATTATCTCTCTGTGTATACTTTTGTAGAATTGAACTCATACAATCTTGTTGCTTACCCTTCCTCACTTAATATTACTGAGTTATTTTCCCTGACCATGAAATAGTCTTCAAAATATTTTATATGACCTTATATAACAAGCCAGTTTGTGGTTGTACTGTATAGAGTACTTATGCAAAATGTCCCACAATTTAAAGAATTAATATTTGATTTCTTTTCATATTTTGCACTTTGATATACAAAGGGTCTAGTGTATTGGTTTAAATTATGAGGTTTAGACTTAATCTGAATTCACACCCCATCTTCCCAACTTACTAGTGATATGACTTTAGACAAATATTTATTTATTCATCTCCAATGTGGAGATAACATTATTTACTTCACAAGGTGATTGTTGATATTAAATGGGATAGTACACATGAGTCTTCTAGTGAGTAGCAAGTCTGCATACATGAAAGCTACTGCATATTGCTATTACTATTACCACTACTACTAAGTTTTAAACCAAGGAAACAAATCGACTTATGAAATTTCAGCTATCATTGACCTGAGCTAGGGGATCTCTTTGGAAAAGTGGAGGGTATTTTTTTCCAGTGCCTATAAAATTGTGTGCATAGCTAACTGTTATTTTCATTGGTGCCTGTCCCTTTCCCATTTCCCCTCTGCTGACTTGGCTTTGGTAGCACCTTTTTTCCACCCACTTGTACCTTTGCTAAGGCCCCTTTCCTTTTTTGTGCTTAAGGAGACCAATGAGACATAAATACAGGAAGTATTAACACAAGTCGATATATAGAACCATAGACACCAGCACTGAAATGGTCATCACCTAGTGTAATTGACCCTTCCTCCAGCATTACTACTATTGTACAGATGAGGTGAACTAGGGGCCAGAAAGGAGATAAGACTTTTATCCAAGGTTTTAGACTGAGACAGTTACAGTGCTAAGCTTGGAACCCAGTGTTCTTTATCTTGCTCTTAACTTGTGTTTGCAAAGATAATCCAGGCTGTGGATCAGAGGTGGGAAGAGAATGCTGTGGGCCCAGAGATGTCTGGTGTAGGTGGGGAAGGCTTCCTGGAAGAAGTATAGTCAGCACTTGCTTCCTCTTGATAGTAGGCTGATTTGCATTTTTGTGTAGCTCCTTGGTAAGTATTGCTCTGTGACACTGGGTGTATGCTATATGTTGGCAAATTGAACTCCAATAAAAAGAAATAAAAAAATAAAGGGATGTGGAGAAGACAAGGTAAAAAAAAAAGTATTGCTTTGTGGCTATGTTTTTTTGTCTTCTGTAAGCTGATTTTGGGAGCCAGGGCCAGGATATTATTTGTTTGGTTCAGTATTCTCCTTTCCTTCCCAACAATATCTAAGTTTCTCAGATTCTTAGGATTCTAGTTTCCTCTTCTGTGACTGAACAGATACACTTGTCCTAGGTTCTGCTAAGCACAGAGCTAGACAACTAACTTGCCTCTTTTGATCTCATCCTAGATCAATGTGCGTGTAACCACCATGGACGCAGAGCTGGAGTTTGCCATCCAGCCCAACACCACTGGCAAACAGCTGTTTGACCAGGTAAGGGAGGAGCTATTTGTTTCTTAGCCTCTTCCAATTGTCCCAAAAGTTTCTACCACAAGACCCACTTCTTGGGAATCTCTTCTACATGCTCCTCCAAGATAGGTCAAAACAAAGGTTGACTCCTGCCATAATAACAAAGGAGGCAAACTTTGATTTTGGCAGCCTGCACTTTGGATGGCTCCAATTAATCCTATCCTTGGTCCTGAATATGGGAGAAAAGAGAGGTAAGCAGGGTATGACTCTGTGCTAGATGCTCTAAAAATGTTAGCACATGGAATATTCCTCTCAACTCTGAAAGATGTGAGTGATCTCTTCCTTATTTTAATGATGAGAGTCAGAAATTAAATAACTTATTCTGTCTAGCCAGTATTTGGCTGGGATTTCAATGCTGCATTCTAGTCACTGTATTCTTATGGTTTCTGTCATTTTTTTTTTGCTTCCTAGTAGAAGGAAATCAACTTATTCTCCCTGAGGTAGTGTGCTCTATATACATTTCCCTCAAAATAATAGTAGGACTTAGGACATAACACCACTTCATATCCTGCAGTCATACCTGCAGATAATGCTGACATGTCATTCCCATGTCCAACACAAGGGGTGTCCCTTTATGGGGAGTTACTATTATTAGAAAGGATGTTCTATATATAATGTAATAGCCAGATGGGGGCCACAGAATCTTTCAGCATTCAAAGACTCTCCAGGGGCCAAGGGAATATGCCATTTGTGACCAGACTTCCAAGGGGTAAAAATGGGGCTCCCATTTCCAGAGGCTGGAATCCCTTTAGATGGTTATTATCCCATTTTCCTACCAGTTTCTGGTGAGGTGGGAGTCTGATATTGTCCAGGATGTTGAGACCACATGTTACCTTGATGGATTTTCCAGGCTTTCTTGATTCTTTTTCTCCTTTGCCCTCTGAGTCCCTCTGTTGTCTAAGAACTTACTCAGAGCTGGGGAGGGAAAGAAAGAAAGGCTCCTTTGACCTCTTCTCAGACTTCTTCCCAGACCCCTGGTTCTATACATTACCCTTCTCAAGCTAAATGATGCCATCCCCTGCCTTCAACACTGGGAGCTTTGTTCAGCTGCATTGGAGAGGGATAACTGTGGAGGGAGGGTGAGGAAGGCATAATTTAGAACCCAGGGTAGAAAAATTCTTGAAAAAAAGAGACTTATTAATTTGAAAAAGCCACAAGGCATGATAATTCTTTGCTAGTGTTGGTTTGATTTGTGTATTGTGGGTGTTGTTCTGTAGGAAGTCCAGATGGTAGAGAGCCCTGGACAGATGGTGTGCTACTTGTGAAAGTAACTACTTCCGAAACAAAACCTTTGAGAGACTTGAATCTTTTATACTAGATAGAGAGAGGAAAAGGAGAAAACCAGTAAGTTCATGATTTCTTATCTGGAAGATCAGTGTTGTTTTGAAAAATATCACTTATTGAGCACTTACAATGAACTAGCCTTGCCTAGGTGCTTTAGCCCTTGCAATGATCATGCCTCTGAGAGGTAAAAGAACATTCTCTAGGTTATGATGTTAGTGAGTTGTAATATGAAATTTCAAATACAGCTCTGGGTATAAAACTATAGTTTTCCCACAGTAATAGTCTTCCTGCATGAATGAGGCTGTTTGAGTTGAGAAGACTTTAAGAGGAGATGTGTTCTCTGTCTTGAGATTTCTGAGGGGCTGTCATAGGAAGGAGGGAGCAGTAATTTTCTGTGAGGTCAGATGGGGCAGAGCTAGGATCCTGTGGATGAAAAACAGAAAAAGATTTGAACTCAGACAAGGATTTGAGCATCTAGCAATCTCAGGGCCGAGGCAGGTCTGGATGAGAATCCACAGAGGTATGTGTTCACAGGCTATTTGGGGATATGATCTATTCCCTCTCTCTAACTTGATGAGTCATAGGGAAGAAGTCTATTCTGTCTGGCCTTTGAGACCAATTATTCAAGGAGGCCCTCCTGGTGCCATTGGGGCCTAGGAGGAAGGGGTTGGACTCTTTATAAGAAATTGACAAAAGCTCTGGGGCCATCCTGGAACCCAGAAGTTGTCTGGCCAATGACTAGAGAGGAAGCTGACTGGAGAGGAAGCACCCTCTTTGGTACCAGTAATAAATAACAGGGAATAATAGGAATTCATAGCTTGAGGAGACACAAGACCTGGTAGGAAAGGGAAGTATGGCCCATAGTTTCTCCATTTGCCTTTGGGAATGTACACATAGCTAGGGAATGGAAAGAACACATTTTGCTACAGCAATTCTGTCACTTACCACCACTTCTAAAGCCTGAGGTTCTTTAGAGGGCTCTTGATTACCTAGGTGCCACTAAAAGACAGTGCCACCACCATGAGTTCCATTTTGAGAACCCCTTGCTTCGCTCTACCCCAGCCAGTGGTTCTAACTGTACCTACCCCTTCCTTCAAGATACTGAGCTGTGCAAAAAAGGTGAAGTCTCAGAGCATCCATTCACTTATTTGTTCATTGACTGACTCACTATTGACTGAAGGTCTACTGTGTCTCAAAAAAAATCTCTAGACCTATCAAACACATCTCTGTCCTTAAGGATCTTGGAGTTCCTTATCCTATAGAAGCAGAGAGAAGTAAATGCAACACAACTTTCTTCCCACATAGCATAAAACACCCTTTAAGATAAGGTTATGTATGGAAGTGATGTAGTGCATAAAGTATGGGATTTAGTGTCATCCTTGGGTGCAAATTCTGTCCTGCTATCTAGCTGTGTGACCTTAGATGGCTCATTTAACCTCTTAGGACTTTACTTTTCTCAGTAAAATGGTAACCAAACTAATTTCAGAGATTTTGTGGTCTTATTTAATCCTCAAATAAGTAAAGTGTCTTGTGTATAGCAGACATTCGAATATTGGTTGTTCTTATTAAGGGCTAAATAAGTAGTAGAAATTGCCCTAGGAGTTCAGATAAGGGAGCCATTAAATCAGGCAGCTTGTCTGGCTTGTAAAGTCCTTAGGATTTATGGACTCTGCATTGACGGCAACAACCTTTCCTTCTCTTTCTTCCATTTTTATTTTATAAAATAACATCTATCATTATAATAGTAATATACTCATCTTATAGATG
This sequence comes from Canis lupus dingo, assembly GCF_003254725.2. Classification (NCBI taxonomy): domain Eukaryota; kingdom Metazoa; phylum Chordata; class Mammalia; order Carnivora; family Canidae; genus Canis; species Canis lupus. Next base: position 50,625,378 of record NC_064281.1, read on the forward strand.
AAGGACTTAGGCTTACAAGGGTGAAAAGACCTGTTTTAGGTCAGATAGCTAGGAAGTGGTATAGTGGCTTGAATCAAGGCATATATCATTTGCAGTTTTCCTAGTGGCTTTTGTCAGCTGTGTCTTCTGTGACCTCCTCTCTTTTTGTCTGTTCCTATTCTGAGTGGAGGAAATTTTTCCCTAAACTTAGAATCCTAGCTGAGTGTGTTCTACACTGTAGAGCAGGTGGCTGGTTGAATACAGGCAGGGTAGAGTAGCAGAAACAGCATTGGTGGCAGCCCCTACCAGAACTTTCTAGTAGTGCATTGATTTGCTTTCAAAAGGGTGGCTGATGCAGCTACTGCCAAGACTGTAGTGGGATCTCAGTGGGCCTCAGGTGTTTGGGCATTGATGGGGTCTGCACATGATTTTTCATGCAGTTTTCCTTTTGAGGCTTCAGTTTCCCAATCCTGCTCTGGGCTTCTGAAGTGGCCCATTATATCACTAGTTGGTTTACTAATATAGATGCATGGGGGATATGGAGAGGAGGGCTCTGGGCTCTGGACTTGACCTGATTTCCCCTTCCCTCCATAGACCTCAGATGTAGGCAGCCTTTACGTGCAGAAGAGAGACAAAGAGGGTTATTTCTTACATCAGATGCTCCTAGTAATAGTGAGGATTTTCTCAGAGGCAAATCTCTTCCCCTCACTGAACCTCAGTTTTCTAGTTTGTGCTGCTTGGACTTTATAATGCTTCACACTCTGTTGTGAGGGTTTCTGTTGTGTGGCTCAATAGAATTAACAGCCAGTGTCTTAAACACTGAAGTCCTAGTTTCTGTAGGTATATATGGCAGGTTTTAGGAGGTACACAGACCTATGGGCAGAATTTGATTCAGTATCTTAGAGCATTAGTTTTAGTTGTGATGTTATCTATTTCATCATTAAAACATTGGGGTACCTAGGTGTCTCGGTTGAGCATCTGACACTTGGTTTTGATTCAGATCATGATCACATGGGTTGTGGGATTGACCTCCACTTAGGTTCCACACTCAGTGAGGAGTCTGCTTGAGAATTCTCTCCCATGCCCCACTCATGGGCATGCATGCCCTCTCACTCAAATAACTAACTAACTAAATAAATAAATCTTTAAAAATAAAAAAAAATGATATTTAAGGAGTAAAATGTAAGATGTGCAGATACATTAAAATTAAACCTGAGGCTTCAAAGAAATTCTGGCTTTAGCCATTTACATATGTTCCCCTACCCTTTTTGTCCTCTGGGTATGCGCATTTATTATTTTCTGCTGCTCATGGATTTCTTCCATGGCAGATTTGAGAAGTGGTAGTTCAGGCCAGATAAGTTGGCATTCTGGAGTCAAAGGGAGCCAAGAAAGAATCTTTTTTTTCCTTTTAATCAGAGATGGAGCCATTTATGAGTAGACTGGGAAGGACCCTAGTCACTCTAGTCACAGATGTTGTTCCTAGAACAAGAACCTAGAGACTCCCTCCCTCTAGAAAATAAGATTTCTCTTTTCTTTTGGGTGGAAGTCTCAGCTGGAAGCAAGCAAATCTTGGCCTCATTTCCAAGTGGAGACATGAGTAGCCCAATCAAATGATTCCCAGTACCCTGTGGAGCTTAAATGGGAGATTTCCTTATGACCTGGAGTTTAGGGGTTATCTGTTTTATCCTTTGTTTTTTTTTCCAGTCTCAGTTCTGACTTTACATCATATTTCCTTCCCTCCACACCCTTATTTCCTCACTTTGGGACTTCAGTGGATGCTGAGAGAGATTGCTCATCTCTCAAAGCCCTGAAGCCTAAGGAAGTGGAAAATTTATATGCATCTGACTTTGCTGTGTTCATAAAGGAAGGGGCAGAGTTCAGAGAGATTAAAATTTGCTACTGATCTTGAAATATATATTTTTAAATATCACTTTAGCTGTTATTTGTTCAACTGCTCCTGAGAGATACTGCAGATCCTAGAACTATTTTGGGCCCTGTTATATTCTTCTCATTACATCCCTACTCATCCTTCTAGTGAAACAGACAACATAGTGCAAAATGAAGCAAAGGAGCTCACTCCTGGAACCTCTAGGACTGGCCACATAGTCTGTACCTGCCTTAGTCCTTTTTTAATTCTGGGCCTTCTGAGCCTCTACAATTGGTACAGGCAGAGGCCAGTTGCTGTCCTACCAGTTCTGTTCTGAGTCTGCCATCCCATGACCTAGCATCCTGGCCCTAATGGTCCATCTTCAGTGTGCCTCTTTGTCTACTGGGACTGAATTACTTCTTCGCCACCAATTGCATCTAGACATACTATTCTTCTACAACCCTGTGGAAAATCATTAGAACTGTTAATTGGGTTCTACCTTAAATATAAGATGAGATAAGAGGTACATTAAGTAATCTTTTATATCCATACCCTACCCCTCTATCCTCTGCAAAAAAAGCAAATATCACTTTTAAACATGAACATTTTTATGTTCTCCATCTAAAACTTATAGGGAATTCCTATTGCCTATTATCTTAGACTCAGGGACTCACCTTGCCATTGAATCATGGAAGTCTTTTGATCTTTCCTTAACATAACCCACATACAACTTATCTTTTTTTTTTTTTTTTTGGATAACGCCCACACCGATTATGGAGGGCAATCTGCTTTATTTTTTAAAAATTTCTTTTTATTGGAGTTCAATTTGCCAACATAGAGCATAACACCCAGTGCTCATCCCATCAAGTGCCCCCCTCAGTGCCCGTCAGTCATCCCAACCCCCCGCCCACCTCCCTTTCCACCACCCCTTGTTCGTTTCCCAGAGTGAGGAGTCTCTCATGTTCTGTCACCCTCTTTGATATTTCCCACTCATTTTCTCTCCTTTCCCCTTTATTCCTTTTCACTATTTTTTATATTCCCCAAATGAATGAGACCATATAATGTTTGTCCTTCTCTGATTGACTTACTTCACTCAGCATAATACCCTCCTGTTCCATCCACGTTGAAGCAAATGGTGGGTATTTGTCATTTCTAATGGCTAATATTCCATTGTATACATAGACCACATCTTCTTTATCCATTCATCTTTCGATGGACACCGAGGCTCCTTCCACAGTTGGGCTATTGTGGACATTGCTGATATAAACATTAGGGTGCAAGTGTCCCGGCGTTTCACTGCATCTGTATCTTTGGGGTAAATGCCCAGCAGTGCAATTGCTGGGTCGTAGGGCAGATCTATTTTTAACTCTTTGAGGAACCTCTACACAGTTTTCCAGAGTGGCTGTACCAGTTCACATTCCCACCAACAGTGCAAGAGGGACCTATCAGATAAAGGGCTAGTATCCAAGATCTATAAAGAACTTATTAAAGTCAACAGCAAAGAAACAAACAATCCAATCCTGAAATGGGCAAAAGACATGAACAGAAATCTCACAGAGGAAGACATAGACATGGCCAACAAGCACATGAGAAAATGCTCCGCATCACTGGCCATCAGGGAAATACAAATCAAAACCACAATGAGATACCACCTCACACCACTGAGAATGAGGAAAATTAACAAGACAGGAAACAACAAATGTTGGAGAGGATGTGGACAACTTATCTTTTCTAATCATGTTCCTAGTTACTCAAGTTAGCAAGAGGTAGGTGGGAAATGGGAATCTATTTCTTTTTTTTTATTTCTTAGTCATTTACAAATAACCTAATTAGTGGAATAAATGTGAAGGAATAAAGAGGCTGTAAGTCACACCATTTTAGTAGATGGGAAAGCTGGATAGATGGGGAAGCTAAGGCCCAGAGAGGGAAATGTGTTGCCTTAAGATCACATAGCAAATTAGAGACAGAGGGGAGACTTTCACTCAGGTTTCTTGATACCTGATTTAAGCTATGAAAGGGAGGGTGACCATCATGCATGCCCTGGGGGCAATAAAGGTTGAGGATTTGGGGATATGGCTTCTCCCCAAAGTGGTTGTTGACTGAGCCTAGTGGAAAGCCAGAAATGATCAAAGTTCATTACCTGGCTGGGATATGTGGGCAAAAGAGATAAAGAAGTTAGTTACTAAAAAAAAAAAAAAAAAGAAGTTAGTTACTTGGGAACTCTAGGGTTCCTAAGCTCATATGAATCCTTGGAATTAAAAGAGGGCATTCTATAAAAGAAAGGGTACAGGTTTTGAAATCATACACATCAGGATTCTAGTCTAGTCTCTATGGTTTTAGGTAGGTTGCCTCTTTTTAGGGGTGTGCAATTAAAAAATATATATTTAAATTCTAGTTGACACACAGTGAATTATTGGTTTCAGGGGTAGAATTCAATGATTCATCACTTACATAAAACACCCAGTGCTCATCACAGCAAGTGCCTTCTTTAATATCCATCACCCATCATAGGTCATTACCCACCCACATCCCTCCATCAACCCTGAGTTTGTTGTCTATTGTTAAGAGTCTCTTGTGGTTTGTTTCCCTCTCTCCTTTTCTTTCCCCCTTCCCATATGTTTCTTAAATTCTACATATGAGTGTATGGCATTTGTCCTTCTCTGGTTGACTAATTTCGCTTAGCATAATATATTCTAGCTCCATGGACATCATTGCAAGTGGCAAGATTTCATTCTTTTTGTTGGCTGAGTAAAATTCCAATATATATATATATATATATATATAATCTCCCACATGTTCTTTTTTTTAATTTATTTTTTATTGGTGTTCAATTTACTAACATACAGAATAACCCCCAGTGCCCGTCACCCATTCACTCCCACCCCCCGCCCTCCTCCCCTTCTACCACCCCTAGTTCGTTTCCCAGAGCTAGCAGTCTTTACGTTCTGTCTCCCTTTCTGATATTTCCCACACCTTTGTTCTCTCTTCCCTTATATTCCCTTTCACTATTATTTATATTCCCCAAATGAATGAGAACATATAATGTTTGTCCTTCTCTGACTGACTTACTTCACTCAGCATAATACCCTCCAGTTCCATCCACGTTGAAGCAAATGGTGGGTATTTGTCATTTCTAATGGCTGAGTAATATTCCATTGTATACATAAACCACATCTTCTTTATCCATTCATCTTTCGTTGGACACCGAGGCTCCTTCCACAGTTTGGCTATCGTGGCCATTGCTGCTATAAACATCGGGGTGCAGGTGTCCCGGCGTTTCATTGCATTTGTATCTTTGGGGTAAATCCCCAACAGTGCAATTGCTGGGTCGTAGGGCAGGTCTATTTTTAACTGTTTGAGGAACCTCCACACAGTTTTCCAGAGTGGCTGCACCAGTTCACATTCCCACCAACAGTGTATGAGGGTTCCCTTTTCTCCGCATCCTCTCCAACATTTGTTGTTTCCTGCCTTGTTAATTTGCCCCATTCTCACTGGTGTGAGGTGGTATCTCATTGTGGTTTTGATTTGTATTTCCCTGATGGCAAGTGATGCAGAGCATTTTCTCATATGCATGTTGGCCATGTCTATGTCTTCCTCTGTGAGATTTCTCTTCATGTCTTTTGCCCATTTCATGATTGGATTGTTTGTTTCTTTGGTGTTGAGTTTAATAAGTTCTTTATAGATCTTGGAAACTAGCCCTTTATCTGATATGTCATTTGCAAATATCTTCTCCCATTCTGTAGGTTGTCTTTGAGTTTTGTTGACTGTATCCTTTGCTGTGCAAAAGCTTCTTATCTTGATGAAGTCCCAATAGTTCATTTTTGCTTTTGTTTCTTTTGCCTTCGTGGATGTATCTTGCAAGAAGTTACTATGGCCGAGTTCAAAAAGGGTGTTGCCTGTGTTCTTCTCTAGGATTTTGATGGAATCTTGTCTCACATTTAGATCTTTCATCCATTTTGAGTTTATCTTTGCTCCCACATGTTCTTTATCCATTCATCATTTCATGGACATTTGGGCTCTCTCCATAGTTTGCCTATTGTTGGTAATGCTGCTATAAGCAGGGTACTGGGCAGCCCTGGTGGCTCAGCGGTTTAGCGCCTGCCTTCAGCCCAGGGTGTGATCCTGGAGACCCCGGATCGAGTCCCACGTCAGGCTCCCTGCATGGAGCCTGCTTCTCCCTCTGCCTGTGTCTCTGCCTCTCTCTCTCTCTCTCTCTCTCTCTCTCTATCTATCTATCTATCTCTATCTCTCTGTCTCTCATGAATAAATAAATAACATCTTAAAAATAAAAAATAAATAAACAGGGTACATGTATCCCTTTGAAACTGAATTACTTAATTTTGATTCAGTTTGCCAACATATAGTATAATTTTATACTTTAGGTAAATACCTAGTAGTGCAATTGCTGGATCATAGCATGGTTCTATTTTTAACGTTTTGAGGAACCTCCATACTGTTCTCCAGAGTGACTGCATCAGTTTGCATTACATTCCGACCAACAGTGCTAGAGGATTCCCCTTTCTCCACATCCTTGCCAAGACCTGTTGTTTCTTGTGTTGTTAATTTTAGCCATTCTGACAGGTGTGAAGTGGTGTCTCATTGTGGTTTTGATTTGTATTTTCCCTTTTTTTTTTTTTTACTTTTCATTTTTTAATTTTTATTTATTTTTTATTATATAAATTTATTTTTTATTTGTGTTCAATTTGCCAACATATAGAAATTTTTTAATAATAAATTTATTTTTTATTGGTGTTCAATTTACCAACATACAGAATAACACCCAGTGCTCATCCCATCAAGTGCCCACCTCAGTGCCCGTCACCCAGTCACCCCCACCCCCCGCCCACTTCCCCTTCCACCACCCCTGGTTCATTTCCCAGAGTTAGGAGTCTTTCATGTTCTGTCTCCCTTTCTGATATTTCCCACTCATTTTTTCTCCTTTCCCCTTTATTCCCTTTCACTATTTTTATTATATATTTGTATTTTCCTAATGATGAGTGATGTTGAACATCTTTTCATGTATCTGTTAGCCATCTGGATGGAAAGGTGTCTATTCATGTCGTCTAGGCAACTTGTCTCAATCTTTTGTTTCTTCATTTGTAAAATAGAGAATAGATATCTCAGGGTTGTTCAGTGTTTATTACCTGGTATATAATAGATGCTGAATAGTTTTGAGCTACTTATTCCTTGGGACCTCTGAAGCTCTAGACTGTAAGCCTTAGGAGTGACTATGGGGTCTGGCTTTGGGTGCATAGTAGGAACTTTGTGGATATAGTGGAGGTGTGTGTGTGTGTGTGTGTGTGTGTGTGTGTGTGTTGAGGGGAGATATGATTTATTCACAAGGAAGGAAATTAGCAATATTGGGTTCTTCTTTCCTATTTCTATCTCCAGGTAAATTTCTTCACCTCACTCTTCTACCTCCCCTGCCCACCCCTCAAGAAAAATAAAAAAGAACACTGTCAGCATAACATCATTAGAATGTGGGTCAGCTTTATTGCCTCCATCTCCAGTGGTAGGCATGCTAGGGTTCAGCTGTCAGCCAGAACCATTAATATACTAATATCAGGGACTAGAAAACAAACCCCATCTCCTGGCTGGCCTCCCTTTCCTACCACTGCTTAACTAAGAGGCCCAGAACACCAGAGGCCACTTAGCTACTGAGATACTCACCCTGTTTCTACACTCTCTTTTCCACTTTCAACCTGTGTGAGTAGTAAGGGGAATCACAACTAGCCTCTAATCAGGGCTGGAAAGAAGCATATTAGCATCCAGACATAGCACATCTTTGGAGTATATAGATACCACAGTGCCTGCTATGTCTCCCCAGACATTCTTTCTTGGGGCATTGTAAATGGACTCAGAAGAGTATGGGCATATTCCTAGTTGCTAAGATAAAGGAGCAACATAGAAGATATAGGAGTTAAACTAATAATCTCTACTTCCAGCCTGTAATTCATCCTGGAGTAGAAAGGCACCTGGCATAATAGAGGGAAGAATTGGCGGAAAACACTGGATTTGAATGGGTTTGGAGTCAAACAGACCTGCCTCTGCTATTCACTAACTGAACCTCCACTTCTCAGAATCTTACTTTCATTATCAATAAAATGAGCCTAATTGTAAATGTATCACAGAACTATTGTGAAAATCAAAGGGGATAATGAATATAGTTATTGGTGTGTGGTAGTGGTCCTAAGTGATGGATCTGTTTCCTACCTCAGCAGAAGTATTTTGTGTAGATCGATGCTGATATCATTTGACTGCTGCCCAAGTGTATTTCTTTGTCAGACCCTGGACACCTTATGTCCTTTAAAATACGGGATCATGTCAGTTTAACTTTTGTGTCCTCTATGCCTGGCACAAAGTAGGCATTCAGTCATTGGCTGTTTTTTTTTTGTTGTTGTTGTTGTTGTTGTTTTCTTTTCTAGGTGGTGAAAACTATTGGCCTGAGGGAAGTTTGGTTTTTTGGTCTGCAATACCAGGACACTAAAAACTTCTCCACTTGGCTGAAACTCAATAAGAAGGTAACTGCTTAAAAAAAAAAAAAGAAGGTAACTGCTTACCTCATTGTTAGATTTGGAATTCATTCCTCCATCATATCTTATTCAAGGGAGTTAATATGTGCTAGCTGGCAAATACAGGGCTGTGTTTTTCACCGGGTGGTCTATTGACCACTAGATCAGAATAAGGGCAGAGGACCCAGCTAAGGCAGAGCTCCTACCCTGTTTCCATTTGGACTTCTAACACTGAGAATGGCCAGTGTCCAGGAGGAAGAGAGCCTTCCCTTTCTCCTGGGAGCTCTGTCTTAAACTTCGGCTTGTTTTATACCATAGTCATTAATGGCTTTTCTTTTTTCTTAAGATATTTAACTTATTCATCCATGAGAGACACAGAGAGAAAGGCAGAGACATAGGCAGAGGGAGAATCAGGCTCCCTGTGGGGAGCCCAATGGGGCTCGATTCCAGGACCCTGAAATCACACCCTGAGTTGAAGCAGATGTTAAACCACTGAGCTACCCAGGCGTCCCCTGCTTCTCTCTTTCTTGATTTTCTTTCTCCCATAGGCATCTACACATAAGTTTATTAACATACATATTTTTTTCAACTTCTTATTTCAATTGTAGCTAGTTAACATAGAGTGCAATATTATTTGCAGGTATAGAACTTAGTGATTCATTGCTTACATACAACATCTGGTGCTCATCACAAGTGCTCTCCTTAATACCCATCACCTATTTAACCCATTCTTTCTTGATTTTCTATCTCAGTTGAACTCCAAATGAGATGATTTGAGTATAGGCATATTCAGGCTCTTCACCTCCAAGCAGTCTTACTGAAGGAACATGATCATGTTCCTCCATCTCAGTATTCTCAAACTTCCTAACTTTATCCTTGGAGGTTTCCAATGTCTTGTGGCTTATGTTTCTGATTGTGTCTAGGGATAAGTGCTTCACCTTCTGGCAAAGTCTGATTTTCCTGAAGAGTGGAGACTTTTTTGCTGGACAAATGTGGAGCTGTTAAGAGCCAATTTTAGGCTTTAAAAGACAGCTTAGTTTGTTTTCGTCTAGCCAATTCCCAGGCCCCAATGATACATACCAGTTTTTACTTTGCTAATTTATGGTGTTGGAGGAGCCTTAAAAGAAGAGTTTTCTTAAGCCTAACCTCAAAATTTAGGGTCATTTGGCATATTGTCAGATAGTGGTGGCTTGAAGGCTTATGACCATCACTGGGTATAAGGTCATTTCAAGAAGGAATCCCCAAAAGGAAGCAATTATAGACATGGGATTGGGTTCCCAGTGAAAACAATGTATCTCTTTTCTGAATTACCAGAACAGTTGCCACTGGCTCTTTGGGATTAGCCAAATTGATGACCTTTCAGTGTCTCTCCCCACTCTACAACCAAAGTCTATTTTTTGAAACCCCATAACCGCTTGTTTCTCCCAGGTGACTGCCCAGGATGTACGAAAGGAAAGCCCCCTGCTCTTCAAGTTCCGGGCCAAGTTCTACCCTGAGGATGTATCTGAGGAATTGATCCAGGACATCACACAGCGCCTATTCTTCCTGCAAGTAAAGGAGGGCATTCTCAGTGATGAGATTTACTGCCCACCTGAAACTGCTGTGCTGCTGGCTTCCTATGCTGTCCAGTCTAAGTATGGCGACTTTAATAAGGAAGTCCACAAGTCTGGCTACTTGGCTGGAGACAAGTTGCTGCCACAGAGGTAAGGTGGTGCCTTTAGTCATCTGCTCTGGCAAGGAGGAGGTCTGTGGCTGACCAAGCCTTATTATACGGGACTTCCATATCTGTTCCTTTCTACTAGTGTCTGTCTGAAGACCATTTTATGAATACTGGTTTTTCCTTTGCTAATTTATGGTGTTGGGAGAGCCCTCAAAGAGGAGCTTTCTTAAACCTAACCTCAAAATTTGGGGGCAGTTTGTATAAGAGAGACATATCTGCATATGGCACCATACCCTGCTGTTTCTCTGACTCTCAAAAGGCTTTTTTCCCCTCTCTACTTTGGCCTAATTACAGAATTGTGTTACTCTGGAAGCAGTTGCTTATACAGATTACCAGAGACAGATTGACTCTTCCTACCCTGGTTCCATTTTTCAATCCTTTTCACTAATTTAGACCTCTTATATCAGAGGCTCACAGGAGGAAGGGAGAAATACCCAAGCCAGGGATATGAGGGAGCTCCAACAGTCTTTAAATACCAATAAAGAGTGTACAGAGCTTTCTGCTTTTATAAACTTCAAAGCTGAAGGCTTTCAAACACTCATTATTTTTTGTTTTAGCATCACAACAATACACAAAATGAATAAGACAGACATATCTTATTTCCTGGCTAAGGAAATAGATCAAGGTGCTCACTCTGAGCTGCCAGATCTCTCACAGCTCATTTGAGGTGCCAGACCTGGAACCCTAGTCTCTTGAATTTTTAACTCTGGGTTTTTCCCTACTGCATCTAGTGGCCATTTTTATAAGCTTTTGGATGGAAGGAAAAGTTATTCTGGGAGCCTCAGTCCCATTGGAGCTGTGGCATATGCACAACTTACCTGAAGGTATTAGGGATAATGGCTGTGCCCTAAGACTCTCTCTGAGTCTGCTTTGATGTCTGAGATGGCATATTTAAAAGAAGTCTTGTTTATGAACTAGATCTGGGAACTTGAGCCTGTTAGTTTATTCTAAAGCCATTTAGACTCAGTTCTCTGTTCTGTAGTAACTGGCTGTAATCTCATCCCTGAGCAATTTTCTCATAAACACAAACTATTGGTCCCACAAGGATCTGGGAGAGAGTATCACCTCCTCTGTGAAGCCAATCTCTACTCTTAGCTCCTCAGGTCAGCATAGACTCCTGATATATTACTGCCTTACTTGGAAACCACAGCACATTATTGGATTTTCTGGTTAAAACTACAAAGGAAGGTGTTTCCATTGTCTTTATTTTCTACCCATTCTTGTATCTCTCCTACCTCTCAGGCAACTCCCTATATCTACTTAATACCTCCTGCTATAATTTCAGTCTACTTCCAGTATGACCTCAGTGGGTTGACTCTATATCTTCTTTGCCTCAACCCCTCAGAGTGCTTAGTGGGCTTCCCTTCACTCCTGCATTTGGGGTTTTGTGCTTGAAACTACTATCTATTGTCTTTCCAGGGTCCTAGAGCAGCATAAACTCAACAAGGACCAGTGGGAAGAGCGGATCCAGGTGTGGCATGAGGAGCACCGAGGCATGCTCAGGTAAATATTACCCTAGCAACTCTGGGTTCTACTGCTTTTGCAGGGAGAATAAGAGTAGGTTCTGGGGGAAAGAGGCAAAGGACTGGGGGCATTGGAGGATGTTGGAGAGAAAGGGATAGGAATGCAATTATAGGGGAAATTAGAGATAGAAGGTAAATTAAGGATCATTATATAGTTATATATTTTTGAATGATGGCAACTGATAGCCTAAATAGTTTTTACCATAAAGAACCAGGAGGGACCTCAGGATCCCTAGAGAGCTTCTGGAGTACCAGGAACTCCTCCCCAAGAAAGAAATGAGGAAGGAGCCCTATAATCATGGCAGATCAATTGGGCATTGTCTAGCTGGGGAACAAATTTTATTTTGCCATCACCACACCATTTGGGCTCTGCTAAGAACATAAGAGGTTTCATTGCAGCTAACATACCAGAGGCTACCAAGAGTCAGCCCACCCTTATTCCCCTTGAAAACCTCAGATCTTAGACTCCTGTCAGCAGGTTTTGTTTGACAAAAGTTAGGTTGTGCTCTATTTTCCATCATCTCACCTTTTTTCCCCTTCCCCCACTCCCCCGCAATGGCAAGGTTCTTGTCAGAAGTGCAGGGCAGATAGGCTATCTCCCTGGGTCTGATTCACAGGTTCCACTCTATAACAGCCCCCTCTCCCCACCCCACCTGAAATCTGTTATTTAGGGAAGATGCTGTTCTAGAGTATCTGAAGATTGCCCAGGACCTGGAGATGTATGGTGTGAACTACTTCAGCATCAAGAACAAGAAAGGCTCAGAGCTGTGGCTGGGGGTGGATGCCCTAGGTCTCAACATCTACGAGCAGAATGACAGGTATAGCTCAGAGTTCTCTTAGTTAATTTGGACTATTCTGACACCTAGGGTTCATCATGAAGTAGGACTCTACCTCCTGGGTCCCACTGGGTCCCACCTGTTTCTACCTGGATCAGCCCAACTGATTGCACAACCTCCCAGACCTCTAAATCTTGCATTGACTAGACTTGCACCATCCAGTATGGTAGTTGCTGGCTACATGTGGCTATTAAACTCTTGAAATGTGGCTTCTCTTTAATTGAGATATACTGTAAGTGTAAACTATACACAAGACTTTGAAGACTTAGTGTGAAAAACAGAATGATGAATATCTCAATATTTTTTAAATACTAATTTACATGTTCAAATTACAGTCTTTTGGATATACTGGGTTAAATGAAGTGTTCTTATAGTTACTCCTACCTGTTTCTCTTTACTTATTTTCATGTCGCTACTAGAAAATTTAAAATTACATGTGTGCCATTCATTATATTTCCATTGGACAGCGTTAGCCTAGTACCCATCCTGTCAGGATTTGTAATTAATCCATTAATCCCACTCCTATAGGATGATTATATGCCTTTTGGCCAATATTACCTCTTGCTACGGACTTATCTCACTTGCTTATTTTTTTTCCCCTTTGTCTGCTCTTTTTCCCTTTGGTGAGGTTGGATGTAATAAATGATTGTTCCATGTAACTTCTTTTTTTAAAGATTTATTTATTTATTCATGAGAGACACACAGAGAGAGGCAGAGACATAGGCAGAGGAAGAAGCAGGCTCTCTGCAGGAGCCCAATGTGGGACTTGATCCCGGAACTCCAGGATCACGCCCAGAGTCGGAGGCAGACGCTCAACCGCTGAGCCACCTAGGCATCCCAAGTTCCATGTAACTTATTAATCTTGGAGCTCATTGTTTACGTTCTTCCCAACTGTTAAAACCTTGGGTAGAGAGTCCCAGTAAAATAGGGCTAGAGATTCTTGTGAGAGATTTTTACAAGGTCCATGCCGCAACAAAAAATACAATAAAACAAACCTTAGAGTTTGGGACAAGAAATAATAGGCTGGTTGTGTTATCATGAGATACATTTTGCACCCTCAATGCTGGCAACTGACCTGGTGATTAACACTGGCTGAGCTGACAATGAATCTTTCTCCTTAAGGAAGAAGTTGGGGGTGCAGAGGGCAAACCACCAACCCTCTATGTCCTTCTTGTCTTTCCTTTGTCCTGATGTTCTTGTTCTCTACAGACTGACTCCCAAGATAGGCTTTCCCTGGAGTGAAATCAGAAATATTTCTTTCAATGACAAGAAATTTGTCATCAAGCCCATTGACAAAAAAGCCCCGGTAAGTGATTCCTCCTCCTGGCCAAGACAGGTACTTGCCAAGACCTGGATAATGTTAGGAGAAATCATGTCATTGTATGTTTCTCTCATTTTTTTTGTGGAGGGGGGTGGGAATAGGAGGCCCAAAAGGAGATTGGCACTGGAAGGGGACATTGATGACAATACATGACCAGAAGGCATCCTGCTACCTGTGTGTTAGGAAAAGCATAGATGAGGGAGAGCCACAGGCAGTCTAAATGCTGCCCCTTAGCCACTGTCTTCTGCTGTCCTTATGCTCTGGAGTGGAAACAAAGAGTGCATCTTATTTTTTAAAGCATCTAGGCTGCAGAAAGTGAAACTGTATATGTACTTGATTTATTTTTAATTGTGAAGAAAAGACAAGGTCAGGAGTCCAGATCCAAAGATGATCTTCCAAACTTTCTTTTGTTATAACTTTGCTACTGTACTCTCAAGACTTATCTCCAGAGCAACCCAACAACAAAAAAAGGGCTTTGGGTCCAGTCATTCTTCTAACATGCTCACCATACTTTTCAGCTGCCTGTAGCTGATAAGACTGGAAAGCTAGTGATTGAAAGTAGGATAGAAAACAGAAAAGGGTCTCCTCTTTTGATGTACCTTATGTCTAACAAAGGTCAAAAGCCATGCCGAGACAGAGCCTCCTCATGAGGCCTCAACATTTTTCTCCAGCCCTAAGGTCTCTGAACTTCTGCTGCTAGGCACTTTATATATGTTACTGTGTTTAACCCTCAACAACATTGCCAGGTAGGTAGTAGCATATCTATTTTATAACTGAGAAAATTAATGTTCAAAGAGATAGAGTGATAGGCATTAAGTAGTGCACATGATGTGATGACCACTGAGTGTTATATGCAACTGATAAATGATTGAACACTACATCTGAAACTAATTGAATTTGAAAAAAAAAAACAAAAACAAAAATTCCCAAAGAGATTTAGTGATTTGCCCAAGATGACACAGCTAAAAATGGTAAATCTGGGGTTTATACATAGGTTATTTGACCTCTAGAGCCCGTGCTCCTTCTACTGCACACTAAGCTATATGAAACAGTAGTAGTTTGGGTTCAGTGGCAGAGGAGCTGGTAGTTAGCCCATTAGTTGGTAACCTTGGTCCAGTAGAATTTGTAGTAAAAAACTGAGACTCACTGGATTTTCTCTCTCTCTCTGTGTGTGTGTGTGTGTGTGTGTGTGTGTGTGGTTTTACTTTTTTCTTAAACTGCTGCTGTATTCAAGTTTTGGGAAAGGTAGGTAACAAAGCCAGCTGAGATTGAGGGTTTATTTTAAAAAATAACAACCAAAAAAAATAAAAAATAAAAAATAAAAAAATAAAAAACGACAACCAGGACAATCAATGTTCAGATTTATGTATATATTTACAACTTGCCTTATTCCAAAAAATGATTTATGGGGCTTTTGTCTAGGATATGCTTTTATGAGATTACAGAAACAATCCAGCCCTCCATACTGTACTCATCAGTGTATTATGCAGGGATTATTGGGCCTCTGAGATTTAGCAGGATCCCTAGTTAGCAGATAGATTCAGTTCCTGTCTTTCAATTAGATTGGGGATATTTTAGGATGCAATGCTTTCATAAACAAAGGTTGAAAGAAATTGTGGTTTGTTGGAAAGAGCACTAGTTTCAGTGTCAAGAAGCCTGGGTTCTAGTGCTTGATTTGCTACTAGTCTACTTTGTTATCTTGGACAAGTCACTTCACCACTCTGATAATTAATCTTCCTATCTGTAACATGGGAAAATTGGGCTAAATAACCCTTCCAATACTTTCAAAAGGTAGAAGATCACCTTCATCTGTCAGTCCAAACTTATTTTGATTGTTTCCCATCAGGACTTTGTCTTCTATGCTCCCCGGCTGCGGATTAACAAGCGTATATTGGCTCTGTGCATGGGGAACCATGAACTATACATGCGCCGCCGCAAGCCTGACACCATTGAGGTACAGCAGATGAAGGCACAGGCCCGGGAGGAGAAGCACCAGAAACAGATGGAACGGTAGGTTCTGTGGAACTGGAGTGGAGGCTGGAGCTGGGGCAAAGAAGGTTCTCAAAAGTGTCAATATTGATAAGGAAAGACATGAAGCCATCCTGGGATGGGGAGAGAGAGAGAGCTGTAAAGGGATGACACCTCCTCCATTAAGTTTCAGGCATATCAGGGAAATACAAATGAAAACCACAATGAGATACCACCTCACACCAGTGAGAATGAGGGAAATTAACAAGACAGGAAACAACAAATGTTGGAGAGGATGTGGAGAAAGGGGAACCCTCTTGCACTGTTGGTGGAATGTGAACTGGTGCAGCCACTCTGGAAAACTGTGTGGAGGTTCCTCAAAGAGTTAAAAATAGATCTGCCCTATGACCCGGCAATTGCACTGCTGGGCATTTACCCCAAAGATACAGATGCAATGAAACGCCGGGACACCTGCACCCCGATGTTTATAGCAGCAATGTCCACAATAGCCAAACTGTGGAAGGAGCCTCAGTGTCCAGCGAAAGATGAATGGATAAAGAAGATGTGGTCTATGTATACAATGGAATATTACTCAGCCACTAGAAACGACAAATACCCACCATTTGCTTCGATGTGGATGGAACTGGAGGGTATTATGCTGAGTGAAATAAGTCAATCAGAGAAGGACCAACATTATATGGTCTCATTCATTTGGGGAATATAAAAAATAGTGACAGGGAATAAAGGGGAAAGGAGGAAAATGAGTGGGAAATATCAGAAAGGGAGACAGAACGTGAGAGACTCCTAACTCTGGGAAACGAACTAGGGGTGGTAGAAAGGGAGGTGGGCGGGGGGTGGGGGTGACTGGGTGACGGGCAC